>NC_088384.1:85914772-86217803 GCF_037993035.2 Macaca fascicularis
TGAACTATATAAATGTAATTTCTCACAATTCTGGAGGCTGGAAACTGAGATCAAGATGTCTACAGGGCTGGTTTGTCTGAGGCCTCTCTCCTCAGCCTATAGATGGCCGCCTTCTCCCTGTATCTTCACATGGTCTTACCCCATATGTGTGTGTCTAACTTTCCTCTCCTTATAAGGACACCAGTTGGATGAGATTAAGGCCCAACCCCAATGACCTCATTTTAACTGAATTACCTCCTTAAAGACCCTATCTCCAAATACGTCACATTCTGAGGTACTGGAGGTTAGGACATCAACATGTGCATTTGGGAGACACAATCCTAGCAGATGATCCTGGGACAGCTGCCTAACCTTTCTGGGCCCTCAGTTTCCTCTGTCGAAAAATGGGAATAATGCCGTTTACCTTACGGGAGCATTGTGAAGAATAAGTGACATCATGCATGCAACACATGGTGAGCACTTGAGTGTTATTTATTCTTTGTAGGTTTTTCCATTGCATAGCTCAGTTCTCTCTCTGCAGCCAGCCATTTTGTCCCCTCTTTCCCTTCCCTCTCTAATGACACTCCTGTCTTGTCCTGGGCCATTGTTCTTGGCCAGATGATGGTTTGATTGTTTTAAGCTTGTCATTTAGTGCTCCAAGTCCTTCCTGCCCAGTACAAGGTCTTTCTTCCTCTTTTGTAGATGCCTCTGGGCAGAGCAGCAGGAATGACGGGCAGGTGTTACAGCCCGAGGGCCCCATGCTGGTGGCAGAAGGCGAGACACTCCTACTGAGGTGTATGGTGGTCAGCTCCTGCGCCGATGGTATGATAAAATGGGTCAAGGTGAGCACTAAGGACCAACAAGAAATTTATAACTTTAAACGTGGCTCCTTCCCCGGGGTGATCCCCATGATCCAACGGACATCAGAACCACTGAATTGCGATTATTCCATCTATATCCACAATGTCACCAAGGAGCATACTGGAACCTACCACTGTGTGAGGTTTGATGGTTTGAGTGAATATTCAGAAATGAAATCGGATGAAGGCACCTCAGTGCTTGTGAAGGGTGAGTATCAGGCCCTGCAGACCACACATTTGCTCGGGTCTATTTCCCTGCACAGTCACCTTTATCCACTGTATCATGCTGTATCACACAAAATTGCAGCAGCATACAACAATACATATTTGTATGCACATTTACATGTGGCTGGGTGGTTCCACTCCTCATGTCTCATGCCAGAGCCCAGGCTGGAGAGGTAGCAACTACGTGGGGCATATTTTTCTCATAGAGATGGCAGAAGCAGAAGCCCAGTCCCAACTCTTCAAGTACACCTCAAGCATCTACTCACATTATGTCTGCTAAGCCCATTGGCTAAAGCAAGTCATGTGGCTCAGCTCCAAGTCAAGGGACAAGGAAGAATACTCTTCCACCACGCAGCCAAGGTAAGAGTGTGGATGTACCCTATTGCAAGCACAGAGTCAAAACCTGAGGCTGATCATGTCATCTACCACACTCCCCAAGTAATCAATCATGGCATCTCTAAGTCCACCTATGGTGACCTGAATACCCGAATCCTGGGCCTGTCATTGAATAGCAGTTCCTTCTTAAGTCAGTTACCCTGGCTCTACATGCCTCAAGTGCTATGCTTGAAAAACAGGCAATACAATTTGTACTTCAAGAGTCATTTGGGTGATTAAATAGAATGGATGCTTGTGGAACCACCCCATAAACTGGTGACATGGAGAGTATCTGTATGTGGGAGTTCATTTTAACTTGATGCCAGATTCAGGAAGGCTTCACTGGCTTCTTCCAAGCCATAATGGTTCCTCTGTAGTCCTGCTGTCTTCTGGGTTTCCACCTCTGGGCAATTTTTTGACCATCTCCACTGGAAGACAGAGAATGGCTTCAGGGCTGGGCACTTGTGTGTCTTCCTGAGTTTCATGTTCCCCAGTCCTACCATTGGTATGTAGTAGGTACTCAGAGCTTTTTTACTGAACGAGTCAACTGGTGAGTAATAAAGAAAGCAGCAGGGAGTGGCCAAGTGAAGAAATCTGGAAAGAAGGAAGGGAGGGAACACACCAGGGAGGAAATGAGTGAACGATGGAAGAGGAGATGGAATCCAACAAGGACCTCCTCTTTGGCTTCAGGAGCTGGGGACCCTGAACCAGACCTGTGGATCATCCAGCCCCAGGAATTGGTGTTGGGGACCACTGGAGGCACGGTCTTTCTGAACTGCACAGTGCTTGGAGATGGTCCCCCCGGACCCATCAGGTGGTTCCAGGGAGCTGGTGTGAGCCGGGAGGCCATTTACAACTTTGGAGGCATCTCCCACCCCAAGGCGACAGCAGTGCGGGCCTCCAACAATGACTTCAGCATTCTTCTGCAAAACGTCTCCAGTGAGGATGCAGGCACCTATTACTGTGTAAAGTTTCAGAGGAAACCCAACAGGCAATACCTGTCTGGACAGGGCACCAGGCTCAAAGTGAAAGGTGAGACAATTGGTTTTGGAGTTGTCGGGGGAGAGGAGCAGGTATTCATGAGGAATTTTTCTACATGTCCCGAACTAGTCAGTTCTTCCCAGCCTCCATGTCTTTACATAAGTTTTTCCCTCTACCTGGAATGCTTTCTCCTTTTCTCTGAAAACTCCTACTCATCCTTCAAGGCCCAGCACAAATGGCCCCTCCTCTGTAAAACCTTCTCCTCTCAAGCAGAGTTAATTTCTCCCCATTCTGGTTGCCACAGAACTCTGTATAGATCATTAACAATTCAACAAACATCAGCCAGGTGCCATAGCTCACTCCTGACCTCCCAGCACTTTGGTAGGTCAAGGTGGGTAGATCACCTGAGTCAGGAGTTCAAGACCAACCTGACCAACATGGTGAAACCCCGTCTCTACTAAAAGTACAAAATTAGTCAGGCATGGTGGTGCATGCCTGTAATCCCAGATACTTGGGAGGCTGAGGCAGGAGAATCGCTTGAACCTGGGAGGCGGAGGTTGCGGTGAGCCAAGATCACAGCACCATTGTACTCCATCCTGGGCAACAAGAGCAAAACTCCATCTCAAAAAATAATAGTAACAATAATAATTCAACAAACATCTACTACATGCCTGTTGAGTGCCCTGCACTGTACTAAGTACTGGAGACACTGAAATGAATTAGACATGTCCATACTCTAAAGGTGCTCCAGTAGAAAGTCTAACTTTGTCCTTCCTAGCTGCAGGGTTTGACTTCTAGCCCGCACCCAGGTAGAAACTGGCAGACTCATCCCAGAGACCCCAGCTCCTAGGACTTAGGAAGTGGTGGGAGATAAAGGGAAGTATGAGAAAGCCTCTCTCCCTTGCAGCAAAATCTACCTCTTCCCAAGAGGCAGAATTCACCAGTGAACATGCAACTGAGATGTCTCCAACAGGTGAGTGTACCCACCTCAGTGGAGTCAATGAGTCCCCCACAGGCAAGGGGGCCATGAATGGCTTGGTCATGGGAAGGGAGCAGTCCCAGACTCCTGGGGCTAATCTGCCACCAAGAAAGCTCCCAGGACTTCATCTCAACTGCAGAACTAGGACCCCAGAGAACCATGTTATAACAGCTCAGTTATAACGAACTTTCTCATAGCCAGGGCCATGTAACTGTTTAGTGGGAAATTTTGCTTGAGAGGCGGTGAGCTCCCTGTGAATCTGAGTGTAGGGCTGTGAGGCTATGCACAGCAACACTGGAGAACATGGCTTTGTAGCTAAGCCTCCTGGGTGGAGCCCCTTCCTAATATGATGGGCAGGTTCTTGCCCCTTGAATCTGGTATCTGACTCTATGAACTAGGGAGGAGAGGACAAGAATCAGAGAGCCTACTTCATGGGGTTGTGTGTGCACTCAATGAGATCACACATGCCAAGTGTCCAGAATTGTGCCTGGCACATCTCCTGTTAACATTCGAGGGCTCTCAGTATCTGGTGGGAGCTTGTGATAGACGTGGTCAGATTTGCCTTCCCGATGCTCGGCCCTGCTCCTACCATTCATGGGGGCCAGACTGCCTGGGTCCCGTGACTTCTTTAACACGTGTGGCGCTGAGAAAATCATTTCCCCACTCTGGGTCTGTCTCCTTATCTATAAAAATTGGATCACTATCCTACACTGTAGGATTACCTTGAGGATTGCATTAGGCAATCAGGAAGAGCAGAGGTTAGGGGTGTGATTGAGATGATTACAGGTGCAGGTAGAATATTGGGCAACCCTTCTCTGGGCCCAGGGCAGAGGGAAGGATGGTCTTTGATCTCGTCTTTCAATGTAGAAAGGATACAGCTCCAGAGGTTATACAGCAGCAGGATGTGACCTTGCCCATGGGCAGCACTGAGGTGTGGGCTGTGGGGCTCTCACCATGGGTCCCGCCTGAGCTCTCTCCTGTGCCTACCAGGCCTCCTGGTTGTGTTTGCACCTGTGGTCCTGGGGCTGAAGGCAATTACATTGGCTGCACTCCTCCTGGCTCTGGCTACCTCTCGGAGGAGCCCTGGGCAAGAAGATGTCAAGACCACAGACCCAGCAGAAGCCATGAACACCTTAGCATGGAGCAAGGGTCAAGAGTGAGGGGTCAGCCCAAGACTGGGGATCCTCTGAGTTGGAGAGGAGCCAGGGCTCCTCAACCATTTCCCTACCTCCAGTCCCAGCCTCCAGATGCCCTCAGGCCTCATGACGAACTCCTAGATCCCTACATCTGGTTTTGGTCCACCCAGTGAAATTCCCCTCTTTGCACTGGGCTTCCCTCTAAAGTGTCTCCCTTTCTCCTTTTGGCCTGTTCAAGACCTCCTTGCTTTTCAGTCTCTGGCTCAGTCTTTCCTCAACACCCTTGCCCCTGCTGAAGCCCTTTCTGGTGAGCTCTGCCCCTTTCCCCACCTCACCACATCCTTCTTGGCCTCCAACATCCAACTCAGAGTCTTCTTCCCAGGAGGTGTCCCTAAGCATCTCTGAGCTCAACCAGCCAGACCATCTGTGCTCCTCCATCTACACCCTTCTCCCCACCCCTTCCTGCCTTCCTTCCATCCCCCTCATGGCTGGCTTGGGTGGGTGTAATATTAGAACGCAGGTTCAACAAATATAACAAAGCTCTTAAATAGTTGCTTAAACCAGTGGAAATCAACCAGAAAGTTGACCATCAGCAGGCCAAGCAATACAGAGACTCCCTGGTTTTGAGACCCAGGATTCATTGATCTCGTTGCTACCAGGTCCACCTTCTAGGCAGCCAGACTGGAGAAGAAGGCAGGGAAGGGGAGCAGGACCCTCCCCTTTAAGGGCACAGTCAGGAACTTGGCCACCTCACTTACCTCTACTTGGCTGGAATGGGGTCACATGGTCACAACCTAGCTGCAAGAAAGGCTGGGAAATGTAGTCTTTATTTCTGGCAGCAATGCGTCCGGCTGCAAGTTTTCACTAGAAAAACCGGATGGTAGAAATCAGGAGATAACCAGTTATCTCCGCCACAGCGGCATACAGGCAGCCTCTCACCTGCCCTGTGGTACACCTGAGTTTAATGCCCAGCTAGCTGGCCAGCACTTCTTCCCATCATCACCTCCCCTAGGGCAGCATGATGTGGGGCAGTAGTTCCCAAGAAGAGTGATTTTGTCCCCATGGGACTTTTGGCAATGTCTAGAGATGTTTTTGGTTGGCACAACCTGGGGGGTGCTACCACCATCTAGTGGACTGAGAAGCCCTGACATGGGGAAGAGTGTGTATGCCCAGGAGTCAGACACACCTGCCTTTAACCCCGAGGCCTCTGCCCCCTCCCTGTGCACCCTTAGTGACTAATCAGAGTCTCTTCACGTCACAGAACATCCAGGATACTAACGTGGACTTTTCTGCATTGTGTAAGAACCAACTCAAGGCCAGGCACGGTGGCTTATGCCTGTAATCCCAGCACTTTGGGAGGCCGAGACAGGTGGATCACCTCAGTTCAGGAGTTTGAGACCAGCCTGGCCAACATGGTGAAACCCCGTCTCTACTAAAAACACAAAAAATTATCCAGGCATGGTGGCGGGCACCTGTAATCTCAGCTACTTGGGAGGATGGGGCAGGAGAATCACTTGAACTGGGAGGCAGAGGCTGCAGTGAGCTGAGATAGTGCCATTGCACTCCAGCCTGGGCAACAAGGGCAAAACTCCATCTCAAAAAAAGAAAAAAAAAGAACCAATTCAATTCTGCATTTACTGAGGGCTGACTATGTGCTCTATGCACTGCATGCACTCCATACATGTAAATTCCCTTTTCTCTTTCCAGGCAAACATTTATTAGCACTATAGCGGGAAGTAGATGAGTCTAGATGTTTTTCATTACAACAAACAGAAAAACAGCTTGAACTAAGCCAGAGAGAACAATAATTTAGTCTGAGAATGGAATAAATCATTGAATTACCAGACATTAGAGAGGGTAGGGAAGGTAGGCTGAATATAACCCCCACCCCAAAGATATCCATGTCCTAATCTCTGGAACCTGTGACTGTTACCTTGTATGTTAAAAAGGAAAAAAAAAAAAAAAAAAAAAAAAAAAAAAAAAAAACACTATGCAGGTGTGATTAAATTAAGAATCTTGAGATAGGGGTGGGGGTTTAGCCTGGATTATCTAAGTGAGCCCTAAAAGAGATGTTAAGTATCCTTACAAGAAAGTTACAGAAGGAGCTTCGATGTAGAAGAAGAGAAAGCAGTGTGACCACAGAGGCAGAGTTTGGAGCGATGTGACCACAGGTTAAGGAATGCCAGCAGCCACCAGAAGCTGGAAGAATCGAGGAAGAAATTCTCCCCCTGGAGCCTCCGGAGGAAGCGTGGTCCTGCCAATACCTTGATTTCAGACTTCAGGACTTCAGAACTATGAGAAAATAAATTTCTGTTGTTTTAAATTATCAGGTTTGCAGTGATCTGTTTCAGCAGCCACAGGAAGCTAAACAGCAGAAAAGCATGGAGCTGGTTCTCCACTAACTGGAGGTGGGTCCCATCTGCCCCTGCAAGCCCCCTCGCCCTGCACGGCCCTGCGTGAGCTGATCCCTGCCGCCCCCTCTGACCTCATCTCCCCAGATCCCGTAAGCTGACTCTGCTCCAGCACCTCCCTGGGCTTTGACCACACAAAGCTCCCTAATTCATTCAAGTCTCTGCTTACCTTCAAGAGGCCTCTCTGGACCACTCTATCCATAAAAGCACCTCCATCACTCTCATTCCCCCACGCCACTTAAGTTTTCTTCGTAGTACTTACTGCTACCTGAAAACGTGTGTGGGTGTGTGGGTGTGAGCACACGTGCGTGTGTGTGTTCACCTATGTGGGTGTGGGTGTGCGTGTGTGCGTGTGTGTGTCTGTGTGTGTGCATGTGTGTGCCTGTGTGTGCACATGTGTGCGTGTGTGCATGAGTGTGTGCATGTGTGCGTGTCTGTGTGTGTGTGTATGTGTGTGGGTTTGTGTGTCTGCTTCCTTGATGGTTGCTAGTTGTCCCTACTAGAATTTGAGCTCACTGGGGACAGGAAGCTAACGGTCCACTATTGTAGCCACCCTCATTCAATCCTGAAACGTGGTTGAAACCTGACTCTGCCAGGCCCTAATCAGTGTGCTGAGAATGAAACAGAAGTCTGCTGTCTCAGAGCTTACCTCCTCCTGAGAGAAGACAGACAATGAGCAAGTAACCCTAGATATACTGAGTGCTGAGGGCCTTCACAACGCAGGACATGGGGGAAGGAAGTTGCCAGAGCAAAGGAGAAGTGACACTGTTTTACGCAGGGTGGACAGAAGAGGCCTCCTGATAAAGTGACATTTGAGCTGACACCTGAAGGAAGTGAGAAAGGGAGGCCTGCAGATACCCAGGGGAAGAGCCGAAAAGTACAAGGAACAGCAAATGCAAAGGTCCTGAGGCAGGAGCGTGCTAGACTTGGCACAAGAACAGCAAACACCAAGCAGAATGCCTGGCCTGTATTAGACGCCGTAAGCATCTGAACTGCGTACATGGCAGAGATGAAGTACACAGTCTGGGAAATCTGGCCGTGCAGGTTCAAATTCCAGTTCTCCTACCTACCTCTTGGGTGAGTTTGTTTCTCTCAGTTTCCTTGTCTGTAAACTGATAATAACATGCGTGTCTCCCGTATTAGGTAGTTTCAAGGCTAAAATGCATTGGTATATGGGCAGCATTAACTGCACCTGGCATGTAAGAAGCCCTAAATAATTATTGCAGTTACATTATTTCATTAGGTGATTGTCATGCAATTCTGACAGTAAATTGTAGTCACTACACTCCCCATGACGAGGAGCACGGCAGCCCACAGTGCCTGGGCCCCTTATCGGGCAACTTCAGACACCAGACAGCCCTATTCACCACAGACTCGGTTAGAAAATCCTATAGAAAGTTGGCCCTGCTTGGGTCTAGCGACCTTATAGGGACATGGCAGGGGAGCAAGGTGGGGGTAAGTCCACTAAAGAAGACAAATATAACAAAAGATGAATAATTTAAGGCCCTTCATGGGGACTCTGGGAAACTTGCTGACCGCAGATAGAAAGGGTGGGGAATGGATGGGAGACAGAACTCCTCAGTCCAGCCCTTCTTCTGCTTTGGGGCCCCAGGCATTGCACAGGTGAGATGACCCACCAAAGACAGAGCAGGGGGCATGCCACAGAGAGGACACAGCCCCCACTAAGGGCAAACAGGCCACTGTTACATGTCCTGCCTGGGCCTTCAGATCTGACCCCTGGATGTCAATGGCTACACTCCAAGATCCCTGAATCAGGGCATACGTTTCTCTCCCTCCCCTTCTGTTTTCTCCTTCCTGCAGCTCTTCTTCAGCTCTTTCCTTCTCTTCCCATGGTTCTTGTCCCATATTCCTCCTGCCTCAAGGAACCCCCATCAAGGCTGCCAAAGTCCCAGCCTCTGTGACAGCTCACTGTGAGAGATGGGTCTATTCACACCACTCTCCTCGGGCCTTGAGGACCCTCCATTTCCCCCCACAGGTAAGACCTAGAGCTGGAGGAAGAAGAAGAGCAAGCACTATTTGACAGCAGCTTCCTATATCCTGACAACCCAAGGATGGCAGCCCTGCTGCAGTATTGGGGTGGTGGTATCGGGGTGGGGTGAGAAGAGGTGCCAGCCTGGTCAAGAATAGTTCATCCTCTCCACAAGACACACTGCCCAGAGTGCAGCTACATGTCATTGGGCTGGGAAAGTGGGGGATGCCAGGTCTAGTCAAACACGTTTCTAAATTCTATCTAAATGGCACTGATTAATGGCACTTTGCTACACAGATCATTCTCAACCTTGCTTTTTGACTCAACATTTGAGTTATATCCAGGTTGGTTACCTGTAACTCGAATTCATTCATCTTCAGAACTGTATAGTATTCCATTGTATCAACATATTACATTTGTGATTTCTGTTGATGGATGGAGACCTTAGTTATTCCAGTTTCTCACTATCCCAAACAGACAGTTTCACTGTGTCTCCTGATGCATGCACTAGTGCACATACCCACAAATAGAACTGGAGGGTTATACAGGTTCTGTGTTTCTTCAACTCCACTAAATTTGCCAAATCGTGCCCCAATGCCATTAAGCCAACATATACTGCTGGCAGACACAGGAAAATTCCTGTTGTTTCATGCTTATGCCAATATTTCCTATGGTCACATTACAGGGAAGTGCGGGAATCTTCAGTTCTTGTCTGCTTGGAAGAAAGATTTCAGCCAAGAGACATACATCAAAGGTTAAGTTGCAGAGTTTACTGAAGAGAGAGAGAGTACATTCCTAGAAAGGAGTGGGCTGACCTGGCTGGAAAACAGCCGGTGGGCTGGTTCCGCTGGAAAACAGCATCAGGCGAAAAATAGCAGTAGCAGTGTTTATTTAAAGAGACAGTACACTCTGAAAGAATGAGCCAGCAGCAGCTGGTGCCGGGTGACCCTCTTTATGAGAATCTTACATGATTATTTGTGAAGGGGCATGAGTGAGTGTCACTTACAATCATGTTTTAGGTGGTCACTTTGGCCATGAATGTTCTGTGGTTGTACATGCTAGTAAACACATTGCATGTCTCATTAGCATTTAAAGTCTCCACTCAGGGGTGTGTTTTGATTATATATATATATATATATTTTTTTTTTTTTTTTGAGACAGAGTCTCGCTATGTCACCTAGGCTGGAGTGCAGTGGCACGATCTCGGTTCATTGCAACCTCTGCCTCCCAGGTTCCAGCGATTCTCCTGCCTCAGCCTCCCAAGTAGCTGAGACTACAGGCACGTGCCACTATGCCTGGCTAATTTTTGTATTTTTTTTTAGCAGAGACAGGGTTTCACCATATTGGCCAGGCTGGTCTTGAACTCCTAACCTCATGATCCGCCCACCTCGGCCACTCAAAGTGTTGGGATTATGGGCGTGAGCCACTATGCCCAGCTTATTATTATAATGAGCAAAAGGCTACTGTAGGGCGAGTTAGTGGAGGAGTGCGCATGCTCATCAGTGGGAAAGCCCCTACCAAGGTTATCTCTGGGTAGGGCCTCATAAGTTCCCTTTAGGGCCAGAGGAGCCCAACAAC
Source organism: Macaca fascicularis (assembly GCF_037993035.2). Taxonomy (NCBI): domain Eukaryota; kingdom Metazoa; phylum Chordata; class Mammalia; order Primates; family Cercopithecidae; genus Macaca; species Macaca fascicularis. The sequence continues at coordinate 85,925,287 of NC_088384.1, forward strand.
AAGGCCAGAAGTGGCCAGTGTAGCCATTGTCTTTTTGCTGGCTGACAGTGGGTGGCGCTGACTATCAGAGAACGGAGTCTTCAAGATTTCTTTTCCCAAAAGCTCCTTTGCCTGCTTATTTCTGGCTATCTGCCTACTCTAAGAGTCAGATTTGTAAATGTTTTACCAGTTGGATAAGGCAAAAGGGAATCTCATCGCAGCTTTCATTGGTTCTCACTGCTGACTAATGCAACCAAGCATCTTTCCATACGCCAGCTGGCAGTACTGTTATTTTATTACTATTGTCATTAGTTGAAGATGTTGTGAAAAGAGAGACGAATAGTCCCAACTTTGCTGCGGCAGTGGTAGTAGAGAAGGGGGAGTGGTACCGGCAGCTTCCATGTATAGGGGCCTCTGGAAGGTCTGAATGTCAGTTGAGAAATCAATCATTTGCTCCACCTAGCAGCTCCCCTGGGCCACTAAGCTATAGAGGGTCTAGTGTTACGGGACTGGAGTAGGGGGTCAGAGGAGACACCAGTCCTGGGTACACACAGCTCCTGCCCAAAGTTAAGTCACCACCAGTGAGGACACAGCAGAGGGGGTGCCAAAGGAAGGCTGGGGTGGGGCGGGAGGTGGTGGAAAATGGGATTAAAGGGAGGGGCTGGGGAGAGGCTGGAGTGGGAGGGAAGATGGAGATGAGCCTGGAGGGGGCTGAGGTGAAATGGAGTGAAAGTGGGCTTTGGAGGGTGGGGGTGCATTTAGTACTGAGGGTGGAGTTAGAAGGGAAAGTGGGGCTGGGTGGGTCAGGTGCTGGCGGCGGGTCTGTGAGGTAGGGTGAGGCTGGAGGTGGTAGTGGTGGTAGAATTTGGGGATAGGGCTGGGATGGGATGGGGCTGGAGGTTGGGGGATGGTGTGGTTGGACGTAGGAGGGTGGAGCTAAAGCTGGGCCTTCAGCACCGCCTTCTCTAGTTTTGTTAAGGACGCTTAGATAAGTGTTATGTAATGTAGTTTCAAGTTCATGCCCTCACATCCCCTGCTTTAAACTCCAGTCAGGTCATCTGGAGCTGCCTCCAGAAACCAACCATAGGAAGTGACCAGCACAGTCCTGCAGCCTAAGGAGAGACAGTGTGGTGTAGTGGTTAGAAGCAGACTCAGGAGCTGTGTAATACCTGAATTCAAAACTCTTGAGAAGTCTAGGTTTCCCCATCTGTAAAATGGAAATGGTAACAATAGAACTCACTTCATAGGATGCATGACTTAGTGTATCTAAGGCTCTTTGTAGAGTGTCTGGGGGCATAGTAAGTGCTCAATAAACACTAGCTGCCAGGTGGTTGTCAGGCCTCTGAGCCCAAGCCAAGCCATCGCATCCCCTGTGACTTGCATGTATACACCCAGATGGCCTGAAGTAACTGAAGAATCACAAAAGAAGTGAAAATGCCCTGCCCCGCCTTAACTGATGACATTCTACCACAAAAGAAGTGAAAATGGCTGGTCCTTGCCTTAAGTGATGACATTACCTTGTGAAAGTCCTTTTCCTGGCTCATCCTGGCTCAAAAAGCTCCCTCACTGAGCAATTTGTGACCCCCACTCCTGCCCACCAGAGAATAACCCCCCTTTGACTGTAATTTTCCTTTGCCTACCCAAATCCTGTAAAACGGCCCCACCCTTATCTCCCTTCACTGACTCTCTTTTTGGACTCAGCCCACCTGCACCCAGGTGATTAAAAAGCTTTATTGCTCACACAAAGCCTGTTTGGTGGTCTCTTCACACGGATGCCCACGACAGTGGTGTTATGGGAAAGGATGCCCTCAAGGCCTCTAGAGGAGGGATCAGGGACCCTCTGACCAAACAAAGAGCTTTCCCTGATGGCACAACAATGAAGAGGGGGGCGACAATGAGTTTCAATGGCTCCAATACCAGCCAGGGAACTGGACCTTGAGGAGCTGATCACCTGCAGATCTTTAAGCTGGCGTAAGTCATTGTCAGTTTCCAAGGTAGAAAGACCTTGCTGGTTGCCAATCGTGAGGTCCAGAGTGAGCCTCTAGCTTCTTGGATTTCCTGGAAACTTGGGGTGCATTTCGGGTTGACACAGTGATGAAAGGGGTAAGGCCTAGGGACCGGGGCTGGGGCTGGGTGGCCTTGCAATAGAAAGGAGAGTCTCACACCACAAAGAAAGGACCCTCCTCCCATGCCTCCTGCCAGGGCCTAGTGCGCTGCAACCACGCTCCTAACAACCTAACCCAAACCCTAACTCGTTTGTCATATAAACTTAAAGGATTTCTTGAACAGTGTTAATAAGACACCACATTTTCCAGGAAAGCAACTACTGTGTCAATTGAAGGAAGACTGGATTTTGTGCTGTTCATAACCTGATTAAGAGGGGTTTTGACTAAGCCTGGGGACCTTCTCAAGGTCCCCTTGAGAAAGGGACACCTGAACTGAGAGCTGAAGAATGAGCAGGGGCCGACAGAGGAAGAGGAAGGGAAGAGTGTCCCATGGTGGTGTTGGAAATTAAAGCTCGAAGTCGCAAGGAAAACGAGCACTCAAGTAAAAGATTTCTCAGCAAAGCCAATTCACTTCTGCAGAAGGGTGCCACTCGCACATCTGGTCTACAAGAAGACACACCGAACAAAAGAGAGAAGGGGTTTTTATCCCTAATGCGGTTAGTCCCTGCTTCTGTGTCCTGTTCCCATTGGCTGGGGCTGGACTGCACAATCTAAGCTAATCCCTATTGGCTAGTTCAAATGGAGCAGAAACGTGGGCTACAGTGGTAGGGCAACCGGTTTCGGCGGGAAGAAGAGTTTCCATAGCACTGGCAATTGTAGCGAGGGTATCCAAGGGAACAGATGTGGGTTATAGATTAGGACCCGCGGGAAGGTTGTTTACCCTAACTAGGGGTAAGGAGGTACAAAGAACGAGGAAATTAGGCTTTGAAAATAGAGAACAAAGAACAAGTAAGCTGAACAAGCCCACTCTTTGGAGAGGAACTTACTGTACCTAACAGTGGCAAGAAGCAAGAGGCAAGATGGCAAAGAAGCTGAGGACCCAGAAGACAGGTTTGTGCCTGAGAAGGTGGCCTTGGAGCAGAGCCCCAAAGAAAGCGGAGAGAGCGCCTTGCCCATCGGTAAGGGAAAGGTGCTCCAGGCACAGAAGCAGCTAATGCAACGGCCCTGAGGCAAATGCACCATACCTGGCAAGTTCCAGGAACAGCAAGGAGGGCAAGGCGCCTGGAGCAAAGGAAGCTAGCGGATCCCTAGATGAGATGGAGGAACTGGCCCATTTCTCATGGGTCCTGCAGGCAGGCCCTGAGACAGTCTTTCATGCGGGGCGAGATAGCGAGGCATGGACGTGTTGTGAGCGGAGGCCTAGCCTGTTCAAGGTCTGAATTTTTACCCCCAGAGTGTAAGAAGCAAGGGAGCAGGGACTTTGTTTTGCTCCCTGCCATATCCACAGCCCTAGAAAAACATCGGGCCATTGATAGCTCTCAGTAAATGCTTGACAAGTAAGTGAATGAACGAATGCATAAATTAATGAAATGAGGGCTGCGTCAATGAATAACTGGGAATCTGACTCCTGCAGGGATCCTTCAGCCCACAGGTGTATGTAAGACCCGCCCCGCCTCTCATCCTTCGGGCTCCCACCCACGCCGTTAGGCTGCGGTTCGCGCTGCAGTCGCCAGAGGGCGCGGAGCGGCGGGGTTTCCCGCACGGAGCGCTTTGCGTGGGGCACCACGTGGGGCGGGGCTGCGGGCGGGCTCCCACCGGCTGGGCTTCGTCGACCGGCAAGCGGAACGCGGCAGCTGGGCTTGGGCTGCGCGGCGGCCGCCGGAGCGCTTTGGGAAGCGCACTGGTCGAAGATGGCGGCGGAGCGACAGGAGGCGCTGAGGGAGTTCGTGGCGGTGACGGGCGCCGAGGAGGAGCGGGCCCGCTTCTTTCTGGAGTCGGCCGGCTGGGACTTGCAGGTAGCGCCGCGAGGCGGGCTGTGTCGGGTGGGCCGGGGACCGCTGGGAACGGGCGCCTGGTGCCTTAAGCCCGCGGCGGCCGAAGCGCACAGTCATCCCCGCTCTACCGCGGCCCGACCCAGGCCTCATGGTCCCGGGACCGCTTGTCACGCGTCGCCTGCTCGGCTTGGGAGTGGGGGAACGCGGGCCAGCCCCAGCCAGTTCTGCCGTGCCAGTTTCACGCTGCCTCTCCCGCTTGCGGCGTCAGCGACACTTCCGGCACTGCAGCAGCCGGCGAGGAGAGGGAGCGCCTGGGGGCGTGGCTGCCACGCCGAATGTCTGCCGAAGGCCAAGCTGGTCCGAGTGAGCAGCTCTTGGGTGAAGCCCCACTCTGGACTAGGTGGCCGCTCATTTCTACTTCCGAAGTCCAGCCCGGGAGCTGAACCCCGCCCCGCCTTCCTAATTGCTGGGAGAATACCTCTGGGGTGGTGGCGCAAGGTTGGAGCTTCTTCACCTTTCGTAGTTAACTTATCTGTAAAATGGGAGTCTCGTGGAAATTACTGTGTAGTTCATTGGTACGTACTAAGTATAAACTAAATACTCGCTGAGAAGACTTACGCTTCACGAGGCAGGGATTTTTGTACACTGATGAATTCCCAGTGCCTGGAACAATGCCTGGCACATAGTAAGCACTCGGTAATTAACTGTAGAAAGAATTGCATAAATATTCTTGGCCAGCCTCGTCTTAGGTAGATGATAATGATGATGACTAATATTTATTGAGTACTTACTATGAGCCAGGCGCTGTTCTAACTGCTTTACATGTCTTTTGTCATTTAACCTTCGCATTTTGCCACTGAGGTTAAAGAGGTTAAGTAACTTGCTCAAGGCCTCACTAGCTACCAGGCAGAAGAAGTAGAAGTGGAACTCAGTTCTGTATGATTCCAAGCAGACAGAGCCCAGGCTTTAAACCACCATGTGCCAAGCACTTTACGTAATATGATTCGTTTAATCCTAGCAACACTGTGAGGTAAAGACTAGACCCATTTTATGGATGAGGAATTGGAAGCACAGAGGGGAAAGAATTTTCTCAAGGTCACATAGCCAGTAAGTAGTGGGGTTGGAATTTGAACTGGGTCTGCTGCCAAACGTAAATTGCTTCCCAAACATAAGAATTAGGTAAAGCATCACACCTAGATCACACCTAGACACAATGGGAAGCCTCTGTGCTGGGCAGAAATAAAAAGTTTCTACCTGAAAGACATAAAAGCACACAGTGTTGTGACCAGCAGATCTTCTGTCTCGTTCCCCTCACATTGTAGTGGGGAAACTGAGACTCATGCATGTGACTTGCCTGGCAGGAACAGGACTTGAAGGTAGGCTCCCTGAGAATGCCAGTTCACTACATGTCCTGAGACAGCACACTGCCTCCCAGCAGATTACTTTTATCCCGTGACAGCTCACTGTCTCCTGTAAAGTTGGTGACCCTGAGGACAGGAGCGATGTCTGTTTCATCTCTGTGACCTCAGTGCTTTCTTGTGTTTGTGCAAAGCAAGTGATTAGTAAATGCCTGTCTGTTGAGTTGGTGAGCGAGATGTCACAAATGACCAAAAGATTCCCATATTCCTTCTGTATGTGTAGACCTGGCATGCGAGTATGCATAAATCGTAATGGATTATCTCATCCAGTGTGCAGGTTGGTGAGATAGGTACCCCCATTTCACAGATTAGGAAACAACTTGAAAGAATGGAAAAGTAGCAACCTGTACTGACTTCACAGTTCCTGACTCCTGTCTGTACTGGAAACGCTTAAGAGTAAGGGCCTGAGCACACTAGCAGGGATGGAACCTGGCTCCACTTTTTACCAATTGTGTAAACTTGAACAAATTATTTTTAATTCTCAGTGCTTCTGTATCAACTATAAAATGAGATGATAATAGTACTAATAGCATAGAGTTCTGTGAGGATTAAACAAATTAACGTATGTAGAATGCTCAGAACAACCTGGCACAATGCTCACTAAATGTGTGCTACTTTTACTAGATCACGTTTCTTCATAAAATGAGAATGAGGAGTGTCTTCCACCCCAGCCATTCTTACTGCCTTCTTTTCACCGTAGTGGGTGGAATTTGTTTCAGTTGACACAAAGACTTAACAGTTGAGCTGTTAACCTTCTGGTCTAATTTTCTTTGGCCCATGGATGCAAGCTACCTTGTAAGTGTTGGCCATGTCTGTACTCCTTTGTGCTCAGAGGAGATATGTGTTAGGTGAAGGCCTGTTTAAGGGTCCCAAGGTACTACCTCTCTGTTTCAGATCGCGCTAGCGAGCTTTTATGAGGACGGAGGGGATGAAGACATTGTGACCATTTCGCAGGCAACCCCCAGTTCAGTGTCCAGAGGCACAGCCCCCAGGTAAGGGCCAACTTCAATTATTGCTACATGAGTGTTTCCAGCAGTGAAGAGGAGTTATTTTCTGACCAGAGGGTTCAGGCCTGGGTGTGTGGACCAGGTCTGAATGAGAAGGTTAGACTGAGTCAATGGGTAGTACTTCCCAGCAAGCCTCAGTCATTTCCAGTACAGAGATGCATGACTTTTAACTGGGTGTGGTTTATGGTTCAATTCTGGGGGAAACCACAAATCTACTTTTAAGACTTTTGAGGGTCTTTTACATATGTAATATGAGGAATGACCACTGCAACTCTAAAGTTTTTAAGTAAAAGCCAAAAAACTTCCTTTCAAGGGTGCTATAGATGTGAAAGATTAGGCGAAATTACTTTAGGAAAGCTGTTTTGATATTTTAGGATGCCCATTACCTTATTAAGAAGTCTGGTACAAAATAAACCTGTGTGACCCACCCTTGGCCAAGTTGATTAGGGAGACCTTGTCTTACTAGGTAAAACAGTGTTAACCTTTGCGATCCCATTTGCATCCCCTGTTGCCGCCTCCCTGGCTCCCGCAGCAGAATGCTCCTGTGCTCTGCAGAGTGAGACAATGCTGGTCTTCCAGGAGACAGGCAGGGGTGCTTCCTGTAAAGGTGTCTGAACCTTTACAGAGAGTGTGACGGCAGAGGTGTCTCCCTTCTCTGCCTTAGCCTGATTGCTTCTACTCTCTAGTGTATGTTTAAGCCAGGAAATTTTATTTGGGTTTGAATTCAACCCCAGAATATAACCAATAGTGTTTCTTTGCCATGAAGTGGTAAATTATGTTTCTCTCTAAAAGCGACTGAGGTTTAAAATATATTTCCTTCCTTTGAAGAAGGAGCACTAACCCCAGATCTCATTGCTTTATTAACTTCTTTCACTCACTCCCATCCAGAGAAAAGAGGTAGGAGGAAAGTGATCTTGTAACTGTTTGCACGTGCTAACCTATGAGATATTGGTGATGGCACATCTGGGTATTACTGCTTGGGACATGTTGTTAGGGTAAGTGCTGTTCTTGCAGCTGCTAGTAGAGATGGCTAATTTTCTGGGGTATGAGTCTTTGACAGCCACCTTAGGGTGTTGTTGGGATGTTGGCATGTCAGAATTATACAGGAGGAGAGATTGAAACTTAGTCTCTAATGCCAGTTACATGTTTACTCCTCTCTTTTCTCCAGTAGTCCCAAAGTTCTATTAAGGCAGTGGTTTATTAGCATGGGCCCAGGAGCCTGACTGCCTTGGTTCAAATCCCAGCTCTGCCACTTAAGTAAAAGCTTTGTGACCTTGGGCAGGTTACTTAATGTATCAGTTCCTCATTTTCCTTACCTGTCAATTGGGAATGATAGTGCCTACCACCTAGGAGATTGAATGTGCCTACCACATAGGAGATTGCTACCACAAGCAAGTAGAACACAGTATGTGGTGTTATTGTAATTTTAGTATTATCATTTTTAGCATTCATTCTCAACCTGTTTTGTTTACTCTGTCTATTCCCCAACAAGTATGTTTATTTAAGAATAGGCATAACAGTAAAAGAATCAAGGACATAGGGTTTAATATTAGAACTGAAGTGAGTAAAAAGACTGGACACACATTCAGTCCAAGAGGCATTGCTTTATTGCTCTGTTAAGGCTCAGACTTGGTAGTAGGCCTAGAAAAGAACTGAAGACAAGAAAAAGGGAGGCAGGAGGATGCAGTCTGTTGCATGGTTGTCCTTATTGAGGAGGAAAGCAAATGCTAGGACTACACTCTCAGGAAAAGCCAAACTTGTGCTAGCACCTCAGAGGAATTCTGTGTGGGATGTGCCTCTGCTTTGACCTGGGTGTTGCAGGACAGTTAGCCAGCTGCTGCCTTCTCCCCATCCCCTACTTTCGACTTCTCACATACCCTTTTATGTTGTCACTGCTGCCTCAGAGCAACACCCGACTCTAGAATAGGGATTCTTAATATGGAGCCCCAGAACCCTAGGAGGAATCTATGGAATGGGCGTGAGAAAGTCTCTAAATTATTAATACCTGAAATTACAGGCAAAAGTTTGTGTACACGTTAGCAGGTATCTTTTGTGGAGTCCATGGCTTTTATGAGAATCTCGAAGGGCTGACAGACATAAAAATGTTACCATTGCTATAGGAGACAGTTTAAACTCAGTAATAACAGCTGCCATTTATTGAGTATTTAGGAGTCAGGCACTGGATTAAGCTTTTACATGAACACCTTTTTAGTCCTCACAGCAACCCTTTGAGGTTAGTACTGTTGTTAGTACTATTAGCACTGAGGTTAGTACTATTCCTGTTTTCCAGATGAGGACACTGAAGTTGGGGTATCTTTCCAAGATCACAGAGCTAGTAAAACAAAGATTTAAATGTAGGGTTGTTTCTACATTCAGCATTTCAGCTCTCAGCCCCAACGACGTTCTGCCTCTTCTTGTGGACATTCAAAGTCCTCCAGAGTTTACCCTGGACCCACCTTCCTAATCTGACTTCCGTTTCCTCATTTCTTAAATCCTTTGTTCCAACCAAACTGATTTCTTTGGTGCTCTAATTATTCCTTATTTTTGGTTCTCCTGCTTTTGTTTGAGTCTCTCACCTGGTCAGGTGTGCCCACTCTCTTGCTTTCTGCCTATACAGATCCCATGCATCCTTCCATGTTCACCTCCATCCCCACTCCTCTGTCGAGCGTGTTATTCCTAACCCCGTGACCAGGTGGCATGCCATAATTCTGTTCCACAGAACCCCAATCACAACTATCACTCCTTCAGTTCTTTGACTATATTCACATACTACTGGGTGGCATCTCTCCCACATTGCCCTGAACTCTTTTCCTGATACTTAACTTAATTTTTCTCCCCAAGTAAATTGTAAGTTCCTGGAAGTGGGAGGGCTAGTATTTCAGGAGCAGTCACCATCCTTCTAGCCATATTTCTCACCTGTGTTCTCTTCTGATACTGTTCAACAGCTTTGAAGTAGGTAAGGTGCTCACCATTTCGCTGGTCAGGATGCTAATTCTTAGAAAGGTCAAGTAACTTACAGCTGCTGTTACCACAGATTCACGGCCAAGTCTGCCTAAGTCCAAAGCTGCTTCTACTGCCACATGCTACCTCCCTGCCAGCACCTCCCACCCCTGTATGCAGGGTCAAGCAAGAGGTAACAGTTTCTTCCTTTTTTTCCCCCTCTTTCATCCAGCAAAAGTTATACTTGAAACTTTCAGGGACTACCATTGTCTGATTCTCTAAAACTACATTATCCAATAAGGTAGCCACTAGCTATTTAAATTAATTAGAGTTAAGCAAACATCATTACTCATTTGCTCTAACCACATTTCAGATGCTTAATAGCCAAATGTGACTAGTGGCTTCTCTGTTGGACAGTGCAGATAGAGCATTTCCATCATCAGAGAGAGGCAGAGCTAGGGTAACCAGATTAAAAACAGAAAATGTCATCTGATGAAGGAGCTTTGTGCCACTTCAGTATGCCAGAGTAGCCTGGGAGATAGTTCTAATACTGAAAAATTGAACTTTCTGAGATATTTAGTCGATTTATAGAGACCATAGGACTAAAGTATTCAGCAATTGGTGATATCCCTAGGACACCCATGCCAGAAGGTAACTGAAAGCATTACTCCAGACAGTGGTTCTGAACTTGAATGTATGCCAAAATTACCTCAGGGGCTCCTTAAGACTAGATTGTTGAATACCCCTTCCAGAGCCTCTGATTCAGTAGAATTAAGAGGGGCCTGGGGATTTGCATTTCCGACAGGTTCACCGTAATGCTGATGCTCCTGGTCCATGACCACACTTTGAGAACTGCTACTCAAGAGTAGTACTTAAATGTGCCACACCATGCAAAAGACTTTCCGTGCATCAGTACCCCACCTGTACACAGAAAGCCCATAGGTTGATGCTGTGATTATCTTATTTACATGTGAGAAAATGAGAGCGTTGAGAATTTAAATAGCATGTCCAAGATCACAGGGTAGGAAGCAGAATTGGGATTGGAACCTGGTACATGGACACCAGAATCAGTGCCGGATACCATCAGAGTCTGGGTGTATGAGTTTTGGGGGAAAGAAACAAAGCCATAGCCAGAGCAAGTGATTTGCCCAAGCAAGTATATTTGAAAGTTTAACAACAGGGAGATAGAAAATATTTTTTTCATAGATGCTTATCCTAGCCTAGTCATTGTAAGAAACTTTAGGCTGAGCCTGTATGGAAAATTCCCTTTGGGAAGATGAATGAGTGGAACTAGTACTCTCAGGGTACTAGTACAGATCTCATCACTTGGATCCTTTTGAACCATGTCATATCGAGTATCAAGGAATGCCCAGGAGGCTGTTCTCAGGAGCCAACTCATACAGGGAGCTTATTTGCTACATTGATTGGTTTTTGTCTTCTCACTTCTAGTTGATGGAACCTCAGATCTCTTCTGTCCCCTGATTGTCTCCTTGAAATAAATGTTCAAGACTGAACTGGAGCTTTCTTCCTAGTTAACAGCTCATTAAAGCCTCACTAAACCTGTATTACTCTCTGTGTTAGTCTTTTCTCACACTGCTATAAAGAACTACCTGAGACTGGGTAATTTATGAAGAAAAGAGATTTAATTGACTCACAGTTCCATAGCTGTACAGGAAGCATAGCTGGAGGGCCTCAGGAAGCTTACAATCATGGTAAAAGGCGAAGGGGAAGCAAGCACATCTTCACATGGTGGCAGGGGAGAGCATGTGTGAAGGGGGAAGTGCCACATACTTTAAAACCATCAGATCTTGTGAGAGCTCACTCACTATCATGAGAACAGCATGGGGGAAATACACTCACATGATACAGGTCCCTCCTCCAACATTGGGAATTACAGTTCGACATGAGATTTGGGTGGGGACACAGAGCCAAACCATATCACCCTCCTTCTCCCATATTGTATGGAAGCTGCTTTTTTCCACTAAGAAATACAGAATTTTTTTTTTCATCTTGATAAAACTTGTATCTTACGATCCTTGAAAAACTTAAGCCTGTTCCTTGAGGACAGATCTAAACTAGGTGGAAAGTGGCAGTGGAAGATATTGTCAGAGAGAATTAACCCTTCTCATGCTCATTTTTAGTTGTGCCCATCCCATACAACACTGCTTTTTTCCTCAAAATCAATACTACTTCTTGACTAACCTGCAGCAGAAGTAGACTGGGGCTTGCTTTTCCTCCAGTGCTGTCACCCACATATTCATTCATTCCTACTTCTTGACTATGTGTCCTTCCTTCAACTCTCTGGTCTCTGTGCACTGTGTATGCTGCTTTCCGGTAATGCTACACCAACCCCTTTTCCCCAGCAGCCCCATCCCCGTGACTGTCCACTAGTTCTTTGGCAGTTGGTCCAAATATTTCATTTTTCTGCGAAGCCTTTCTTGCGTTCTCTATTCCTTCCCACTGTCTGTACTACTTAACCCTTGTACTCATTTTTAGTTGTGCCCACCCTACACAACACTGCTTTTTTTCCTAAATATTAATAAATACTTTCTAGTTTTTATTAAAGCCAGGACAGCTTAAATTGGGATTCCATTTTACCTCACGATAGGACTTTCTAATTTATACTCAGTCTGTGTGACCTTGGAAAAATAAATGCCACATTATTTTATGTGCAGTCTTAGAGGATTAACCTGTCTCCACATAACATCCTCCTCTCGCCTACCAAAAATCTAACCTCAGTGTCTTCACCTCCTTAGCTGCTGGTGATGAGGGTTACCTTTCTTAATGCTCCCTGAGATCATTTTGCTCCTTTCTGTGTCTCCAGTGATAATAGAGTGACATCCTTCAGAGACCTCATTCATGACCAAGATGAGGATGAGGAAGAGGAGGAAGGCCAGAGGTGAGTCTTTTAGATGGGATCTGGGAGACAGTTTACAGGGAAGTTCAGGGTAATGTGTAAATCACCTAGAACAGGACCTGGTAAACATATTCGGTTATTGTTAGCCATTAGTACTGTGGGCTGGTCTGTGGGTTATATCCTAGGAAGTCTCTTCTCCCTGTAGCTTAGAAGTGACCCCTGTTCTGTTACTTAATGTATTTATTGAGGAATATTAGGGGAGGGAAATAAGGAAAAGATCTAGCAGTCCCACTTTTTGATATTGACTCAAAAGATCTGAAATCAGTTTATAAAGAGATGTCTATGTTCCCATGCTCATTGCGGTGCTCTTCACAGTAGCGAAGTTATGGATCAGCGTAAGTGTCTTACCAGCAGATGAATGGATAAAGCAAATGTGGTATATATACACAGTAGGAGTACGACTCAGTCTGTGAAAAGAAGAAAATTGTCATTTTCAACAACATGGATAGAGAACGTTATGCTAACTAAAATAAGCCAGGTACAGAAACACAAATACGGCACGCTCTCACATGTGGAATCTAGAACAATTCCAATCTAGAACAATCGGCAGAGTGTGGTTACAGAGGCAGAAGTGAGGGGATAATGGGGAGATGATGGTCAAAGGGTATAAAATCTTAGACAGGAGGAATATAGTTTGGTGTTTTTATTTAGATCTCTTGCATAGCATGATGAATATAGTTAATTAAAGAGCATGTACATTTCAAAATTGCTAAGTGTTAATTTCAAGTGTTCTCACCACAAAAATTTTGAGTATTTGAGGTGGTGAATATGCTAACTAGCTTGATTTAATCCACTTCATATTGTTAAAGCATAACATCACTTTGTACCCCATAAGTATATACAATTATAAACTGCCAATTTACAATTTTAAAAAATAAGGAAAAGAAGGAAAAAGTTATTCATTATATTACAATCCATATGTAACCAGATATCCATTTTTTGGTATATTTCTTTCCAGCTTTTTCTTTTTAATTTAAAAAACATCATGTAAAAAACAGAATAATAGGCTTATAAGTGTATATTCCCTCAATAGACATGCACACATCTGTTTGTTCTTAACCTTTAGGAGCATTGTAATAAAAATATCCATTGTGGAAAATACAGACTAGTATGATGAAAAAGTCTTAAACTCATCTACCCTTTGGTAACTTCGGTTGATGTTCTGGCATATTTCCATCCAGTCTTTGTTCCGTATATAAATATGGTTTTGTTGAATCAATGCTACATCTCAAACATTTTCCCATGTCATTAAAATCCTTCATATGCCTTTTCATATGCTGTAATAATAATGTTATATGGGATGCCTGACATTTAGGTTATTTTCAATGTTTTACTACTGTAAATACCAGTGCTGTGAACATTTTTGTGGATTAATTAACCACATTTCAGATTATTTTTTTAGGATAGTTTTTAAAAATGGAAATACCAGGTCCAGGGCATGCATATTTTTAAGGTTCTTGATCACAGGCTCCCAGTTCTGAAGCCAGGGCTTTGAGATCCCTTAATAAAGACTTTGACTTTCTGGTCCATTTAGCAGAACTTCATCTACCTGGAATGAACAAGAATGAACTGGCTACAACCTCATTTCATGGGTTTTGGTTCTCCACAGGATCTGCCTCGGTCTTTCAGACATTCCTAAGGAAAATTGTATAATAACTATTACGGGAATGCAGTTATCTCATCATGGTCAGTCTTTGGAGAAGTGGGCTGAGAAATTACATGTGTTCTATTCTCTATTTTCATTCCTATTGTGACCTTCACACTGCCTCAAAACCTTCCTTTTAGATACTCCCGGATATGAGAATATATGTTAATTTTAGGGTTTTACACTCCTGAGTGAAACACAGTGTCATCAAGTACGTGAATGCCCAGCTCATAAATGACTTTCTCATTCTCTTCCCACCCAGTCACATCCTCCAGGCGATGACCTTCCTTTATTTCACATTCCGCTTACTTCCTTGACCCCTCAGCATTTCAGACTGAAAGGACACTGGTACTGTTGTCCTTGTCAGGGCCTGTGGCTTTGCCTCTCGTTCCCTGGTGAATGTCAGGAAATAGAAGGCTGAGCCTAATGTTTATAGGTTCTCGATTTTTCCCCCTTGGGGACAAGCTGTTGACTTAGCTCTGACTAGGAGTAATAAGGAGGCAGTGGGGCCAGGCTGCATGACAGCTGGTTTTCAGACCCATATAAAAAAGTACTAATTTTATTATCTCAAGCCATGCCTGGCCTGTTGCAAAGCCCAGTGTGGGTGTCTTGGGGCTTGTATTTGAGATTGGAGCTTCTCTGACCTCCAATACCCTTTCCTCAGGGGCCACAGTGTGTGTCACATGAATGGCAAGGTGAGGTGAGGCTTGGGGGAGCTCCTGGTGCTGTGTCACACCACCTTACCTGTGTGCATTACTCTGTGCTTGTTCTTTTGCATACATCTGCTGATTTGAACCTCACGGCTCTGACTTAAGGAGCAGGTAGGTAGGGCATGTGGTCCTTCCCTCCCATTTCAAAGACAAGGAAAGTGAGTTACAGAGTAGTGCACTGGCTTACCCAGGACACACGGTGGCAGAGCCAAGACTGGAGCCTAGCTGCTTGTACTAACCATGCCAGTGCCACCATTAACCCCGAGTCTCTAGTGGTGGATACTTCTGACTATGACTGCAGTCACTGTCTCCTGGAGAGGAGCTTGGCCACCAGATTGATATTTCCCAGCTGAGACTCTCTCCTGAGCTGATAAGCTGTTTTGCATGCCTGGAATGCCTTTCCCCAATTTGTTCACCTAATAAACTCATCCTCATCCTTAAGACTCGGCCCAGAAGACACCCTTATAGGAAGTCTTGGCTGTCCTTCCCACCCAGTGTTCCCTTACTGACTTCTGTTGCTGCTCACACTGCATTGTACCTGCTTGCCTCCTTCCATGTGTTCCCAGCTAGCCAGTAAGTTCTTTAAAGACAAGCGTTGTACCCTTTGCCTCAGTGTGCCCAGCACCAACCTGGCACATGCTCTATTCATGTTTTCCATGAGTGTTTCATGTTAGAGGTGTATTTTGTACACAGGTTTTATGCTGGGGGCTCAGAGAGAAGTGGACAGCAGATTGTTGGCCCTCCCAGGAAGAAAAGTCCCAACGAGCTGGTGGATGATCTCTTTAAAGGTGCCAAAGAGCATGGAGCTGTAGCTGTGGAGCGAGTGACCAAGAGCCCTGGAGAGACCAGTAAACCGAGAGTGAGTATAAGGGTCGTTGTCTGTCCACAAGACTGAGATTCCAGAACTGGGAATGCCACCTTCTTCACCTCGGTAGTGACTGATTTTTTTTCTTTTTTTCATGTGCTTGCTTAGTCTTCTGTGCAGAACGCGAGTGTAGTTTCTCTCACCCTTTAACGTGGAACCAAGATTTGGGGCAGAGTTTTTAAACCTATAGCCTATGGTCTAGACTGGGTTCTGCATACATGTTTTGTTTGGCCTATCCAGTTTGACTTATTTGGAGTTTTATTTTGTTTTACTTGAATTAATAGTAAAATAGGGATTTCTGTCTCCTTTGGGAATCCTGTACCCAAATTCCTACATGGTCATGGTTAATGAGAGTTTAGTAGCATCTGTTTCCTTTAGCCCGGCACTGCCCCTTCCAGCTCTTAGCCCAATTCTGGCCACCTGATTCATTTACCATACTGCCTGGCCATGTAGGCACTGAGTCTGATATCAGAGAAAATGCATCTAGTAGCTAACATGCTTGATCAGGAACCCATTCCTCTTTCTTCCTCTTACCTAAGATATATATATCATTATATCTGAGTAACCCTTTTACCACGGACCAACCTCTCAAATGTGTATGAACTTATCCCTTATAGCCATTTGCAGGAGGTGGCTACCGCCTTGGGGCAGCACCAGAGGAAGAGTCTGCCTATGTGGCAGGAGAAAAGAGGCAGCATTCCAGCCAAGATGTGAGTGTGCATCCACCTTGCATGAGGGAAGCCTGTGGACTGTTCTGTCATTTTTCTGAAGGGATTGGTTACATATTGTGCATGAACCAGCAGCCTCTGAAAGGGAAGCTAACAGACATAGTGCCCTTGCTGTGGTTCACGAACAGAGAGGCTTACTGGAAAATCAAAGGCAGCTTTCATGGGTGCTGGGTGAGAGAGCTGGTGAGAACAGGTGGGGAAAGGGGATGGGCAAATGAAGGAGTTTTTTGAGCAGCCCATGGATCTCAGGCAGAGGTACAGTGTATCTGGGATTCTTTAGTGATGTGAGTATAGCTGAAGAACTTGTCTTCAGACCCCCAGAGAAGACTTAACACCAATTTTTTTTTTCTTTCTTTTTTTTTTTTTTCCAGTTTTCCTCATTGTCCACTATTTGGCCCTGTGCATAGGGTCCCCCTCCCCACAAGTGTAATCATACACACAATTTTGAGTCTTTTTTATTCAATATTATACCACAAACATTTTCTTGTAGTCTTGTGATCATTGATTTCTATAATATGTTTTAAATAATTTTGGGTTTTATTCCAAAATAAAGTCAAGCAAGAAGAAAATAAACATTTTATCCTCCGAGGCAGCTGCTAATGCATTGGTTTTTAGCCTTCTAGACCCGTTGCTGTGAATGTGTATGGGAGTTGTTGTTAACAGAACTTGTAGGTAACATTTTTAATGACTGTGGAATAGTCCACAAGCAAGATTTGCCATGGTAGTTTAGTCGGACACTCACTGCATACCAAGCACAAGCAAAGTGTCAACTGGGTCACCTGCCCAGAGCCATCTAGCTAGTGAGTGGCACAGTCAGGATGCAGCCTCAGCTCTCCTAAAACAAAACCCCTGCTCTTAGTCTGTGCTAGATCACCTTCCTATTCTAGGTTAATGCTTACTTAGTTTGCTTGTTGAATTGCTTATGCACACATGTATATATGTGTGTCTATGTGTGTTTTGATAGTAGCAACACTGAGAAATAGTAAAAACCTGCTAATTTGCAAGTTCAAATTGTTATGCTTACCAGATCCCTGGTAACTGTTTTACTCCCTGTCATCACAGGTTCATGTAGTATTGAAACTCTGGAAGAGTGGATTCAGCCTGGATAATGGAGAACTCAGAAGCTACCAAGATCCATCCAATGCCCAGTTTCTGGAGTCTATCCGCAGAGGGTGAGTGAAAAAGCCCTCCTCCAGGTCCCAAATCAGCGAGTGGATAGCAGTTGGGAAAGAAGAAGGCAGAATGTTGATTATTTGTGAAGTAAATTGTTTGAAGCAGATTCAGCATAGTTGAGATACAGATTCATAGATCTGCTCCAAAAACCTTGTGTGTCCATTTTTCCCCTTTGGGCCTGAGGCAGACCTAAGTGGCCAAATAAGAAATAGGTGTCGGCCATGGCTGAGCAAACAAGAGAAAAGGTGGAGGCAGACAGGTAGCCACCAGAGTAGCCTGCTCCCTGGAGAAACTCAGCAGTTTTCTCTGTGGGACTGAGAGGTTTCTTCTCCCCTTTTCCCCATCACTGTCATTTCCATCTTCTCTCTGTGGACCCCAGCATGGCCTTTTCTCCCACAGGGAGGTGCCAGCAGAGCTGCGGAGGCTAGCTCACGGTGGACAGGTGAACTTGGATATGGAGGACCATCGGGACGAGGACTTTGTGAAGCCCAAAGGAGCCTTCAAAGCCTTCACTGGCGAGGGTCAGAAACTAGGCAGGTAAGGAGCAGCACAGGTGAGAGCCAGACTGTGTCAGTCACACCTGCCAAACCCAGCAGACCTTGTGTATCACTCACTTTGGTTATTAGCTCTTCTGTTTACAAAATACTTCAAATTGTATTTCTATGGGAGGAACAGTGTGGAGAACATGGACTTTGGAGTTAACAGACCTGAGTTTATATCTCTGCTTCTTCACTTTCTAGCAGTGTGACCTTGGACTGTATAGCCTCAGTTTCCCCAACCATAAGTTGGTACTAATAAGAGTCCATACCTCCTAGGATTATTGTTGCAAGGAATAAGTGAGCTGATACATGTAGAACATTGTTCCATAGTTAGCAGTCAATGTAAGCAGAGAGTGTAACATAATTGCTACTATGGATCAGTAATCTAGGGTGTTCAGGGAAGGTGTCATCTCCTTGATGGCTTAAGGCTGAAATGGGGATTCCAAGGGGAATAAGGAATTACAGTCTCTCATCCAGCCAGGCCTCGTGGTGGGTTGCTCAGGATGCAGGGACGCTCAAGAACCTTGCTGCCCCTTTGCAGGCTGGTGTGCCACCGTTATGGCAGCTCAGCAGCTCTTATTTCTACTTATTTGGCCCTTCCTGACACTCACTCTGCCACTTGTGACTTTTTCTGCCTTGTGTCGTCTGCCACTGCCTTCTCACTCCTGTACCCTCTACTAACAGACATTCTTTATCTTCTATTCAAACCCTCTGATGATATCTGATTGGTTAATAGTCACTGGTATCCCTCATACAGTTTTCCCAGCAGACTCTTGGCCAACCCATAGGTAGGCTGCCTTCTCTCAGGATCCACTTAGCTTTGGCCAAGGCCATGGGGTCACCTGATTAGTGTTCTTCAGAGGGAACTGTGCACATGGTAGGCATTCAGAGCATAGTGACCCTTCTTGCCAATATGATCCTTATTTTATAGAGAGAAAGCTGAGGCTCTTGGACATTAGGGGCCTGTCCTTGTGTGTGGTCTGTGTTAGAGCCAGGACCCCAGGCCTTCTGACTGGCATTCCTTCCTGCACTCCTGCACAATGAGACATCCTTTCTAACCTAGATCTGGCAGTTCTCAAAGTAGATACTGCCCTTGCTCACCTCACTGTCTTCAGGGATCAAAGCTTGGTCTTCCAGCAACCATGCCCTCTGAGCTTCTGGCTGGCCCTCTGCTAGAATCCCTTACCTGCCTATTGACCATTCATGCCTCATCAGGAGCAAGGGTTAGAGCTCAGGGTATTAGATTTAGCAGACCCAAAATAGTTAAGTCATCCCTATTCTCATCATTTCGTCTACTGTGTCAAGGGCCGTGGACTAGCCCAGGACAGCTAGTCTTACAGAGTGTCCCTGTCAGTTGTGATGAGCTTTATAGGGCACCTAATTTTCTTTTTCTTTGATTATTAAAGTGATGCATGTTCATCTTAATACAAAGTGCAGGTAAAGAATAAAAGCTGTCCTAAACCTAACACCCAGAAATATCTGGCAAGTGTTTCTTTCTTCTCTTACTCATTTGCATGTGTTTGTAAACATGCTGTTTTATCACCTGCTTTCTGCTTTATCCGTGAAGTATGGCTGTCATCCTATATCAGTGAGTTTATTTCTACACTTTTAATTATAATGCTTACATAATTTTTTAGCCCACAAATGTGCTGTAATTTAACCAGTCCCTACTGTTAAACATTTAGGCAGCTACCAGAATTACAACATTACAGTGAATATCTGTAATTAAATCTTCGTATACTCTTTAATCTTGGGCTAGACATAGGATTATTGTTTCAAAAGGGCTTCATATTTTTAAGATGTCAAATTGCCGATCAAAAGGTTATACTTTTTACGCTCACTGCCAGTTACAAGGGAGGCACTTTGGGTATGATTTTATAATATTAACAGGAAATGCTTCTACTATCAGAAAGTCTAACCATATTATGTGTGTGAAACTCTGCATCTCAGAAAATTAAAATATCTTTAAATAGTCTATTTTAGCATGATAGAAATAAATATTAGTGTGGAGAATAAGTACAAGATAGAACTTGATATCACCATGATGTTTATCAACAAAGTAAGTGTTCACTGCCAGTTCCACTTGCATTTTATTTCAGTTCTGGCTTTTTATGAAAACTTAGCTTAAAAAAAAAAAAAAAAAACCAGCCACAGTTTTATATAGCTAGGTGAGATGGGACTTTAGCTTTTCAGTCTAAATCAGGACAGCTGCTTTAGTGTTTTCCCATAAGTTTTACTACATTTTTCATTGTCTTGTGAACCAAAATGATCAGAAGCCAAAAGTTCAAGAAAATTTTCTCAGATTTGCTTCAAAAATCAGTCATTGCTGGGCTTTTTCAAAATCTTAATTATCTGGGAAAATGCTTCAAGTGAATGAATAAGTTGTCTCAGTTCAAAGATTTGAGAAAATTCAGTTGTATTAAATGTTGTTTTAGTAAAAGGCAAAAGGTGTATACAATTTGAAGAGAAACCAGAGAATTTTGTTGTTGTTTTAGGTTTGACGCTAGTTTGTTTGGGTTGGGAGCTGATCTGAAGGTTCGAATTGCAAACAGCAAGAGTGCACTTGAAAGGAGGGGTCACTGCTGCTGGAAGTGAGCTTTAGCTGCTCCTGTGCTGTCTCTAGTGGTTATTTTTGTGGAGAATATGACTGGTCTCAGGATTTGTAACAGTGGCAAGAAAGTACCGAGTGCCAGTTTATTCCCACTGTAAAGACAGGAGGAGTTGGGTGATTCAGGCTCTTGGATTGAGACTCATTTTCCCCATAATTTACTATGTTTGCAGGGAGACACCAAAAACACTATTTATAGACATCTGCTCTAACCTTTCCTGCCTGTGAGTCAAACAGCTGCAGATGGCCAGCCGCTCATTGGGAGCAGTAGCCCAGCTGTTGGCAGTTCTCAGGAAGAGCTGACAGACCAGCTCCTTTGAACAGATGTATGTGGCTGCCCTGCGGGATGATTAGAGCACTATGGAACTAATGTTCTTTAAATGATGTGCTCTTTTTATTTGAAGAATCAGGAGGCCTGGTCTTCAGTTTTCTCCTCCTCTTCTACTGCCTGTCCTCCTTGAGAGCAGCACAGACTGGGAATGCCTGTCAGGTGACCTTCCACTTACAGCCCATGGGCAGCTGATAGCATTTCCAATGGATTTAGGTCCAGAATTGAGGCAAATATAAGTGGGGCAGGACCTTGAAGAATGATAGTAAGTGGCTGGTCGAGTGTTTTATGTTGTTAGCTAAGCACTATGCGAAGTATTTCACATGTTTTATCTTCTTTAATCCTGTTTTGATCCCCATTCTAGAAAGAAGGACCCTGAGACTTGGTGAGATCCATATTGCTGGCCAGTGCAGAGCTGGGTCCCTCCAGTCTCTGCCCTTACCTGCCAACCTGCATAGCATCCTGGATATTCTTGCATAGCCACATAGACATTTGTTTGTGTTTTTAGTATGTCCTGGGTACAGTGCATGTTTTTAGCTATTTTCTCAACTATCTGGGAAGTTTTAACTCTGTTTTTTTGATGAGGAAACTGGGTCTTGAAATCCAAGCCTATATCTGTCTGACTGTAAGGCCCGACAGGAGAGTGGGACAGTGTGAAGAGCACAGGATGGAGAGCCAGACAGGTCGGATTGTATACTGCCTCCTCCGTGAACCAACACTGGAATTTTGGGCAAGTTGCTTAACCCTGTTGTGCCTCAGTTTCCTCATCTGTAAAGTGGAGATGATGAATCCCTACCTCATAGGCTGGGGGTTAAGCCTGTGGGTTAAGTAATGTGGGTTAATACATGTGAAGTACTCAGCACAGGGCCTGGCTTAGGAATGGGTGCCTCATAAACAGTCACCATATTTATCAGGCCACCCTGCCTCACCTAATTTTCAGGGAGTGTGTAAGAGAAACAACCAGTCAGAAGCAGCACAGCCAAGTCCAGGCATCAGACTTTCCTCATCTCTTCCAGTGATGAGCCACCAGCCATCTGCAACAGGACGTGCTGGGAAGCAAACCCAAACAGCAACTGCTTCCTTGTGTGGAGGATTTCCTAAATATCAGGCCTTGCATGCACATTATCTCGTCTCATCCTCAAAACAGAACAGCTCCTCATTTTACACACGAAGACACTGAAGCCCCGGGAAGTTGTGACTTGCCTAAGGCCACACTGCTTGTTTAGTTTAGTGGCAGAGCGGAGGCCAAATGGTAGGTGGCATAGCTCCAAAGATTGTGCCATTTCTCTAGCGTCACACCAACTCTCCTTAATAATAGGGACAGTAGAGACTGCTTCCCCCTAAAAGGCATGGAGATGTGGTAAGGAGAGTATCTCCATTTTATAGAAAAGGAAATTGAGGTGCCAAGATGCTCAGTAACTTGCTGAGGGTCATCAGCTCGTAAGTGAGGAATGACACTCAAGGAGAAGTTTGAGAAAGCATTTTCAATGTAAATATTATTTTTCTAAAGTAAACCATCCTAACTGTAAAGCTTGACAAAATCCTGGCTGGTGGGAATACACAGAATATATACTGAAAGAAAGCTTGTTTATTGCATGAGTTTTAAAAAATGATCCATAGCATGTGTGTCTGTTTTCTCATCTATAAAATGGAGATTACACCCATCTCAAAGGATGGTTGTGGTGATTCAGTGAGATCATGACTGAAAGCTCCTTTAGACAATCCCTGCACAAAGTCGGTGTAAATGTCACTCCTGTTTTTTCTACTCTCCACCCCATTGCCTGAATAGATATCAGCTATTTTGGCTTAACAGCTTCTTTCTCATTTTAGGCCTGACTGAAAATGTTATAGTTCCCTTTCTGGCAGGCAGTGTTTTCAATGAGTACATGTACTTTGAATTATTGTAAATAGTTGAGGGACAGGCTGCCTGAAGTCTAATTGGAGAGTTGACCTAATGTCTGTGAAACTAACGAACAAAACAAGATAGTGTAGATCAGGAATGTCCAGTCTTTTGGCTTCCCTGAGCCACATTGAAAGAAGAAGAATTGCCTTGGGCCACACATGAAATACACTAATACTAATGATAGCTGATGAGCTAACAACAACAACAACAAAAAAGCAAAAAAAAAAAAAAAAAACATAACGTTTTAAGAAAGTTTACGAACTTGTGTTGGGCTGCGTTCAAAGCTGTCCTGGGCCGCATACGGCCCATGAGCCATGGGTGGTTGGAAAAGCTTGGTGCAGAGCTTAGGCATTTACAGGTATATGAGATTTACCTCTTCACTATTTCCAAGCAACTCTTGTGGCCTATGATGGTGTCATTTAAACTCTGTGTCCCAGCCTACACTTTTTGAGTCCCACATGCTGTGTGACTGATGCATAGAAGCAGCTTCTCTAGTGCTAGTAATGTGGGCGACATTCTCTTCTGAGCTCTACTTTGTAATTCTCTAAGTCCATATTTTTCACATTCACAGAAAAGAATAAGTTCACTTTTCAGTCATTCTTTAATTATATGCTTCAGGGCGGTATTGAACTGTGCAGTTTCTCAAAACTTTTAATGTGCCAATGGCCTCTGAAGCTGCTGGTGTGTTATGTGGCCTTTCCCACACCTTCCTTCCTATGGAACACACTTTGGAAAGCACTTTCAGTTGGATTTGCTCTGAGTACCATTGGGGCTGTGAAGGGGGAAGGGTAAGGTACAAGAACTGATCTAATTAGAGGCTTTGAGGGGAAGCGAAGGCTTATCTAATGGCCTTGCTTCTTTTCAGAGGTCTAGGTCAGGTCATCTGCTAAGAGAAAGACTGGGAGTGAAGTGAACAGGTAGTTTGGAGGAGAGAAGGTGGCTCCATACAGTTGTGGAGAAGTGGGAGTCCTTGTGCATTTTGTGTTTG
This sequence comes from Macaca fascicularis, assembly GCF_037993035.2. Classification (NCBI taxonomy): domain Eukaryota; kingdom Metazoa; phylum Chordata; class Mammalia; order Primates; family Cercopithecidae; genus Macaca; species Macaca fascicularis. Next base: position 85,948,975 of record NC_088384.1, read on the forward strand.
TCAGCCATCCTGAGTGCATTATGCAATTTTCCCCTTTAATCCTCACAAAAACTGAGCAAGGCCTATAGCCTTAACCCTTTAAAAATCTAATTACTACCTTTGTTGAAAGTAAGCATGTTTGAGTAATTCAAACCCTGGTCCATGTGATTCTGAGATATGAAATCTAACACTGGCAGACACCATGTCCTGTTCATTGTATGATGAATCCCAGCAGTACCCAGCACTTGATTGGCTTTTCAGCGCCCTTCAGAACTCTCTCCCCTGCCCTCAATAGTGGATGTATGAGTACAGACACACATATGAGTGAGGTGCACTAGGTAATGCAGGCCTGAAAATTCCATCACAGAGGAAGAATCTGGACTGCTTCGCCTGCAACCTGCCACTCACCTGCCAGGCTGTGCCAAGGCTGCCTCACCTGCAGACTTGGAACACTCCCCTCTACCACTCCATTGAGACCAAAACTGACCCTGGTCTATTATGTCTTCTAGCCTTATGACCCTGTCTCTCCCACCCTAGGCTGTCCTGCTTTCCTTCCTTCAAGCCCTTGTTCAGGTGAAGACACCAAGGAGGAATAAGGCCGAGTAACTTGCCCACATTACTCAGGAGCAAGAGAGCTAGCAATAACATATGAAACATATGACTTGGGGTTTGAAGCTAGTTCTGCTGGACCACAAGGGCACAGTTCTCCCTGTCTGGGTCAATAGCTCAGCAGCACCAAACAATGACAGGAGCATAGCAAATGCTCAGTAACAGTCCAAGAGGGGATTCCCTTTTTGCCAGGGGCCTTGTTTCTGCTTGTGTCCTGATGCCATCCTCTCTCCTCAGCACTGCCCCCCAGGTGTTGAGTACCAGCTCTCCAGCCCAACAGGCAGAAAATGAAGCCAAAGCCAGCTCTTCCATCTTAATCGACGAATCAGAGCCTACCACAAACATCCAAATTCGGCTTGCAGACGGCGGGAGGCTGGTGCAGAAATTTAACCACAGCCACAGGTACCTTGCATTGTGTGGCCTTGCTTATTCTAGGAGCGTCCTCTGGGACTCACGCAAATGTGTGGGAAGCAGAGAGCCGTTCTTCCTCCTAAACACCAGCAGGCACTCCATGCTTTCCCCAAAACAGACACAAGGGTGGTAAGGAATACAAGTCTGAAGCCTTAGGTTCTGGTCCCCACTTTTCCATTAGTGTGGTCAGTGACTGTTAACTTCCCCCACCCCGTGTGTCTCATTCTTCATCTGTAAAATTAGGGTATTGGATTTCTCAGGGCTTTTTTAAGCTACCAGACTGTTCAGAGGAAGTCTTATTCTAAAGTCCTGTGAAGAGATCAAATTAGAACTGCTGTGGTTGATAGAGGAGAAGGGGTTACAGTGCCAGCATCCCACTCACCTGGCTTCCTCCACCTCCCTCCCCACAAGCGGCCTGTGAAAACCACTGGGCCAGGAAGATCTCTTCTAGATCTGGCTGTCGAGAATTCTGGGAATGCCTGTTCTACATCTCAGACCATCTGGGCTGGATCAGTTCCTCCTTCATTTTAAAGATGGGGAGACTGAGGCGCAGCAAAGGGAAGAGACTAGTAGGAGAGGTGCTAGAGGACTGTTGCCAGTAAATATATTTGGTATCTCCTTTCTGTAGAACAGAAGTGTCTAAATTTTATTGGTCATGAACCAACTAAGCCAGCACCCACATGTGGGGTCAGTGAATTGTTTGACAATTATTGAGTATCGACTGGGCTCGCCTGTGAGTAAAAGCGGGAGACAAGCCCCAGCTATGAGCCAGGAGCATCTAGAGCCTGTTCAGACCTCCTTCATCAGGAACCTTCATTACACTCAAGTGTCTGGTGGTTAAGGGAGTGACCCATCCCAGTGATGTGAGTTACTTGCCTCAGTTTCGTTTCACTCATTAAGCCCAGCACACTGCTGCCCACTCCCAAGGTGGACAGCCCATGCAGAGAGCTTCGCTGGGTGACAAGGCTTGGTTTGCTAAAAGTCACAGGCAGAATCTTGCAGGTCCACGCCCTTAGATGTGCCAAATTGTAAGTTACATAGATTTTAGGGGCTTGGGGCAAAAAGGAAACTTCTGTTTAAGTGCTGTAGGGAAGGAGGCATTGTTTCCAGGTGGTTTCATTCTCATATGATCTCCAGGTTCAGAAGACAGGCAGTGTCTGGAGAAACGATTCCTGGCCCTGAGAAGTTGACCGTTAATTTCTGACAAATAGTTTGTGATTCCTGTGACATACAAAACAGACATATACTGCCCTTATGAAATTCATGAGCTGCAGGAGGAGACACTAATCAGATCATTCCATAAATGTGGAAGGAGGGCCAGGGATGGAGATAAGGAGCTAAGGAAGGCTGTCCTGAGGAGGTGGCATTTGATCCAAGGCCTGAGTTGTGATTAGGATTACAGGAAGGGGATCAGGCAGGGGGGCCTCTGGAAAGAAGGACCCAAATGTGGGAAGAGAGTATGGCCTGATGAACCAAAAGTGGGGAGAAGAGATTGAGGGGAAAGAGGGTGGTATAAAATTAGGCAGGCCTTGGGAACCCAGTAGGGTTGTTGATGTTTATCTCAAGGAAAATAGAAACAGCAGTGAAGGACTCTTGGCAAGAAAGGGACATGGTCCCACATGCCTGAGCGTAGCTTTCGCTGTTCTGTGGAGAAGGTCAGGGAAGGGGATTTGCGAGGTGTTTAGCTTTCCACAGGGCAGGGGTGTGGACAACAGAGGAGGGCACTGCTCACCACTTCCCCAACTCCTGCAGGATCAGCGACATCCGACTCTTCATCGTGGATGCCCGGCCAGCCATGGCTGCCACCAGCTTTATCCTCATGACTACTTTCCCGAACAAAGAGCTGGCTGATGAGAGCCAGACCCTGAAGGAAGCCAACCTGCTCAATGCTGTCATCGTGCAGCGGTTAACATAACCGCCCAGCCAGCTGCCTGGCATCCCTCCTGTGTTTCCCATGGCCAGTGGCCATGCGGATCGCCCCTCCTGCCCCCTTGTGCACACCCAGCAGTCCAGTGCGACGTCTCCTCCATAGCTCTGGGTTCTTAGATCTTGGTTGGACATTTGTTTTCTCCTTAGTTGCATTTCCTGGGTTTTTGTGACGATCAATGGACTTTAATGAAAAAAAAATAAAAACAACCAAAAAAATTGAAGGAATATCACCAGCATGTTGTACGGAAACTCTCCCACTGAAGCAGGCTTTAATTGCTTTAAAATTATATTTATCTTGGGGCCTGTGGGAGGAAACTTCCTTCCATCTTCTCTACATAAAAACTTGTGGCACACAAGGCTTATTCACTAGTGTGTCCCACCTGCCAGCCCCAACGATCACTGGAGGAAGGAGGGGAAATGTGTTGAAAGAGGCTTTGCCACCACTTGTTCCCACGAGAATATATCACTTGCCCAGATAAAACTGGGCAGCAGCCAGAGTCCCCTAAAAGTGGGAAGTCAGAGCTACATGCACACAGTGTCTTCAGAAGGTGAAAATAAATACTTCCCTGTGCTCCTTTTACTCAACCCCTGGGAAATCCAATCTTGCCAGGCCTTGGCCAGTTGAGATTCTGTTCCACCTGCCTGCCTGGCCCTTTCCTCCGTCACCATCCAGACTGCTCACCTCCTGGGTATTCTTATGGGCTCCTTTATGGTTTGATTTCCTCCACGTGCAGAAGTCTTGAGTGGACCTAGGAGGTAGGTGGGGTATTTTTTTCACTAGGATACAGCTCATGCCAACCCAACCCAAGTGAGTTCAGAATCAGGGTATCTTGCCCTAAAAGATAAACAGTCAAAATGCCACCCAGCTGTTCACTAGTGATGTGTGGCAAATCAAATCAACTGTTGAAGAAGGGGTGAGTTTCCTGTGCTACAAGCATCTGTCACTGTTGGTACGTGCAGGAGGCTTCTGCTGGGTATGTTTTGGAAGTGAGTGTCACTACTTGGCTTTGCTTAGCAGATTCTGCTTCACAGTTGTTCTTTGACCTGCTGACTTGTGACTTGCAGAAACATAGGCAGTAGTCCTAGCCTGGTAAAGACCCTCCATCACCCTCATAAGTTTGCTTCCTATGCAGGTTTGGGAGAGGAGGCCCATTGGGCTCTTGGATGGAATCCTTTCCCCTATTAAACAAACCAGAGACTTAGAATCAGTGCTGACTCAGGATCTCCTGGTTTGGAATCGTAATGTGCCTCGATCCTCTTTCCAAGCAGGCCTCACCAGTCTTTCTGTTTCCTGCTTCACCCCTGCAATGAGCCAAGAACCAACACTACATCCACCTAGAACTGCAGAAGGGCTTGTGGTTTCAACCAAGACCCATCCTGAGCAAGGGACTTGGCTTGGTGCTTTTGATCCCAAAGTTCCCACACTGACAGTGACCTGCTGGGGCAATGGCATCTGTCATGGTGTTTTCTCCAGCAGGTGGAGATTACTATGGAACCTACATATGGGTCTGGAAAAACTGTACACTGTTGTCACCTTGAACATTAAAAACCAGAATGAGGACAATGGACTTTTGTACTTTCTAATGGGTTGCTTTGACAGAAACTACAGCAGCCAGCAGAGGTGCTTTAGTGCTTCACAAAGGTCCCACTTCACAGTGCAAAACCTTGAGCCCCAGTCACACTGCCAGTCAGTGGTAAGGTACTGCCTGTTCCCATCCAGAGCCCACATTCAGCCTCCATGGAGTGCAGTATACACTCCATCCGTAACTGCCAGGCCCATGTACATACACTTGACCTCCCCCCACCTCCTCCTCACAGTGTCTGCGTAATTAGTATATTGCAGAAGAGATTCTAAAAACACCCACTTAAAACCTGTATCATCTACAGTAGTTTGCAAAGGGCCCCCAGCACCTCTGGGAAGTAAGCAAGGCAGGTGATCGCTTACCTATATTGTTGATGCAGCTACCACAGTTGAGAGACAGTCCCTCTGACCTTGGACCAGGGATCACACTGGTCTGGTTCCAGGCTGGGGAAGGATGTTCCCAGCCCTAGTTTTCTGTTTTGGGCAGTCTAGATGGAAAGGCCCATCCACCCAGATAGGCTTTCACAGGTTTAAAAGAAAAAGCATAGCCACTGGTTCCGGGGCTTCTGAATTCAGTTCTCAACTGGGGCATTTTGAATCTCCCCAAAAACTGATTGGTAAGAGAACCTCCTGGCATTAAATGGGCCAGGCCAAGGATGCATGTCAGTTCATTGGACATGCCTTGGTAGATATCCAAAATTCATCAAAATGAAAAAGGCAAAGTAATTGTCATGATGCCCTTTCTAAAAGTGCAGTTTTAACTAGTCTCTGCTGTGGGATGTGAGTTGTTTGATCTTGTTAACAATCATGCCCAGCAACCCTGTGGGTAGAGTCTTGCACAGATCCGACTGCTTCCTCATCAGAAGACCAGGGAAGAAGCAAGCATGTGGGGCAAGAGCTGGACATGGCTTTACTGGCTTTCCAAAGTGTCTTCCAAAGGGGCTGTGGCCTTTTTCATGCCCATCCATAGGACAAAGCATGCCCTTCCCTGCCAGGAGCTGAGAGATTACTTAGAGCTCATTCAGGGGAAGCAGCTGGTACAGAAATAAGGGTTCACTGCTGCTCCCTGTCTCCTAACTCCCGGCATTTCAGAGAGAACTGCCAACTCTGGACTCCCAGGCCCAAATAAAAGGCCTGCCTTCTTTAAATGGGGTTGGGCTCCTGTGTTTTAGGTCTGTGGCTGGGGATCCCAGTCCCCCTCTTCCAGGCCACACTCTCTTCCCAGGCCAGGACAGGGAAGCAGAGTAGAAAACACTTTGACTTGTAGCATCTGTCCCAGGTCCCAGTCTGAGCCAGCTCCTGCACTGTGTGACTGTGCCTCTCTGTTTCAATGGTCTCATCTCATGCCGTGTCCAGTCCATCAGCAATCCTCTAGGTGCCCCTGGTCACCCCTCCCCTGCGATCACCTGGGCCAGCTTCCATAGTCACTCACCTATGACTGCAGAATCTCATCAGTACCCCAGCTTCTGCCCTTGACCCACCCAGGCAGAGGGCTTCTTTTGCACCATTAACTGCAACCTGCCACCCCATCCTTTAACATCCTTGGTAGCTTTCCATTACCCCTGGAAACTTCTAAGACCTGCAGAGCCCTATAGGCCCTGGCCCCTTCCCACCACCCTCCATCCCTTTGACCTGCTGCATTTTTCTTCTCTCTGCTCCATCTAATATGTACTCTATTAATGTGCTTGTTTCCTTGCTCCCCCACTAGATTATAGACTCCATGAGGGCAAAAATGCCTGTTCCTCACTCTTGTATCCGGAGCAAGTGGCATGGTGCCTGACGCATAGTAGATCCTCAACAAGTGTGTGCTTGCATGAACCTGTGAAATGGAGACCAGACCTTATATAAAAGGATGGAAGGCAAGAAGGCTTAAAGCACCGCCATGTGGTGCATGCTTGGCAACTGCAGTCCCTCCTCCCAAAGCAGGTTCTCAGCCACGAGGGGGCGTCCTAAAGGACACCTGGAGCCACAGGGTCTTCCTGCAACAAGTGCTGAGATGTGTCTGGGGTGGGAAGCAGGTGTGACAGGAATGTCCCCAGTCCCTTCCTGCCCTGTCTCAGCTGGACTAAGAGGTTTATTAAGGGCCAGTTAACCCTCCGTGTTGAGAACTTGAGAACCTCAGTGCCAGGACTAGGACTTGCTACTACTAATCATAATAGCAGCTGCCATTATTTGAGCACTCACCAGGCCGTTTGTGCCTTAACAACCCAAGGGTACCATGGTTAGCCCACTATGGAAGAAGTTACTGAGGCTTAGAGCAGTGACGGGACTTGCCTGAAGTCACACACGGAGTAAGAGGTATTTGAATCCCCAACTACCTGAATGCAAAGCCACAGCCCTTGACCACAAGGCTCTACTTCTGTGAAAAAGGCAGGCCCAAAGGCAGCGGCAGGAGGGATGATTGGGTCGGGCAGGGAGGGACAGGGAAAATCGAAGCGGGCACCCTTGAGCTGGGTTGTGAAGGGTGATTAGAGGTTGGTTCTTTGACAAAAAGGCGAAAAGTTTTCCTTCCTCAGGAGACAAACTCAGAGGTCATGCGGAGGCTTGGGGCAGGCTTTGAACTAGGTTCCGTCTTTTGCCAGGCATAACCTTAGACAAGTCACCTAAGCTTCTCTGAGCCTTGGCTTCCTCATTCAGAAAACAGGGATAATGATAGTTCCTACCTCTTATACCATGGGGATTAAAGATGTCTGTGAAGCACTTGACACATAGTAGGAACTTTATGAATGGCAATAGGCGCTGCTGTGGAGCCCTTACCATGTGCCAGGCACTGTTACACATTTAAGCATGATCTCATTAATTCTCAACACTCCTGTGAGACAGGTACTTTAATTATTCCTATCTTTACAGAGAATGAAATTGAGTGCCTTACACGTAGTAGTCAACCTGGCCATTAAACATCTATTGGATAAATGATCGGAGAATCAGAGAGGAGAAAGTTATCAAGGACACGCTACTAATAAATGACAGCTGAGTTTGAACCAAGGGCCATCTAACTCCATCCTCCTGGCTTGGCCTCTGTACCATGAGCTTATTTTAAATCAGCTCTGGGTGAACCACCTGCAGCAGGAAAAGCTCAGGCTTAAGAGTCAGCCTGCTGGGTACTAGCTGTGTGGCCTCAGCAAGTTCCTTAGTTTGATCACCCATATGACAATATACTAAGATGGAATTCTTTCCATCCCAATTTAGCTGGGTTCCCGAGGCAATAGGGGGCCTCACCATTCCACCTCCCAGGATGAATTGCTGCCCACACACAGGGCTTACAGAGATGGCCAAAAACTAGCTGTGTGACTCCTTGCCTCTTTCCCGCACCAAAGACATGAAAGGTTCAAGTTGGGGCTCTGAGAAGAATTTTCTTTAAAGGAAGTTGCTGGAGGGCTTTGAGTCCACAGGGAAAGGGGGAGCTTTCTTCCTCCCTCAGCCTAGGGATTGGGGTCTCAAGAAGACCACTCAAGAGCTCGGAGATGACGAAGGTGCCAGGCACCCACCTCACACCTGAGCAATCTTAAAAGCAAGTGGCTGATGAAGCAAAGAGAACTTGGTGCGAGGGAGCTTGTACCCCAGGAGCCTGAGGGGCCAAAAGGTGCTGTGTGTCCCGTCAGCCAAATGTGGACCCATAAGGCAGCCAGACTGGACTGTCCTGGGTCTTGCTCTGGAGGGACAGAGGGACCTCAGTGCAAGATAGACCTTGGATTCCAGGACTGGGAGGAGTTACAATCAGCCAGCCAGAGAATCTATTGGCTTCCTCAAGGGAAGTGAACCAAGATCTGAAGAACCAACAAGTGCACCCTAGAGGGAAGCCCAGAGCATCTGTACTGGCCACAGGAAACCAGCAGGCCCTTCCTGCATCCCCATCTCCCCTGCAACCCTGCCCCTGAGAGAGGGAAGAAGCTGTACTTCTAAATAAAGTTCAAAATCTTGACTATGACCTGGGAATGGCTTTAAAAAAAAAAAAAAACTTTTAAATAGGTAACATATTTACATGATGCCAAAAAATGTCTTAGATACCTCCATTATCCATGCCATTTGCCCAATTCCCCTCCCTCCCCCCAACACTTTCTTAGTTGTCCTTCCAGAGTTCCTAAGTACAAGCCAATACTCTCTGTCTATTCTAAGGTGTCCACTGTTTCCCATATTTTAACAACTCTGAAATCAGAATGCATCATACAATCAGGCAGTCTTGGTGTCACCTAATATCTTAACATATTTATTTTGTCTATATGTTTCCTTTTTATTTGTGCCCAAAGTTGATATGATATAAATTCATGTCTAAATAAGTCTAAACGAGTTCTCAAATACAAAATTCTAAGCATTGTGCCAATTTAATCAGCAATGGTCTTTCTTAGTGGCATATAAATTAATGGTGCCTTTGTCACTCCTGGCATCTTAGATCCAATAGATCTGCAGTGATTCTTATTCGCAAGTATGTCAGCCTGCCCACCACTGTCTACGTCTTTTTCCATTTAACAGTAGATTTTGGAGGTCATTTGTTATGAAGGACATGTGGGTGTCTCCTGGGTTTTGCTGTTACAAACAGTATTACAGTGGGACAGCTTGTATATGCAAATGTGTAAAGAGTAAATTCCTAGATGCATTAAGTGCAATTTACTCTTGCACCCCCAGTGGACGTGAGAGCCTGTTTTCCCACAGATTCACCAGCAGGGTGCGCTGTGAGCATTTGTCTATCAGGTAAGTGAGCAATGGATTCACAGTGTGGTTTTGTTTGCCTTAATACCAGTTGTTGTTGCTATTTGAGATAGAGTCTCTCTCTGTTGCACAGGCTGGAGGGCAGTGTTGCAATCTTGGCTCACTGCGACCTCCGCTTCCTGGACTCAAGAGATTCTCCTGCCTCAGCCTCCCGAGTAGCTAGGATTACAAGCACGCCCAGCTAATTTTTGTGTTTTTAGTAGAGAGAGGATTTCACCATGTTGGCCAGGCTGATCTCAAACTCCTGACCTCAGGTGATCTGCCCACCTCAGCCTCCCAAACTGCTGGGATTACAGGCATGAGCAACCACACCCAGCCCATGAATACTATTTATTGAGTACTTTTTTGTACCACATTATAAACTAAATCTTTCTCATGAATCATCCCATTTAATCCTCAGGCAAGCCCTATAAGGCAGGTACCATTTTTAATCCCATTTTATATATGAGCATGAGAGAGGTTAAGGAACATGCCTATTGCACCTAACCAGCATATGCAAGTCCACAATTTTATGATAAATTTGACCTTAGTTTTGTTTTTTGTTTTTTTTTTCTGTCGCCCAGGCTGGAGTGCAGTGGCGTGATCTTGGCTCACTGCAACCTCCGCCTCCCAGGTTCAAGCAGTTCTCCAGCCTCAGCCTCCTGAGTAGTTAGGATTATAGGCATGTGCCGCCACACCCAGCTAACTTTTGTATTTTTTGGTAGAGATGGGATTTCGCCATGTTGCCCAAGCTGGTCTCAAACTCCTGACCTCAGGTGATCCACCCACCTTGGCCTCCCAGAGTGCTAGGGTTAGAGGCGTGAGCCAACATGCCCGGCAATAAATTTGGCCTTAGTATGTTTATTTCAGAGCTTGTACTCTTAATCACTCTGCATATTGCCTCCCTAAACATTTGCTTGTGCATAAAGTGTTAAATAATATCCAACTTAGGGTTGAATGTTGAATGTTTCCAACTTAGGGTTTCCTGGATTAATGAATACTAGCATCTTATTCATAATGATCTGATCATAACATCTATGCAAATTTTAGTTACTCCTACTTCAGGATGGTATTCAAAGTCTTCATTGTATGTGGCCAATCTTTGATGAGTTGGTAAAATATATATAATTTAACTTGTTCATTTTTCAGGTATGTGAGCACATAATTATGTTTCTTTAGGGTACTGCTTGCTATGGTTGCGGATTTTCTAACTTGCTTTCTCTGTTTTTTTTTTAGAACATTTTTGTGGGTATGAGAAATTGATTAATATCGTTATTCATGTTCTCAAAGAAAAAATATGCATGGCCGGGTGCGGTGGCTCAAGCCTGTAATCCCAGCACTTTGGGAGGCCGAGACGGGCGGATCACAAGGTCAGGAGATCGAGACCATCCTGGCGAACACGGTGAAACCCCGTCTCTACTAAAAAATACAAAAAAACTAGCCGGGCGAGGTGGCGGGCGCCTGTAGTCCCAGCTACTCGGGAGGCTGAGGCAGGAGAATGGCGTAAACCCGGGAGGCGGAGCTTGCAGTGAGCTGAGATCCAGCCACTGCACTCCAGCCTGGGCGACAGAGCCAGACTCCATCTCAAAAAAAAAGAAAAAAGAAAAAATATGCTGATTGGAGCACCTCTTCTTTCCTTCCTTCCTTCCAATGGCAACAACTTTCCTGGTGGGCATGGTTCTCTTCACTGTCGGGGTGGATTCTCATTACTGTCTTTTGGAGATGCCTGAGATGCACTGCATTATACAGACAACTGCCTTCATCTTTGGAATGGGTTTTAAGTTGTCTTATAATAGCTCTTTTGGCTTCACTGATAGAAGGACCCAGATAAGAACACAGTTTTTTCACATTTTATTTATTAGTGTTCTAAAGTATCTTTTTCTTGAAAAGACTTATGATCAAGCACCCTATATTCTAGGAAATTCAGCTGCTGTAAATCTAATTTTTAAAAAGTTCTTATTACAACATGTAACAAATTACAAAAACATGTAATTTGTAAAAAATCCTAGGAGTCGGCCGGGCGCGGTGGCTCAAGCCTGTAATCCCAGCACTTTGGGAGGCCGAGACGGGCGGATCACGAGGTCAGCAGATCGAGACCATCCTGGCTAACATGGTGAAACCCCGTCTCTACTAAAAAATACAAAAAAAACCCTAGCTGGGCGACAGAACAAGAATCCATCTCAAAAAAACAAACAAACAAAAAAAAAATCCTAGGAGTTTTAAACAAAAACAATCACCAACTACCTGAAAACTCAGAAAAATGTGGCCTTGTGCCCCCGATTTGAGTCAGTTAATGAAGATATTTTGAATAATGACCATGAAGGCAAACTGCCCAAATCAGGTTCTCAACTCTGCCATTTATTAACTCTGAGACCCTGGACAATCCAACAGCCCCTCTGGGCCTCCTTTTCTTCATATGCAAAATGGGTATGTCAGTATAACTGATACAGGATAGGTGAGCCACAAAATTGGTGCTGATCCCAGGAGGGTTCTTGGCTTTTAAGGACAAGCTAGTAGAATTGACAGTCTTTTGTTGAACAGTACTGCTCTTTGCAGAGAAAGGATAACTCCTAGGCAGTGCACTTAAGTCAGCAACATATGGGCTCCTGGCAACTGTATAATCACATAAACCCATTTTTAATTACATGCAAATTAAAGGGCAGGCCAATGCAAACTGAGGGACAGGTTATTTAGAACTTCCTAGGAAAGGGGTGGTAACTTCCAGGTAATTATCATTACCATGTCATGGTGCTTGTGGGACTGTCATATGCTAATGAGCAATGAGAGCAGCTAGGGATCGCTTTCCTCACCATCTGCTGGTTCTTCACTTTGTATAAACCACATCCTGTTTTGGTCAGCAGGGTTGGGACCAGAAAATAAGTTCTGCCAGTCTGCTACCTCATAAGAGTTGTTATACATTTAGCCATATGAATGAGTATTAACTGTTAACCTTTTTCTAATTCATTTAATTTTTAAATTATCTTACAGTAATATTAACTATGTTGCATGTAATTTTATGAATTTCAGCACATGTATAGATTCATGTAACCACCACCACAATCAGGACACAAAACAACTCTATCATCCCAAAACCTCCCTCATGCAATGCCTTGATAGTCATACTACCCCCCAAACTCAGTCCCTGACAGCCACTGATCTCTTCTCCATCATTGTAGTTTTTGTCTTTTCCAGAACATCATGTAAATGGAAGCATACAGTATTTAACCTGTGGAGACTGGCCTCTTAGCATAATTCCTCTGAGATTCATCCAAGCTGTTGTGCATATGAAAAGTTCATTGTTTTTTCATTACCAAGTAATAGTCCATGGTATGAGTGTGCAACAATCTGTTTATCTATTCAACCATTAGAGGATATTTGGGTTGTTGTCAGTTTGGGGCAATTAGAAATAGAGCTGCTATAAACATTCGTGTACAGATTTTTCTTTGAACAAAATTGTCCTTTCTCTAGGGCAGCAGTCCCCAATCTTTTTGGCATCAGGGACAGGTTTCGTGGAAGACAATTTTTCCACAGAGTTGGGGAGTGGGGCGGATGGTTTCAGGATGATTCAAGCACATTTACATTTATTGTGCATTTTATTTCTATTATTATTACATTATAATATATAATGAAATAATTATACAATTCACCATAATGTAGAATCAGTGGGAGCCCTGAGCTTGTTTTCTTGCAACTAGATGGTCCCATCTCAGGGTGTTGGGAGACAGTGACAGATCATCAGGCATTGGATTCTCATAAGAAGCACACAATCTAGATCCCCCACATGCACAGTCCACAATAGGGTTTGTGCTCCTATGAGAATCTAATGCTGCTGCTGATCTGATCTGACAGGAGGTGGAACTCAGGTGGCAAGCAATGGGACAAGGCTGTAAATATAGACAAAGCTTTGCTCACTCACCAGCCTCTCACCTCCTCTGTGTGGCTGGTTCCTAACAGACCATGGACTGATACTGGTCCATGACCTAGGTTTTGGGGACCTCTGCTCTAGGGTGAATACTCTAGAGATGTCTAGGGTCTGGGGTGACTAGGTTGTATGGTAAGTGTATGTTTAATTTTATTTAAAACTGTCAAATCATTTCCCAGAATGGCTGTCCCACTGAACATTCCCATCAGCAATATATGAGATTTTTGGGTGCTACATAGCCTCACCAATACTTGGTATTGCGAGCATTTTTATTTTAGTCATTTTAATAGGTTTTGTAGTTATCTCTTTTTTTTTTTTTTTTTTTTTTTTTTTGAGACGGAGTCTCGCTCTGTCGCCCGGGCTGGAGTGCAGTGGCCGGATCTCAGCTCACTGCAAGCTCCGCCTCCCGGGTTTACGCCATTCTCCTGCCTCAGCCTCCCAAGTAACTGGGACTACAGGCGCCCGCCATCTCGCCCGGCTAGTTTTTTTGTATTTTTTAGTAGAGACGGGGTTTCACCGTGTTCGCCAGGATGGTCTCGATCTCCTGACCTCGTGATCCACCCGTCTCGGCCTCCCAAAGTGCTGGGATTACAGGCTTGAGCCACCGCGCCCGGCCTGTAGTTATCTCTTGTCATCATTTTAACATTAGCTTGTCTTGTCATGCTAATGATGCTGAACAACTTTTCATGTGCCATTTGCCACCCATAAATCCTTTTGGATAAAGCATTTTTAAGAGTTCTTACCTTTTTATTTATTGGATTATTTGTTTTCTTACTGTTGGATTTTGAGAGTTCTTTGCAAATTGTGATTACAAAAATATAAATGCAGAATATGTATGAATCTATGAGTCCACCATTACCTTGATATCAAAGCCAAAGAAAACGACTGTCCAGTATATCTTATGAATATAGACTCAAAAAATCCTCAACAAAATAGCAAACCAAATCCAACAGCACATTCAAAGGATTATATACCATGACCAAGTGGAATTTCTCCCAGAAATGCAAGGGTGGCTCAAAATAAGAAAAAAAAAAAATCCATCAGTGTAACACAACACTGTAAAGGGAGAAATGACATCGCAATAGATACATTAAATGCATGCAACAAAATTCAACACTTCAAACACTTTCAGGATACAAACACCAACAAATCAGAATACAGAGAACTTCCTTAACATGATAAAGGGCACTTACACAAAAACCCACAACTCACATTATACTCAATGGTAAAAGAGCAGAAGCTTCCCCACTGAGATCAGGAACAAGATAAGAATGCCCATTTTTACCACTGCTATCAAATATCGTACTGGAAGACCTAGCCAGAGCAGTTAGGCAAGAAAAAGAAATAAACCGCCTCCAAATTGGAAAGGAAGCAGTAAAGTTATCTCTAGTTGAAGAAGAAATGATATAGAAATATATAGATAATAGAAATGACATAGAAAGTATCACAATACAAAAATGCACACAACTACTAGAGCCAATAAACAAATTCAGCATAGTTGCAGATTACAAGATCAGTACACAAAAATCCATTTTCTATGCATCAGCAATGAACAGTCTGAAAATGAAATTAAGTAACAATTCCATTTATAACAGCATCCAAAAGAGTAAAATACTTAAACCAAGGAGAAAGACTTGTATGCTGAAAACTACAAAATATTGCTGAAAGAAATTAAAGACCTAAATAAACAGAAGACACCACATGTTGATGTACTGAAATATTAATTGCTAAGATGGCAATACTCCCCAAATGATCCACAGATTCAATGCAACCCCTATCAAAATTCCAATGGCATTTCCTAAGAAAATGGAAAAACTAATCTTCACATTCATATGGAACTGGAATGAACCCCAAGTAGTCAAAATACTATTGAAAAAGAAACACACACCAAAAAAGAAAGAAAAAGAAACACAAAGTTTCAGGGCTCATGCTTCCAGATTTCCAAACGTACTCAAAACTACTATAATTTAACCAGTGTGGTACTGGCATAAGGACAGACATATAGACCAATGGAATATAATTGACAGCCTAGAAATAAATATCTATGGCTAATTGATTTTCAATAAGCATTCAGCACAACTCAATGAGCAAAGAATAGTCTCTTCAACAAACAGTGCTGGGGCAACTGCATAACCACAGGCAAAAGAATGAAGCTGGACCCCTACCTCACTCCATACACAAAAATTAACTCAAAATGGATCAATGACCCAAATACAAGAGGAAAACATAGGGGTAAACTATTAGAGGAAAACATAGGAGTAAATATTTGTAACCTCAGACTTGGCAATGGATTCTTAGATTTGACACCAAAAGCATGAGCAACAAAAGCAAAAAATGGATAAATTAGACTTCATAAAAAGTAAAACCATTTGCACAACAAAATATCTTCTCTAGAAAGCAGAAACACCGCCCACAAAATGAGAGAAAGTATTTGCAAATAATGGACTTGTATCCAGAATACACAAAGAACACTTACAACTCAACCACAAAAAAAAGAAAAAAATTAAGAGATAGGCAAAGAACCTGAATAGACATATCTCCAGAGAAGACATGCAAATGGCCAATAAGCACATGAAAGCATGTCCAGCATCATTTGTTATTAAAGAAGTGCAAATAAAAACCACAGTGGGATACCACTTAACACCCGCAAGAGATAAACTACTTCACACCTGCCAGGATAACCATAATCAAAAACATGGAAAAAGCAAATGTTGGTAAGGATATGGAGAAATAGAAACCCTTGTACACTGTTGGGAGCTGCTGTGGAAAACAATTTGGTGGCTTCTCAAAAAGCTAAACACAGAATTACATATGACCCAGAAATTCCACTCTTAGGAATTATGTTAGAGTTCTCCAGAGAAACAAAACCAATGAAATACATATAGAGAAGGTTTATTATGGGAATTGTTTCATGCAATTACAGAGTTCAAGAAGTCCCATGACATACTATTTACAAGCTGAAGAACCAGAAAAGCTGGTGATGTAATTTAGTTCAAGTCTGAGAGCCTGAGAATCAGGGAAGCCAGTGATGTAACTCCCAGTCCAAGGCCTAAGGTCTGAGAATCTGGGGGTGGGAGGCTACTGGTATAAGCCTTAGAGAGTTCAAAAGCCTGAGAACCAAGAGCTCCATTGTCTGAGAGCAGGAGAAGGTGGTCCAGCTCAAAAACAGAGAGAGAATTTGCACTTCCTCCACATTTTTGTTCTATATGAATGGGCCTTCAACACTGAAGTTCATCCATGATGCCCGCCCACACTGGGGAGGACGATCTTCTTTACTCCATCTACTGATTCAAATACTAATCTAGAAAACACCCTCACAGACACACTCTGAAATAATGTTTTACCATATATCTGGGTATCCCATAATCTAGTCAAATTAATGCATAAAGTTAAACATCCCAGGTATATACTCAAAAGAATTGAAAACAGGTACTCAGATACTTGTACATCCATGTTTAATAGCAGCATTATTCAAAATAGCCCAAAAGTGGAAACAACCCAAATGTCCAGCAATGAACAAATGAATAAACAAATTGTGTACACATAAAATGGATTATTCAGAAACAAAAAAAAAATGAAGTAGTGATACATGCCATTATGGATAAACTTCCATGTTGTAAGGAATTTGGCCTCATTCAAAGAGATGTCTAGAATTTCCTACGTGACAGGAGTGTCCTCTTTATTCCTGGTGAGTCACTGGCACCACACCTGAATAGTTTATGCTTATGAGATTATTCATAACACCACTCATGCCTGATAGTCTTAGGGTGGAGGGGCTGGCCTCACCAGAAAAAACAAACATAGAATTTACTGTGGGAGCTTTCAACCCAACCTCCAGGGTTAGGGTGGAGTGGGCTGAAGATTGATTTTAATCAATCATGTCCATGTAGTGAAGCCTCATTAAAAACTCTAGATACCAAAGTTCAGGTGAGCTTCCCTGGTTGGCAATACTCTGCACATGTTATCACACATCATGGCCACGAGGAAGTAACTGTCCACGACCCTGGGGAGAGGACTCCAGACACTCCCCATTTAGACCCCTCCCAACTCCATCCTATGCATCTCTTCCTCTGGCTGGTTCTAATTTGTATATTTTTGTTGTAATAAACATAAACATGCATATAATGGGTTTCAGCGAGTCTTTCTGGTGAATTATACAACCTGAGGGTGGTTTTAGGAAACGCTTGAACTTGAAATTTGTATCAGAGTCTTGGGAGTCAAATTTGGTGGTCTGGAGGACCCTGTCTTAGCAGTGTTTTTGAGGTTACCTGCAGTTTGGCTAACTCCAAGTAACCTCAAAACCATTATGCCAAGTGAAAACTCAGACAAAAGAGTCACATACTGTGACAGCCACATGTTAAATAAAATATCCAGAATAGGTAAATCCATAGAGACAGAAAGCTGATTGATCGTTGCTGGGCACCATGTGGAAGGAACAATGGGAAGTACTGTTTAATGGATACTGGGCTTTATTTTGGGGTGATGAAAATATTTAGAACTAGATAGACGTAGTGGTTACACAACATTGAACATACTAAATGCCCTGTTAAAATGATTAATTTTATGTTACTTGAATTTTTTTATTTTTATTTTTATTTTATTTTATTTTATTTTTGAGATGAAGTCTCGTTCTGTCACCCAGGCTAGAGTGCAGTGGTGCCATCTAGGCTCACTGCAACCTCCGCCCTCAGAGTTCAAGCGATTCTTCAGCCTCAGCCTCCCAAGTACTGGGATTACAGGCGCCTGCCACCGTGCCCAGCTAAATTTTTGTATTTTTAGTAGAGATGGGTTTTACTATCTTGGCCAGGCTGGTCTTAAACTCCTGACCTCATGATCCATCCACCTCGGCCTCCCAAAGTGCTGGGATTACAGGTGTGAGCCATCACACCCGGCCTGTTACTTGAATTTTATCTCAAGAAAAAGAAGAGTATCTACGCTTACTCATTTGAGTATTTTTGTAGTCACTTCTTCAAAAGGTATCAGATAACCCCAACATCTGTGTCATCTAGGAGTGGGCATCTGTTGATGTCTTCTCCCAGGAGAGTTGACATTTTCCTGAATCTTCACAAGCTGAGTAGTTTGGGATTGTAAACTGAACATTTTCTGTATTATATTTTGAGGCTCTGGGTCTTATTTAAGTTTTATGGGAAACGTTTATATCTTTCATTTTGGCAGGCAGTCAACCTGGTCAGGTTCAGGCCTCAAGTTCCAACCTTCTGTGTGTGGTGGTTCCAATGTCAGCTCAGTCTGCAAAACCTTTACTGACTGTCTGGTCCCCTGTGTTCACCACCCAGGAGAGAGTCTGGGACCTGAGTAGTGTGGCGTGTTAGCACATTTCTCAGAGCCTTTATATGGTGATTACAATCGGATCCACACATGTGGAATTGGAGAGCGCATCAAGGAGTTCGTAAACAATGTAATGGGGTTGCTTTCACAAGCTCCTCCCTTTTTACAATCTCCCTGTACTCTCCTGTTTCCTGAGGCTGCCTTTTCACGCTTCCAGTCAGAAAGCTAAAGCTTCAGCATCCCTCTGTGCTTCACTCTTCATGACAGGGCCAGGTGGTGGGAGCACAACGGAAAAGCAACAGGGGTTTGCTCCCTTCCTTTTGGGATCACAGCTCTGCTGATGCATGAAGATGGTTCTCCTCCCTCTGAGTTTCGGCTTCTGCAGGTTCCCAATGCTTTGAGGCCTCTGTCATTCCTGCCAGGGACTCCCTGTTGGCTGGGGCATAGAAGAGCAGCAATAAGAAAGAAACTTAGGGCAGGAGGGTGGCATTAGAAATTCCTTTCCTGGTCCTAGAGCCAGCACTAGAGGGCTTCTACTGGAGTTTTCCTGTGTGGTCCCAGTCCCCACTTCCAGGCTACATTTTGTTCTAGCCAGGAAACAAGAAGGGGGCAAAAAGGTAAACTCAGGATGGTACTTTGAATTCTGATCTTCTTCAAGTTACCTTCTACCATTTACTTTTCACAGTCCTCACATAGCTGGCCTGTGCATCCTGTCCAGGTTTTATAGCGCCTTCAGCAGGAGAGGTGGGGTGGAACATGCTTATTACTCCCTCTTGCCCAGAACCAGATCTGACCCCAGCAGTTTGTCTTTAACATTTTCCTGATTATGAAGGGTGTTGAGTCTCTTTTCGTGCAATCAGAAGCCATTGCATCCTCTTTTCTGTGAACCTTTGTTCATATCCTCTGTTCACTTATCTATAAGAAACTAATGTCTCAGAATCAGGGAGACGTACACTTTGAGATATGAATCACAATTTTTTTTTCCTATTCTGTTTTTGTCTTTTGACTTGCTTCTGGTACATTTTTATCATTGCAGAAATTTATTTTTATGAATAGATGAATTAAAGCTCTTTGAGGGGAAAAAGTGACAGGAAGACTTACAATTACCAGAGTCACTGGGACCTGCCCTAGATTCCGTCTCAATGCCTGTGAAGATTCCAGTTCACCCATCAGGGTGTGTGGACACTGGGAAGTCAAAATAAAGCTGCATTATCATTGGTCCCACCGGTCCCAGTGATTCAGTCAAATGTCACATACACTAGACTGGGCACTGGTGCCTCTTCCTCTCCTGAGTTTTGCCAGCGCTCCCCCAGCCTCCTTCCTGAGTGTAACGTGCGGCAGAGCTAAGTGGAGCTGGGCCCCTCCTGACACTCATCTCTGCTTATCTCCCTCAGGCAATGGGCAGTTCACCACCTGTCCTTCCCTCATCACTGCTCTGCCTGTTAGAAAGTCCTTTCTCCTCTGGATGCTGAATTGTCCTCCTACCTCTGGCCTCCAGAAATCTCTTTGGGGATTTCCCGGGGCCCTTCATCTATGGAGGCTTCTGGAGGAGCCAGGTCTGGTTGACTGACTCCCTGGAGGTGGAGGGTCTCCCTCAGCTGAGACCAACTGCAGACAGGCTCCTGGAGCTTGACAGGCCCCCAGTGCCAACCTCATTCAGCATCCCACGGAAAGACCTTGGCGGCCTGTGTTTTCTTGCTGACTTGCTGTTAGACTCAGGCAAGTCTCTCCTTCCTGGGCTGCAGGATCTGCACATAGAAAACTTTTCCTGTTGTGGCTTTTCCACTAATTAACTGTGGGACCTTGGGCAAGTGACTTAACGTCTCAAAGCCACGTTTTCCTCATCTGTAGCTTATTTACTCATTCATCAAATACGTATTAAGCACCTGCTAGGTGCAGGGTACTCAAGTTATAGCAGGGAATAAGAGACATGATTTCTGCTCTTACAGTTTATATCTTAGTGGGGTAGATAGTAAATGAGCACAGTTGAGCCTTGAACAACACGTGTTTGAACTGTGTGATTCTACTTATAGGCAAATTTATTTCGACCAAATGTAAATAAAAAATACAGTATCTGAGTCAGGCACTGAGACTTATGCCTGTAGTCCCAGCTACTTGGGTGGATGAGGTGGGAGGATCACTTGAATCCAGGAGTTCAAGGCTGCAGTGAGCTATGTCATGCCAGTGTACTCTAGCCTGGGCAACAAAGCAAGACCCTCCGTCTTAAAAAAGAAAAAGAAAGAAAGAAAGAAGAAAGGAAGAAAGAAAGAGAGAGAGAAAGAAAGAAAGAAAGAAAGAAAGAAAGAAAGAAAGAAAGAAAGAAAGAGAAAGAAAGAAAGAAATTAAGAAAGAAAGAAAGACAGTATCCATGTACTCCAATAAATGCTAAAGGACTTGAGCACATGTGAATTTGTGTATATACAAGGGGTCCTGGAAATAATCCTCTGTGTATAACTAGGGACAGTTGTAAATAAATACACAGCAAGGTAATTTCGGATGCCAATAGTTCTCTGAAGACAATGAAATAGAAATGGGAAGTTACTAGCAGCAAATTTTGGGGCTATGTTAGGGTAGCCAGGGATCGCAACTCTGAGGACTTGACATTTGAGCTGAGACCTGCATGATGAAAAACCAACCAAGCAGAGATTTGGGGAGAAAGTGTGCTTGGCAGAAGGAATAGCAAGTACAGAGGCCCTGGGGTGGAAAAGAACTTGCTATGTGTGAGGAATGGACGAAATCCAAAGTGACTGACATGGAGGGAACAACAGGGAACTGAAGGAGGTGGTTGGCAAACATGGGCCAAACATAAGCCAATGCTGAGCAGGCCTGGCCAGGGGGAGGCGTGGCCCTCCAGCATGGGAAGCCTGCTGCTCTGAGCACCCCATGATCTGGGACCAACATTTTAAAATCAGAAAATTTCACACACAAAAACCTATCTAGATCTTTGGCATCTTTAAAACAAACAAATCAGCATGAAAATGTGCTTCTTAGTAGTACTAAATTTCTTTTTCTTTTTTTTTTTTTTAGACAGAGTCTCGCTCTCTTGCCCATGTCGGAGTGCAGTGGCAAGATTTGAGCTCACTGCAACCTCTGCCTCCCAGGTTCTAGTGATTCTTGTGCCTCAGCTTCCCGAGTAGCTGGGACTACAGGCACAAACCACCACACCAGACTAATTCATTAGTAATCTTTAAATGCAAAGGAAAACCACACGGAGATACCGCTTTGCGCTCATTAGGATAGGTATAATAAAAAAAGACAACAAGTGTTGGAGAGAATATAGAGAAATTAGGACCCTCATGCACTGAAAGTGGGAATGTAAAATGGTGCAGCCCTTTTGGAAAACAGTTTGGCAGTTCCTCAAAAAGTTATGATAACAGAGTTATCATAGGATCCAGCAATTCTACTCCTAGGTATATGACCAAGGAATTGAAAACAAGTGTCAGACAAAAATGTACACAGGCTGTTCACAGCAGCACTGTTTCCAATAGCAAAAAGGTAGAAACTATCCAAATGTGCATTAATTGATGGATAAGCAAAAATGTGGTGTAACCGTACAATGGAATATTATGCATGCTACAACTTGTTGCCACAGGCTAGAGGGAGAGAGGATTGGGGAGTGACTACTAATGGGTACAGGGTTTCTTTTTGGGGTGATTAAAATATGCTAGAATTAATAGTGATAATGGTTGCACAATTCTGTAAATATACTAAAACTACTTAATTGCATGTTTTAAAGGAGTGAATTTGTGGTATGTGATTTTTTTTCCCCCAGCTTTCTTGAGGTATGATTGACAAAATTGTGTAAATTTATGGTGTGCAACATGATTTGATACACATATACATTGTGAAATGACTGCCACAATCGTGTTAAGCACATTTGAGATCTTTACCAGATGCAAACGTTTTTAATTACATGCAAATTAAGGGGTGTGTTATTCAGAATGCTCTAGAAAAGAACAACTGCTGAGTTGTTGCCATGGAAAGGGGTGGTAACTTGCAGCTCGTTGCCATGGCATTTGTAAACTGTGGTGGCACTAGTGGGAGTGTCTTATGCTAATGAGCAGCAAAGGTAACTAGAGGTTGCCTTTGGCACCATCTGCTGGTTTCTTTACTTCATCCTGGGACCAGGAAGTAAGTCCTGCTGGTCTATGTCACTCACTTCCGCAGGCATAGACATGGAAGTTGTCTGCACGCTAGTAGAAGCCAACATCTAGGGGACGCTGGGGAGCCACTTCCACAGCGGCATGAACTAGGGCTTGGTGGAGTTCAATGGCTCATGGGACAATGGCTTCCTTGATGGTAACAGCAGCTTCCTGCTCACCAGCTCTCTGGAGAACACAGTAAGGAGGGGCCCACTGGCCTCTGCTTCCCTGTCTGTGAAAAGGTGACAGGAAAGCCTGCAGCATGGACACACAGATCAAATGGGAGTGTGTGTGTGGAAGGCGGCCTACCTGGGCCTGGCCCACGTGGGCCCTTGAAATGTAGTAATAACAGCTAATCTCTGGAGACTCCTCCATGGCTCCCCATCACCCTCAGGAAACGTCAGATCCCTCAGCACGGTCTGAAAGACCTGCACAAACTGGCCCCCAGCCCTTCTCCCTCATCTCCCACCCTTCTCCCTTACACTAGCCTCTTTTCTGTTTCTCAGACATGCCTTGCATGCTCCCACCTCAGGGTGTTTGCACATGTTTTTCCTCTGCCTGTAAGACACTTCTCCCAGCTCTTTACATGACCCATTCCCCCCGACCCCACTCCCCGCCACACTCTCTAATCAGGTCTCCAATCAAATGCCCCCTCTGGAAGAGGACTCCCAGACCCCATCCCCTTTGACTACCTTCATTTTCCCTCATAACAGTTTTCACCACCAACCTTGTTCATTCATCCATTTGGCACATGGTTTCTGAGCATCTACTGTATACCAGGCGCTATGCTGTGCCAGGGGCTATAGCAGGGAAAAGACAGACACATCTTCCACCCTCACAGAGCTGACATCCTGCAGGGGAAAGAGATATTACCCATGAGTGAGTGAGGCCCATAGCACATGCAGGCATCGGGCAGGATGTGCTGCAGGGAAGGACAGAGCAAGTTGAGATTTTAGGTGGTGAGGTCAGAGGAAGCCTCACTGATAACACCTATTTGAGCAGAGACCTAAAGGAGGTGATGGAGCAAGCCATGTGGGAACCTGGGGAAAGAACATTTCAAGCGGAGGGAACAGCAGAGGGAAGGCTCAGGCAGGAACAGCTTACAAGCACGAGGAGAGAAGGGCCTTTGCTCACAGCTGAACGCACAGCACCTAGCAGTGCCTGACACATAGTAGGTGCTCAATAAATGCTTACTGGGTAGTAGAGCACTTCTATTCCCCAGGCACTGCGCTAAGTGCATATCATTCCATTGATTTCTAGCAGTCGCCCATCAGAGTTGGACTGGCTTATATGTTCGCCTCCATTTCTGAACCGTGTGGCTTGGGCAGTTCCTTAACCTTTCTGAGCCTCAGTCCTCTCATCTGTAAAATGAGGCTAATATCATAGAGCCACATTAGAGAGCTGTTGCAAGGAGTAAATGAGCTAATATAATAACGGTGACTGTTTAATAATTGTTAGCAATTATTATTATGGTAGTTGTTATTGTTATTAGGCAATGCAGGGAAGCAGAAGAAGTCACTATTTCCACTTTCAAGGAAGGAGATGGCAGATGAATTAGGAAGTCAGGAATGACACACAGGAGATTACCCTGTGGCACCAAAGATTCCCAGAGAAAACAGAGACAAATGAGAACACAGAAATCATTTGAGAGAGAGAGACAGAGAGCAGCCCTTGGGCCAAGACTCAAAGAGTGGGTAGGATTTTACAGAGGTAGGGGACGGGGATAGAAGGCCCTCCAGGCTGGTGTCACTGCACAAACACCTATGGAGGAGAAGTGGAGTACATCAGTCTAACGCACTTCTTGTTCCCCAGCGGAGGGCATACGTGATGGCTGCCATGGTCCTGGGCATGCTGTACTGCATCTCCTGCTTGGTGCTGGCTCTGGGTGTGAAGGAACAGTTAGGTAAGAGGGGGATCATGGGGCCAAGAGAGGCAGGGGTGGTCTTGTGCTCTGGGGAGTCTCTGCCTGCACTGGGGAGCCCAGGCTGTGGGAGCATCTGGACAGCGGGGAGGATGGTGGTTCTCACATTTGTGGTGTTGGGACATCTTTCCGTGCTTAAACACTTGAAGATCTGAAAAAGCTTTTTAGGTGTGTTTGTCTGTATTAATATTTATGTTAGAAAGTAAAATGGAGAAAAGTTAAAAGTATTAATTTTAAAAGAATGAGTGCATTACATGTTAACATAAATATAATCTATTTTGAAAACTGAACATATTTCCAAACAAAAGGCATTTTGTGAGAAGAGTGACATTGTCTGACATTTTTGTGAATCCCTGCATTGTCTGGCTTTAAAAAAAGACAGCTAGATTTTCATACTACTTCTGCATACACTGTGTTGCACTATCCCATGCACATAGCTCCCAGAAAGCTCCACCATACACTGGTGAGAGAATGAGAGTGCAAAAGGTACACACATCTTAGCATTATTAGGAAAAGAGTTTTGACCTCACAGACCCCTGATAGCATCTCAATGACCCTCAGAGTTCTCAGAGAAAACAGTTTGAGGACTACTGTCCTGGGTGGTCTCATCCTAACCCATAGCTTTAAACATCTCTATATAATTTCAGCTACATTAACAGAAAGGCCCAAAATTAACGGTAGATGAGACTGTTTATTTCTCTCAGGAAGAAAAAGAAGTCAACCTATAAAGCAACTCTTTTATGAAACTGTTGGGAGCTCAGGCTCTGTCTGGTTTGTTGCTCAGCTGTTCCTAAGGTGTTGCCCTCCTGCCACAGTCTAAGATGGCTCTGGCCCATCCCTGCATGCCAGCTATTCTAGGGAGAAAAGAGGACATAGTGGGTATTTCTCTGCTCTTTACAGGAAGGACCCTGATGTTACTCACTTCACACTTGTTCACATCCCAATGACCAGTATCTACTCATATGGCACACCTAGCTGCAAGAGAGTCTGGGAAATGGTATCCATAATCAGAGGTCCTCTGTACCTAAATATAAATCAGGGGTTCTCAGAATAGAAAACCCAGAAATAAAGCCATACCCTATAAACCATCTGATCTTTGACAAGGCAAAAACAAACAATGGGGAAAGGAGTCACTATTCAATAAATTGTACTGGGATGGGTAACTGGCTAGCTATATGCAGAAGAATAAAACTGGACCATTGCCATTCACCATATACAATAATTAACTCAAGATGGATTAAAGGTTTAAATGTAAGACTTCAGACTATAAAAATCCTAGAAGAAAACCTAGGAAATACCCTTCTTCAGCTTTCACAAAAATGTTTTGGCTAAGTCCCCAAAAGCAATTGCAACAAAAACAAAAATTGACAAGTGGGACCTAATTAAACCACAGAGCTTCTGCACAGCAAAGGAAATTCTCAACAGAATAAACAGATAATCTACAGAATGGGAGAAAATATTCATAAACCATGAATCCAACAATGGTCTAATACCCAGAATCTATAAGGAACTTAAACAAATCAAAGAAACAAAAACAATAACCCCATTAAAAAATGGACAAAGGGCTGGGCGCATTGGCTCATGCCTGTAATCCCAGAACGTTGGGAGGCCAAGGCAGGTGGATCACGACGTCAGGAGATCAAGAACATCCTGGCCAACATGGTAAAACGCTGTCTCTGCTAAAAATACAAAAACTAGCTGGGTGTGGTGGCATGTGCCTGTAATCCCAGATACTCAGGAGGCTGAGGCAAAAGAATTGCTTAAACCAGGGAGTTGGAGGTTGCAGTGAGCCAAGATCGCGCTACTGCACTCCAGCCTGGTGACAGAGCGAGACTCCATCTCAAAAAAAAAAAAAAAAATGAACAAAGGACATGAGCAGATACTTCTCAAAAGAAGATATACAAGTGGCCAACAAACACTTGAAAAAAATATTCATCATCACTAATCATCAGAGAAATGCAAACCAAAACCACAGTAAGATACCATCTCACACCAGTCAGAATTGCTATTATTAAAAGTCAAAAACAACAGATGCTGGCGAGGCTGCAGAGAAAAGAGAACCCTTATACACTGCTTGTGGAAATGTAAATTAGTTCAGCCACTGTGGAAAGCAGTTTGGAGATTTCTCAAAGAACTAAAAACAGAGCTACCATTTAACCCAGCAATCCCATTACTGGGTATACACCTGAAGGAAAATAAATCATTCTATCAAAAGGACACGTGTACTCATATCTTTATTGCCACACTATTCACAGTAGCAAAGACATGGAATCAACCTAGGTGCCATCAGTAGTGGATTATATAAAGAAAACGTGATACATATACACCATGGAATACTATGCAGCCATAAAATAGGATGAAATCATGTCCTTTGTAGCAACGTGGATGCATCCGGAGGCCATAATCCTAAGCAAACTAATGCAAGAACAGAAAACCAGATACCACATGTTCTCACTTATAAGTGGGAGTTAAACATTGGGAACAACACACATAGACATAAACATGGGAACAACACACATGAACATAAACATGGCAATAACAGACACTCCAGAAGACACAGTGGACTACTGATGGGGAGAAATAAGGAAGGGGCATGGGTGAAAAAACTATATGTTGGGTACTATGCTTACTACCCAGATGATGGGAACCATACCCCAAACCTCAGCATCATGCCATATACCCATGTAACAAACCTGTACATGTAGCCCCTGTATCTAAAATAAAAGTTAACAGTTTAAAGAAATAATAAAAATAAGTAAATCAGGGGTTCTCTTTCTATGAGAGAGGAGGCAAGAACAGTGGCTTCTTTGACTGATTTACATTCAAACCCACAAGGCCCTATCAGGTCTGCCTAGGCTTCTCTCTACACTCCAGTCAGTTTCCCATCCCTATTCTTGTCCAGCCTCTCTGGCTTTCCTTCTGTTCTTCTAGTGAACAGTCTTTCCTCAAGCTTCTGGTTCGCGCTGTTTCTGCCTCCTAGAACAGCCTTCTCCCAGACACCTTCCCAGCTGCTCCTTTCCACTCTCAACTCTCAGCGTGACCACCTGATCTCAAGTAGCCCCCTCCTACCTTATTATTCTTTCTTAGCAGTTTTTTTTCTTCACATCACTTCATTTTATAATCTGTATGTATTCACTTGTTAATTTGTTTTTGTCTTGTTTTGTTTTGTTTTTAACATAAACAAAGATGGGAACTTCTCTTTTGCTCCCCACAAAACACAGAGCATGGAACATATGAAGTAAACAATAATATTTATTGAATGAAGAAATGAATTGTGAGTAGTATTAACTCCTTTACCAAAAGTCCACAACTCTCTAGTGATAGAAGAGACCTGAGAGAAAAAATGCAGATCCATGAGGGCTTTGTAGCAGAAATCTTTTAATTGCAAATGATGGAAACACAACTCAAACTGCCTTAACCAAAGAGAGACTATATTGGTTCACAAAACTGGAAATTCCATAGCTGTTCAGGCATGGTTGGATGCCTGAGCAACAGGATATAGGGGTGATGGTGGAGGATGTCCTGCAGGCTGGGAATGAGGGCAGCCAGGATGACCCACTGTCAGATGCCCAGACAATATCCTCAGGAATCTGTCCTTGCCTCAGGCTCTCAACCCTGCTATCATTATCTTGACCTCTTTGCCAGATGACTTTCCCTTGTGGTGGCAAGATGATCAGCAGCAGCTACTGTATTACATCCTTCCAGCCTCCTCCCCTTTCACAGAGGTTCCAGCAACAATCCCAGGGCTGCCTCTCATTGCTCAAATGGAGTCATATGACCCTGCCTAAACCAATTACTGTAACCAGGGGGATGAAGTTTACTGATGGGCTGAGCCTTGAAGCTGGGGATGGGGAGTGGACTTATGGGCAGCTGGGAGGGGACTCCCTAAAGGAAAATCTGGGTGCTGTTCCTTCAAGATGAGAGCATGAGACTGAGATCACAAGTGCGTGACACACCCCAACCTGACATAACTAAGACAGCCCTCCCCTCCCTGGCCCCTCAGCTCCCTGGCAGCATCCTCACTACTCTCTTCCCCAGCCTACAGCACACCCTCCACCATCGCCCCTATACCCTATTGCTCAGTAGCTTCTTCTTCATCTCCTTGGCCTTCCAAGTGAAATAGGGTAGCATAAGTGCAGCCTGAGGCAGCAAAAAGAGCACTGGGTGGGGATTCCAAAGCCTGCCCCAATTCTGGGCCAACCAAGCATCCCTGTGTGACTTTGGGCTAGTTTCTGCCCCTCTCTGGGCCCCAGGGACCAATTGGCAAAGACCTGATGACCTCTTCCTTCAGGCCAATCTTGCAGTCTCAAGAGGGTCTCCAGAAGGGCAGGGGCAACTTCTAAGGGCATCTTCCCCTTCTGGGATGGGGAAACCGAGGCTGGCCTCACACTCTCTTCAGCCACTTTCACACCAGGAAGGCAGGAAACACGTGTAACCCTGTGATTTGCAGCTCTGTGCAAGCTGGGGACAGGGCTTCAGATCTATACTTTCTCCAGATTCAGTTATCTCCAGAGCCCACCCTGTAAAGGGACTGGCAAAGCCCCATCTGTGCACAGGCCATCACTAGCGCACCACACTGTGCCTGTCATTCCCTGCCTTTTCTCACCCAGACGACTCAAGGGATCTTTGTCTTTTTCTGTACTCACCCTGCAGGCCTAGGTGGGAGTTTCCAGTGCCTGGTGTCATCAAGCTGGTATGTCCAGGAAGTGGGAGGTGGCACCAATGTGTAGCCACTCTGCCTGAGTCCACCAGCCTTGGAGTCAGAACACCCTGGGGTAAATCCTGGCTCAGCTCTTCTCAGCTATGTGATCTCGGTGAGTGGCTTCGCTTCTCAGGGCTTCAGGCTCTTCCTCTAATTCCCACTGCACAGGGCTGTGGTGAGCCTGAGCAAGATCAGCATGTCAGTGTCTGGCACAGAACGGGCATGCAAGAAGCATTGGTTCTTTTAGCTCCCAGGGTCATCTGAAAAAAACCAGTTGGTTTCTTACCACCAAGAGGCAGTGCCTTTTTGTGGTAAGAAACCAATTTCAAAGGCCAGAGAGTTGGGTTTAAATCCTCACTCTCCACTTACCAGCAGTGATTCTGCAGATGTTATTTCTTCTCTTGGAGCCTCCGTTACCCGTCTGTAGAATGAGAATGATAAACTTATCACAAGGGGTTATGGTCAGGAATAAGTGAGGTCTCGAGAGTACCTGTCATGCAGCTGGTGCCCAGAATTGCTGTCCACAAAGACCCCGGGTCAACTGGGCAAGCCACATGCCTGCATTTGTCTCTGAGGAGGGAAATTAATCATTTATTCAACAAACATGTCCTGAGCTCCTACTAGGTGCCATGCACTATTCAGCAGTGAGCAAGACATAAATTGCTCTGCCTTCATGGGGTTCACATTCTGGTGTAAGTACAGGCAAAAAATAATGAATGACAAAGTATGATGTGCATTGGAAGGAAGGAGGCACAGAGTACCATGGGAAACGTCATAACAGAGGCCTTCACCTGGCCCAGGCAGTCAGGGAAACCTCCCACTGAAGTGGAAAGGATGAGTTGGAGGTACCCAGGTGAAAATGGGAAGAAGGAGGCATGTCAGGGCAGAGAAAACAGTATCAACAAAGGCCTTGAGAGAAGACCATGAGGAGAGTTAGAAGAACTATTAAAAGTCAACAGGCTGAATAAAGGAAGTAGTGGAGAGATGGGGGCTAGATCCAGGGCTGGGAGGTCAGGAGAGGTCAGATGCTACAGGATCTCCTGAACATGGTGCAGAATCTGGACTTGGGGAGCCCCTCTACTTGGAAGAATCACACTCTGAGCCCCCACCCTGTGCCTAGCCAGTAAGGAGACAACCATTACTCACTTTTGCAAAAGGCTGTGATTAGGCAGGAAATATGGGTCTTAGAACCCTGCTGAGAAGGTCAGGCTGGCTTCCTGGAAGAAGTGCTGTCTGACCAGGGACTTAAAGAGTGAGCATGAGTCACCCAGACTGAGGTCTTCCAGGCTGAGGGAACAGCATCTGCACAGGCCTCGTGTCAAAAGGGAATGCAGTGAGTCAGGGGAGTTGCAGAACAGGACTGAGCATGAGTCAGAGAGGCCAGATCATGAAGTATCTCTTATGCCAGGGGAAAGAATGCTGGCTTTTGAGGGCAGTGGGGGACCATAGAAGGCTCTATGGTCAGGGTGAGTTTGTAGAAGATCATCTCAGCTACAGAATGGCAAATGGATTAGATGTTGCAGCGTGAAGCCAGGAAACCATGAGGAGACTGGGCCAGAGATATGGGGATACTCTCAATTCCTTGGTAAGTTGTGGTGGCTCTAGCTTCAACACTGATCAGAATCTAACCCTTCCCCCTACCTCCATTGCCCTGTCTCATGCAAATATTTCCATTCAATATATTTCTAGAAGCAGATTTACCGGATCAGACAGTAGGCAGATGTATTTTACTTCTTTTTTAAATTAAAATATTTATTGAAATAATTACAGACTCTAAGAAATAATACAGACACATCCCATATATGCCCTTTACCTAGTTTTCCCCAATGATAACATTTTGCAAAACTGTAGTATAATATCATGACCAAGATATTTTCATTGATAGAATCCACCCATCTTATTCAGATTTTCCTACTTTTACATGTACTCATTGTGTGTGTGTGGTGTGTATTTAGTTCTATGCAAATTTTATCACAGGCATAGGTGTGTATATTCACCACTGCAATCACAATAGACACCTTCATCATCACAAAGATATCAAAGGACTTTATTCTTTTATAATCATACCTGTTTTCTTCCTTCAGCCACTCCCTACCCATCCTTAAGCCCTGACAAGCACTAACTAATCTGATCTCCATTTTAAAATTTTTATTATTGCAAAAATAAATACTTATGGAATAAATATTAATGGAATCCTACAGTATATAACCTTTTACAATTGACTTTTTTTCACACAGCATAATTCCTTGGAGATTCATCCAAGTTGTTGCACCTACCAGCAGTTCATTGCTTTGTATTGCTAAGGAGTATTTAATGATATATATGTACTGTAGCTTACCGAACCATTCACCCACTGAAAGACATCTGGGTTGTTTCTAGTTATTAGTTCCTATGAATAAAGCTACTGTGAACGTAGGTGTACAGATTTTCGAGTGAACATGTTTTCAGTTCTCTGAAATGCTCAAGAGTGCAGTTGCTAGATCATATAATAGTTGCATGTTTCATTTTATAAGAAACTACCAAGCTGTCTTGATTACTGTAGCTATACTGTAAACCTTAATATTGAGTAGATTGATTCCTCCCACTTTATTCCTGTTTGTCAAGGTTATTTTAGCTATTCTAGAGACTATACACGTCCTTATAAATTGGAAAATAAACGTATCTATAGCTACAAAAAATCTTGCTGGGATTTTGATATGAACATTGAACCTACAGATAAATTTGGGGAAAACTGGTATCTTTACTATGTTGAGACTTACAATCTGTAAACACAGTATTTTCATTTATTTATATCTTTTATTTCTTTTATCTGGTATTTTATCATTTTCAGCATACATATACTATGCATGTTTTGCTAAATATTTCGTTTTCTTTGGAGAGATTATAAGTGGTATTGTGGTTTAAAGTTTTGTTCCATATATTCATTGCTAGTGTGTAGAAATGTGACTGAAGTTTGTGTGTTTATCTAGTGTCTTATGACCTTGTAAACCCACTTTTTAGTTGGAGTTTGTTTGTTGAATTTTAAATTCCTCTAGATTTTCTACAAACAGATTATCTATAAATTGTAGTTTTGTTTCTTCTTTTGTGATGTTAGGCATTTTATTTCCTTTTCTTGCCTTGTTGCAGTGGCTAGACCTTCCAGTATTGTATAGAATAAGAGTGGTAAGACAGAGCATCCTTGTTTCTGTCTTAGAAGGAAAGCGCCATTAGGAAAGCATTGTAAGAGGAAAGCAGTCTTTCACCATTAAGTATATTAGCTGTGGATTTTTTGTTTTGTATAATTATTTTACATGTTCTTTATCAAGTTGAAATAATTCTGTACTATTTATGACTTGCTGGGAGACTTAATGAGTTTTGGATTTTGTCAGATGCTTTCTTTTTGCATCAATTCATATGATTATGTGCTTTTCTTTCTTTAGCTTGTTGATACAGTGAATTGATTGATTTTTGAATGTTGAATTACCATAGCTGTAATAAATCTAACTTCATAATGGTGAATAATTATTTTTATACATTGTTGGATTTGGCTTGCTTATATTTTGTCAAGGATTTTTGCATCAGAATTAATAAGAGATATTGGTCTGTAATTTCCTTTCTTTTTATTTTGTCTCATAACACCGGCCTCATCAAATGAATTGAGAAGTGTTTCCTCTGATTCTATTTTATGGAGGAGATTAGGTAAAATTGGTGTTTTTTCAAATGTTTGGTAGAATTATCCAGCTTTGGAGCATTTTAATTATGAATTCAGTTATTTTAATGATTTTTTTTTTTTTTTTTTTTGAGATGGAGTCTCACTTTGTCGCCCAGGCTGGAGTGCAATGGCACGATATCGGCTCCCTGCAACCTCCACCTCCCAGGTTCAAGTGATTCTCCTGCCTCAGCCCCCTGAGTAGCTGGGATTACAGGCATCTGCCACCATGCCCAGCTAATGTTTAAATTTTTAGTAGAGATGGGGTTTCACCAGGTTGGCCAGGCTGGTCTCAAACTCCTGACCTCAGGTGATCCAGCCACCTCAGCCTCCCAAAGTGCTGGGATTACAGGCATGAGCCACCATGCCCAGCCATTTTAATGATTTTAGGACTGACCAAACTATCTGCTTCATCCTGGTTGGGTTTTGGAAGTTTTTTTATTTTTGAGGAATTGTTTCATTTCTTCTAAGTTATCAAATTTATGAGCATCAATTTATTTACAGTATTTCCTTATTATCTTTTTAATGGCTACAAGATCTACATTGGCATTCCCTGTTTCATTTGTGATACTGGTGATTTGTATCTTCTCTCTTTTTATTTTCCATCTTGCTAGAGGCTTATCAATTTTATTTAATAAATCAGCTTTTTTGCATTTTTTCTGTTGTTTTTCTGTTTTTGATTTTATTTATATCTGCCCTGATTTTTACTGTTTCTTTCCTTATGCTAGCTTTGAATTTATGTTGCTCTTCTTTTTCTAGTTTCTAGAGGTACTAACTTAAATTGCTAATTTGAGACCTTTCATCTTTTCCAGTTAAGCATTTAGTGCTATGAATTTTCCTCTCAGCATTACTTTTGCTGCATCCCACATATTTTGGTACCTTGTATTTTTACCTTTATTTGGTTTTATGTAGTTTTAAAATTTCCCATTAAACTTCTTCTTTGAGCCATAGATTATTTAGAAGTATGTTGCTTAATTTCCACATGTTTAGAGATTTTCTGCCTTTATACTACTGAATTGTAGGTTTATTCCATTTTTGTCAGAGAACATACTCTATAATTACAATTCTTTTAAATTCGCTGAGGTTTCTTTCATGGTCCAAGATATGTCTATGTTGGTATATATTTATTGGGTTCTTGAAACTAATGTGTATTCTGTGTTGTTGGTTGGAGTATTTTATACATGCCTATTAGATAACTGTTGTTTAATAGTGTTCAGATCCTCTAAATCCTCACTGATTTTCTACCTAGTAGTTCAATTGATTTTGAGATTGGGTTGTTTATGCCCCTGACTGTAATTGTGGACTTATCTATTTCTCCTTTCAATTTTATTAGCTTTGGCTTTACATATTTAAGTCTCTGTTGCTTGGTGCATGCACATTTAATATTGTTTTATCTTCCTGGTGGATTGATCATTTTATTCTTATGTAATATCCCACTTTGACTCTAGTAAATTTCATGGTTCTGAAGTCCACTGTGTTTGATATTCATTTAGCCACTTCTATGTTTTAAACTGTTTGCATAATATATCTTATTATATCACTTACTTTCAACCTACCTAAATTGTTGAATTTGAAATGAGTTTATCACAAACAACATATATACCCTGCCAATCTGTCTTTTGATTGTTATATTTAATAATTTAAGATTGTCAAGATGTCAGGTGTTGAGATGGTCAGTTAGGACAATAAGCCAAATGAAATTAATAGTCAAGACTTTGTTCACTTACTGTAGTAGTGAAGGCCAGAGACAAAGAAAAAGAAAAGTGTTGGCTTTCCAGTGTTCCATTTTCCCCCAAAGAACAGCATCAGGTGAAGGTCAGGAGGATCAGTGAAGACAGGAGGGTTATCTCACTGACAAGGAGCCTTGAACAAGAAGCTACTACCATTTTAGGATTTGTTTTTCCATTTCTGCTAAAAATGCCATTCAGATTTTGATGAAGATTTTATTGAAAGTTTAGATCAGTTTGAAGAGTGTTGCCATTTTAAAAATATTAGGTCATCTAATCCATGAACATAGTATATCTCTACATTTATTTATACCTTTTCATGTTTTCCAGCAATGTTTTGTAGTTTTCAGTGTACAAGTCTTGCATTTCTTTTGTTAAATTTATATCTAATTATTTTATTATTTTCAATACTATTATAAACAGGTTTGGTTTTTAATTTCATGTTCAGATTATTCTGTATAGGTATAGATATATACCTATACAAATAATTGTATAGGTATATAAATAATTTTTGTATATTTATATTATATCTTACAACTTTGCTGAGCTTGTTTATTACCTCTAATAGTTTTTTGTGGATTCCTTAGTATTGTCTATATGCAAGATCATGTCATATGCATACAGAAATGGTTTACCTCTCCTTTTTAAATCTGGATGCCTTTTAGCTTCTTTTTTTTTTTTTTTTTTTGAGCTGGGGTGCAGTGGCCGGATCTCAGCTCACTGCAAGCTCTGCCTCCCAGGTTTATGCCATTCTCCTGCCTCAGCCTCCCGAGTAGCTGGGACTACAGGCGCCCGCCACCTCACCCGGCTACTTTTTTGTATTTTTTTTAGTAGAGATGGGGTTTCACCGTGTTAGCCAGGATGGTCTCGATCTCCTGGCCTCGTGATCCGCCCGTCTCGGCCTCCCAAAGTGCTGGGATTACAGGCTTGAGCCACCGCGCCCGGCCGCCTTTTAGCTTCTTTTATTACCTTATTGCACTGGTCAGAGCCTCCAGTACAATGCTGAATAGAAACAGTAATAATGGGCATTCTTGTCTAGTTCCTGATCTTAGGAACAAAGCATTCAATCTTTATTTATTCATTCATTCATTCATTCATTCATTTATTTATTTTTGACACAAGTTCTCACTCTGTCACCCAGGCTGGAGTGCAATGGTGCAATATTGGCTCACTGTAGTCTCTGCCTCCTGGGCTCAAATGACCATCCCACCTCAGCCTCCCAAGTAGCTGGGACTACAGGCACACACCACCACACCTAGCTAATTTTTATGTTTTTTAGAGATGGGGTTTCACCATGTTGCCCAGGCTGGTCTCAAACTCCTGAGATCAAGCAGTCCACCTGCCTCGGCCTCCCAAAGTGCTGGGATTACAGGCGAAAATCACCATACCCGGCCTCAATCATTAATCATTAAATATTATATTAGCTGTTGGTTTTTTAATAGGTGTTCTTTATCAGGCTGAGGAAGTTCTTTTTTATTCCTAGTCTGTTGAACATTTTTATTATGAAAGGATGTTAAATTTTGTAAAATGCTTTTTCTGTGTCTGTTGAGATGATCATGTGGTTTTTCCTTCTTCTATTGATGATGTGTATTTTTATGGATTGATTTTTGGATATTAAACCATCCTTGCATTTCTGGTCATGGTGTATAGTTGTTTTTTTTTTTTATGTTGCTGGATTCAGTTTGCTATTTTGTTGAGAATCTTTGCATCTTTATTCATAAGGGATATTTGTCTGTAGTTTTCTTTTCTTGTGATGTCTTTGTTACATACATCTCTTTGTTAGGGAGGAAAATCTTTCCCCAAAGTCCCCTGTCAGACTTTCCCACAGTTCTCATTGGCTAGACACCTAATAGGATGGCTGTAATAAAAGAGAGACAATAACAAGTGTTGGGGAGGATGAGGAGAAATTGGAACCCTCATTCATCACTAGTGGGAATGTAAAATGGTACAGCCACTTTGGAAAACAGTTTGGAAGTACCTCAAAAAGTTAAACATAAAAATTACCATATACAATAATGTCAATGTGTCCCATTGGCTACATGGCCAACCCTTGCTGTAAGGGACACTGGAGAACAAATTACTAATATTTCAACTTCTATCTTGGAAGATAGGCTCTTCCAAGAAGGGAAACAATGGAAAGGAATGGCTATTGGACAAAATGTCTGTTTCAGAGATCACATAGGTATTGGAAAGACTGTTCTGATTATGGTAAGGAGGATTAGCCAGCATAAGAAAGGCTGGACTTAGGAAAACCAAGTAGGAAGCCACCACAAACAACCAGGAGTGAGATGTTAAGGCTGAGGCCCAGACAGAAAGTACCTTCAGGCAAGAGCAGAGGCATTTCTCCTGCTGCCACTGGGGATAACTTTGCTACACTCACTTCTCTTTCTCCTCCAATCTAATACCCCTTGTACTATGGTGTAGGGATGGCCTGGGAGTCAGGAGGTCCAGATTCTATTTCAGCCTTGTCTGTGGTTGTATTAGTTAGGGCAAAGGCTAGCCCTGAAATAAAATGGCTTATACAAGACAGATCATTATCTTCCTCTCACATAACAGTCCAGGGAAGTAGGCAGGCTTGTTTCATGAAGTCATCCAGAGTCCCAGGCTGGGAGGGTGGCCCTGCAATCCTCTAGCGCATTGCTGCAATCCCTAACTTAGGGTGTTGTATCAAAGTTCCAGCTAGAAGGAGGAGGAAATAGTGGAAGACACTAGTCCAGTGTCTTCAGCTTGAGTCCCAGCACACTTCTGCTCCAGTTCCATTGCCAAAACTTAGTCACATGGCCATACCTGACATGGCTGGAGAATGTAACCCAGCTGGGCATATCATCTAGAATGCAATCAAGATGAAGTATCAGGGAAGTGATCACATGCTCAGCCTCATGGATTTGGTGGAAAACCAGCAGTCTGCTTGGGAAAGTCCCTTCCCTGTGGTATGACCTGCTCTAAAGCCTTGGACTCAGATACCTCATGGGAATTCAGCAAATGTGGTGCCCTACCCAACTTCACCACCAGGTACCAAGAATTCACAATGAGCAGACATCTTGTCTATACCAACAGCTTGGCAGTACATTCAGAATGTGGGATTCAGAGAAACAGAAGGCATGGATCTGCAGTTAAAGACTCAGCTAGTCAAACAGAACATGCTGAAACCAAGGCATGTAGATGAACTGTGTCTTGTGCATATTTAACTTTCAAGGATTCAACTCATATACAAAGCAGAGCAATATCAAGGAGGCAGGGGATAGTACTGAGCTTTTAAAAAAAACTACCCAGCAGTAAAAAACATACTCAGCAACAGAAAGTGAGTGGAATGATGGTTGCCAGGAGCTGAGGGAAGGGGACAGGGAGTCATTGTTTAAAAGGTACAGAGTTTCAGCTGGGGAAGGGGAAAAGTTCCGGAGATGGATGGTGGTGATCGTTGCACAACAATGTTGAATGTACTTTATGCCATTGAACCTACACTTAAAAATGGTTAAAACGGGGCCAGATGTAGTAGCTTACTGCTGTAATCCCAGCACTTGAGGAGGCTGAGGCAGAAGGATAGCTTGAGCCTGAAAATTTGACACCAGCCCAGGCAACATAGTGAAACCATATCTCTACAAAAAAATTTTAAAATTCACCAGGCATGGTGGTGTGCACCTGTAGTCCCAGCTACTTGGGAGGCTGAGGCGGGAGGATACTTGTGTCCAGGAGGCCAAGGATGCAGTGAACTATGATTTCACCACTGCACTCCACCTGGGCAACAGAGTGAGACACCATCTCAATTTTTTAAAATGAGGTTAAAATGGTCCATTCTCTGTTATATATATTTTACCTCAATAAAAAATAAATTTAAAAATTTTAAAAACCTCATTCAGCAGTAAGAAACTAACTGGTGAGGCACACAACAATGTAAACTATCAAAAGCACAAAAAAAGAGCTGGAGCTATCCAATATGGTAGCTACTAGCCTTGTGTGGCTATCTAAATTTAAATTAATTAAAATTAGGTAGAATAAAAATTTCATTTCTTTAGTTGCACTAGCCACATTTCAAGTGCTTAATAGCTGCATGTAGCCATTGGCTATGGTACTGGACCGTGAAGACATGGAACATTTTCATCGTTGCAGAAAGTCCTATTGGACAATGATGTTGCAGAACAAATCCACAGGGATAGAAATCAGAACAGTGATTGCTTCTTGGGGAGGTGGTTGACTGGAAAGGGACAATAGGAAACTTTCTAGGGTGATGGTGTAGGGAAAGCAAAACATTACCTCTCCCTTCTTAAGGTCTTTGGCTGGGCCTGAGAATTAAATTGATGTAAGATGGATTAACAGGAGAAAAACCTACAGATTTGATGTGAGTTTTATATGACACAAGAGTCTGCATAAGGATGCCAGGCATAGTGGCTCACGCCTGTAATCCCTGCACTTTGGGAGGCTGAGGCAGGAGAATCACTTGAGCCCAGGAATTTGAGATCAGTATGGGCAACATGGCAAAACCCTGCATCTACAAAAAATACAAAAAATTAGCCAGTGTGATGGCACGCACCTGTAGTCCCAGCTACTTGGGAGGCTGAGGTAGAAGGATTACCTGAGCCTGGGAGGTCAAGGCTGCAGTAAGCTGTGATTGCACCACTGCACTCCAGCCTGGGCAACAGAGCAGGACCCTGTTGTACACACACACACACACACACACACACACACACACACACAAGTCTTAATACAAAAATGAAGACTCAAAGAAGTGGCAAAATCTAAGTTCTTGCCTTTTCACTGTGAAAGGCTCATATTTGTAGGGGAACTCCTCCATGCTGGTGCCCTGACAACCTCGCACATTTTTACCTAGGCTACGGGGCAAGGCTTAACCACTGCTGACCTAAGTCTTGGTGGGATACCCCTTGATCACCCAGATCATGAGAAGTCAGGTGGGCTTGCAAGGAGCTGCCACAAGGCCATCTCTCACCCACCTCTCTATCTACAGGAAGACTGTCATGGCCATTTCTCATCTGCCTTGCTGGTTCTGATGAGGCAGGCCTATCCACTTTTCCTCCTCCCCTCAGGGTACAGCTACAGGCTGTAAAGCTGCTTAGCTGCAGCATAAAATTGGCTCCTCAGCATCAGGGACCCATCAGCTCTGTTGCATGTCACTTGGCCCCTTCTGTTCCAGTGTCATCCTGTGATCAAGGGCCATGGGGAGCTAATACCACTGTTGTCTGTGTAAGTAATAAGTAATCTTAATCTATATGGGATTGATGTGTTCCCACCAGTTAAATCTATGGCAGAGTAGCAAGCTAACCTGGCAGCTTCTGATACTACTTAGAATCTGTTAGCCTATCTGACAATATCACTTTCACATCAACATGATTGTCCCATCTGGGGGTGATCTGTAGCACATCCCTCATCTGAGGTTGTCCCTGCCCATCACCCCTTCTCAGTATCCAGCCACTATGGGCCCACTAGGTCAATGCTTGGTTACTCAGAAGCTTGAACCAACGGGCATTTTTCAGACTACCACATGTAGCAAAATAAATCTTCATAATTAAAAAAAAAAAGTACACCATGTTCCCAAGCCAAATAATGGTCCTATGTGGGTTCCCATGCCCACTCCATCTCTATTAATGCAGACCATGGGGAGTAGCATTTGTTTTCTCCTGCCTTGTTTTGCTCCACAGTACAGAGCAAACAGCAGAGCTATTGGGGCCAGACAGACTTGGGCACATTTCTGGGCTTATGTGTTTTAGTTTCCTGAGGCTGTTGTACAAAATTACTACGGATACGGTGGCTTAAAATGAAAGAAACTGATTCTTCCACAATTTACTCTTTCACAATTCTGAAGGCCATAAGTCTGAAATCAGTATCACTGGGGCAAAACCAAGGTGTCGTCAGGGCTATGCTCCCTCTGGGGATCCCAGGGGAAAATCCGTTCTTGGCTCTTCCAGCTTCTGGTGGCTGTTATCATTCCTTGGCTTATGGCCACATCACTTCAATCTTCAAGGCCAGCATCTTCAAATCTCTCATCTCCATAGTCATAGTACCTTCTTTTCCATGTGTATGGGGTCAAATCTTCCTCTACTTTCCTCTTATACACATGCAACTGCATTTAAGGCCCACTCTGATCATCCATGATAGCCTTTCCATCTCAAGATCCTTAACTTAATCACATCTGCAAAGACCCTGTTTTCATGTAAGGTAAGAGATT
Organism: Macaca fascicularis; assembly: GCF_037993035.2. Lineage (NCBI taxonomy): Eukaryota > Metazoa > Chordata > Mammalia > Primates > Cercopithecidae > Macaca > Macaca fascicularis. The sequence goes on from NC_088384.1 coordinate 85,989,737, forward strand.
AGAACCTGGTACCTTTGAGAGACCATTTTTCAAGCTACCGCATGTAGCCATAGGCAAGTTATTCTGTGTCACTAAGCCTCAGCTTTCCCTTCTGTAAAAGAGGGGTAATAATAATGATGTTGGGATCAGGATTACATAAGCCACTCTATGCAAAACACCTATCACTGCATTTCTTATGGTTGAGTTAGCTTCCTGTTGCCTTGCTACATGGTGAAGAGCCCCTTTCCTAATCTCCTGGAGCAGTTAAGACCCCTGTCTTGGCCCTTGGTACACACTGCTTGGTGACTCCTCCTAGAGTCATAGGTCATTATTTGTAGCCACTATGATCTACTGATCGCAATTCCCAATCCAAATATCTGAGTACATACTTGGGAGTCTAAGAACTATTTTTGGGCGCCAAAGCATCTGAGAGATATAGTTTAGTTCAGACCAACATAGAATAAGAATTTCCTAGACATTTAGAGAGCTGAGGAGAAGAGTTGGTGTGTTTTTTGTTATTATGAAGATTAATTTTGCTACATCTCATAGCCTGAAAAATGCTCCTTGCTGCCAGAGTGGCCCAGGAGATTCCAGTGTGTATGAGCCCTGTAGCTACTGACATAGAACATGAGAGGAGAGTCAAGGGAATGAAGGATTCTGATCCCTACCACTTTCCCCAGCGAAGCCAGATCATGTAATGCCTTGTAAGGCACCTGAATTTTTTCTGAGTGTAATAGAAAAGCTTTGTAGGGAGGCACAACAGACATTTTTAAAGGATCTCTAAGAAAATCTCTTCTGGAACTATAATACCTCCCTACCTCCCCTTTGGGAGCTACGAGTAAGGATTAAACTCCCCGAGGACTCCCAGGGCATACCAAAATGGTTCTTTCCCACTAAAGAAAAGTTTCATCCTACCCCTTGTCTCAATCTTGGGCCACAAAGATTCCAGGTATCCTCATTTCAGGAATCAAGGGCTTCCATTTCACTGTTTTTCAAAGTGGGATTCCCAGACTAACAGCATCAGCATCATTTCAGAACTTGTAGAAACAGAAATTCTCAAGTTGCACCTTAGACCTACAGAATGAGGAACTGGGGTTGAAGCACAGCAATCTGGACTCTACCAAGTTCTCCAAGTGATTCTGATGAAGGCTTAAGTGTAAGAGCCTCCTACAGTCATTACACACACACAAAGCAACTGATTAACCAGCCAGTGCAGCCTTTGGAGATCAAGTGATCTGCAAGTTTGGGGATCATATTACTCAAGAATCTTTTAGTTGCAAGTGGCAGAAAATTTAATTTAGACTGGCTAAAAGGAGACTTTTTGGCCCATAAAGTGGAAAGCTTAAGGGTCATCTAGATTCTGACACTGCTGGCTCTACTATAATCAGGGTTCTCTTTTATTTAGTAACTACACCCACAATAATTTGGGATTAACTCTGTGCTATGAGCTGAACTATGTCGCCCCTAAATTCATATGCTAAAGCCCTAACCTCCAATGTGCTGGTATTTGGAGATAGGGCCTTTGGGAATGTATGGTAAATGTGCATACTAGCAATAATTTAAGTATACCCTGAGAATGACTCTGTATGGCAGACACACCTGAATGTGGGTTCCAAGCTAGGAAATCTGGGAGTGGCCAACTTGGAGAGTCCTTCCTTGTGTATGAGGAACATCTGGGTCTATGAGGAACATATGGCCCATCCTGTGGAATGCAGGCCATACAGGAGATCTAGACCCTTTGTTTTAGGTTAGGTGAAGTTGCTAGGTGGAAACTGTTAGGGGGAGGGTGCTAAGTGAAAATGCTATATAAACTGCATGTCTTCTACAAGCAGTTGTGGTTCTTCTGCCCAGGCCACTACCACTGACCCATGTGGTTATCCCATCTAGCCTGCCACCACTGGACTGTATGTACCGCGGTTCTCCTGTCCAGCTCGCCACCACTGGACTCTCTCTCCTGTATGTAAGCCCCAAATAAAACCTCATGTCTCATTTGCTGGCTCTAGGTCTCTTCTTTGGCCTCTTGAACCTGGTGCCATCCCCACTGGAGTCAGTGGGGGTTTCGCACAACAGGAAGGTAATGAGGTTTAGAAATCATGGATGGGTGCGGTGGCTCACACCTGTGATCCCAGCACTTTGGGAGGCGGAGATGGGAGGATCACCTGAGGTCAGGAGTTCGAGACCAGCCTGACCAACATGGAGAAACCCGATCTCTACTGGGAATACCAAATTAGCTGGGCATGGTGGCATATGCCTGTAGTCCCGGCTACTCGGAGGCTGAGGTGAGAGGATCGCTTGAACCCGGGAGGCAGAGGTTGCGGAGAGCCAAGATCACACCATTGCACTCCAGCCTACGCAGCAAGAGTGAAACTCTGTCTCAAAAAAAAAAAAGAAATCATGAGGGTAGGGCCCTCATGATGGGATTAGAGAGAAGAGACAGCAAAGAGAGTGCACTCTAGCTCTTCCTCATTCTTTATCTCTCACGTATGAGGATACAGCAAAAAGACAGCTGTCTGTTATCCAGGAAGAGAACCCTCAGCAGACCCCAGCCATGGTGGCACTCTGATCTCAGACTCCACCCTCCAAAACTGTAAAAAAATACATTTCTGTTGTTCAAGCCACACAGTTGATGGTATTTTGTTATGGCAGCCTGAGGTAACTAGGACACTCTGTTTGGATCATATGCAGTTATAGTTGGAATGTTTGTGTCCCACTCCCCAAATTCATATGTTGAAATTTTTAACCCACAAGGTGATGGTATTAAGAGATAGAGACTTTGGGAGGTAATTAGGTCATGAGGGTAGAGTCCTGATGAATAGGATTAGTTCCTTTATAAAAGAAGCCCAAGAGAGACCTCTCACTCCTTCCACCATGTGAGGATGTAGCAAGAAGGCAGTATCTATGAGTCAGAAAGCTTGCTCTCACCAGACATGAAATCTGCCTTGATCTTGGACTTCCCAGCCTCCAGAACTCTGAGAAGTAAATTTCTGTTGTTTATGAATCACCCAAGGTATGATATTTTGTTACAGCAGCCAGAATGGACTAAGACATGCCCATTCCTAAATCAATCACCGTATTTAAGGGCTTGAGTCACATGACCACTCCTGGAGCTGAGAGTTATGTTAGTTCCACCTGAACTTTATGGCAAAGAGTGGAGAATGAGTGCTTCCCCAAATGAAAACCAAAGTGCTGTTACCGGAAAAGACAAATGCCACCAAACGTCCACTGTAGAATTTATAAGAGTTTTGACTAGGTATAGTTTCACCCAAGCCTTATGTTTTGTGCAGTACTAGACAGTCCCAGTCACGCCCTGATGATACAGCAATGCATCTCACCTCCCCCTCCTGCTGCCCATCAAATTTAGGACCTTCAGAGTTGGCCTCATGTACTCACTTCCACCCACAAGCAGAAGAGCTGGTCTAATCCCCATTCCCACAGGCCTTTTCACTCAATACACAGACTATCCGAAGGTGAAAACTTCTACTCCTGGAAGTAATAGCTTCCCTGTCAGTGGGGATATTCAAGCAGAACCTGGGTAGCTCATTGGAAGCTTGTTTAAGGAGGAGATTTGGACATTTAAGTGGAGACCATGTCTCTGATTCCTGGAGCCTCCTAAGACTGTGATAAGGCTCAAATGTATCAACTCCATCTACTGATGAATGTCAGAAATTTCACCATTAGAGACTGTCCCTTAACCAGAATTCTTAAACCCTTTAAGGTATAAACCTTTGAAATATACAGTCAAGATACTGTCAGACATTTATATATTTGATACTTCAAATCCAGAAGGTTTTCTCCATTAAGTAAAAGAAGAGAGCCATAGGAGCTCAAAGGGAGAAGGGGATTGGGACTTTTGGCAGTTCCACCTTGGGGGTCTCAGACCCCATCCATCTCAGGTATGTTTCTATACTTCAGATTTGCAGAGGCCTCTTTCAGAATGCACATTATGCTTCTGAGGCTGTAGGTGTTTTAGCTTAGAAGCACACCTTTGCTATTGCTTATGCCAAATTGAGTATTACCAAGCTGCATGGTAGTAGCAACGGGAGGCTCAGTTGCCACAATGGAAAGAAGGCCCAGATGTGGAGCTCTTGGCTCAGCATTGGGCCAAGAGTTTGGAGGTGATCAGCCTTCCCTGTTACTTACGCATTTCTATATTGGCAAAGCTTCGCCCAGCAGGTATTTTGCCCAAACCTTGTATGCAGTGGGCAGTGTAGCTGAGTCGGCACAATAGCTCCGTAGAGACCACAGAAACATAATTTCTCCAGTTGGGTTGGGAAAGTGACACCGTATTTTCTGAGATGGTCAATTTTGTATCTGAATTCCCCTTCCTTCTTTTTTTTACTGTGGTAAAATACACACAAAGTTTACTATGTTAACCATTTTAAAATATACAGTTCAGTGACCTTAAATACAGCCATATTGTTACACAACCATAACCATCATCTACCTCCACAACTTTTTTCATCTTACAAAACTGAAATTATGTACCCATCAAGTGACTCCCTATTCCCTTTCCCTCTTGCCCCTGGCAACCAGCATTCTGCTTTCTGTCTATGATTTTGGCTACTGTAGATACTTAACATGAGGGGACTTCAAAAAGTTTATGGAAAATGGAATGAAAAGCTAAAAATACAAAGTATAGACTTAATTTCTCACCAAAAGCTCCACTGAATTCAAGACACTTTTATAAGTGATGATACCAGCCATTTAGTCCATCCCTAAAGAACTCTGAGGGTCCTGGGAATTTAACCATGTCAACACAGTCTTTTTTATATTATTAACTGAAGAAAAATTGGTGCCCTTTACAGATTTTTTTAAGATTAGTAAACAAAAAGAAGTCAGAAGGAGCCAAATCAGGACTGTAACGTGTATGTCTTATGATTTCCCATCAAAATTCTCATAAAATTGCCCTTGTTTGATGACAGAAATGAGCAGGAGCATCATCATGGTGGAGAAGGACGCTCTGGTGAAGCTTTCCCTAGTTTTTTCTCCTAAAGCTTTGAGTAATTTTCTCAAAACACTCTCATAATAAGCAGATGTTTTCATTGGCCTCCAGAAAGCAAACAAACCTTTGCTGTGACTGGATCACTCCCACCTCTTGGTAACTCTTGGTTTAATTATGCTTTGCCTTCTGGATGATACTGGTAAAGCCACGTTTTATCTCCTACTATAATTACTTAAAAAAAAAAATCCTTCAGGATCTTGTTTAAAATTCCCTCTGAAAGCTCTGCTCTTGTCTGCAGCTGATCTGGGTGTAAGGATTTGGGCACCCATTAACTGGAAACTTTGCTCAGCTTTTGTATTTTGTTCAAGTACTTCAACTTTAGTATTTTGGCAGAATTGTGTAAGCTGAACCAATTGAGATGTCCACCTATGTTGGCTATTGTTTCTGCTGTTAATCGTTGGTCCTCATCAATCAAGGCACAAACAAGACTAATTTTTTTCCCCACAAATGGATGTGAATGGTTTGCTGTCGTGGGCCTCATCTTCAACATAGTCTTGTCTCTTCCTAAAACAAGTTATCTATTTGTAAACTTCTGATTTTGGTGGGCATTGTCCTTAGAAACTTTTTGTAAAGCATCAATGATTTCCCCATTTTCCACCCAAGCTTCCCCACAAATTTCATGTTTGTTCTTTCTTCAGTTTTAGCAGAATTCATGTTGCTTTGTTAGAGGCTCTTTTGAAATTGACATCTCATCCTTCTAATGCCTCAAACTAGATCCTGTCCAGAATTGTTATAACAAGTTAGTATGAGTTTATGCTGGTGCAAAGAAAATTATGCACATATAAAGTAATTATTGTGGAGATCTTCCTCACACCAGACCCAGAAATTAACACAAAATAGATCATAGACCCCAAACTTAAGAGTGAAAACTGTGAAACTCATAGAAGAAAATATAGGAGTAAATCTTTGTGATCTTGGGTTCTGCAATGGCTTTTTAGATATGACAGCAAATGCACAAGTCATAAAAGAAAAAACAAACAAATTATATTACATCAAAATGTAAAACTTTTGTGCATCAGAGAACACCATCAAGAAAATGAAAACACAGGGCCAGGTGCAGTGGCTCACGCCTGTAATCCCAGCACTTTGGGAGGCCAAGGTGGGTGGATCACGAGGTCAAGACATCGAGACCATCCTGGCCAACATAGTGAAATCGCATCTCTACTAAAAATGCAAAAATTAGCTGGGCGTGGTGGCGCATGCCTGTAGTCCCAGCTACTCAGGAGGCTGAGGCAGGAAAAGTGCTTGAACCTGGGAAGTGGATATTGCTGTCAGCCGAGATCGCGCTACTGCACTCATACCTGGTGACAGAGCAAGACTCCATCGCAGAAAAAAAAAAGAAAGAAAGATGAAAACACAACCCACAAAATGGGAGAAAATAGTTACAAATCATATATCTGGTAAGGGACTTGTATCCAAAATATACAAAGAATGCATAATTCAATGGAAAAAAAAAAAAGACAACCTTTGCCTTTGAAAATAGGCAAAGGATTTAAATAGGCATTTCTCCAAAAAAGATAGGCAAATGGCCAATAAAGAAAAGATGCTTAACATTACTAGTCATTACTAGTCATTAGAGAAATGCAAGTCATAACCACAATCAATAAAACTAAGACCCAAAATAACTGAAAAGTAGCTTAAGTATTTCCCGGGTATCTCATGGTAATACTCTCATGGGATATACTTTCAGAAGACATGGCAAATCATTATACAAATCTTCTTTCCATGTTGCTTTCTTTCTAGTACCTCCTGTCCTGTGGCTGCCCCCACTCCATGCTCTCCCTCTTTCCCTTGCTTCTCTAATCAGCATGTTCTCATGTCAGTCACCTGAGCCTTGCTGGTTTCTTTCAATTCACCTCTTCCCACCTTGCCCATATAACAGGAATAATATTTTTGAAATTCTCCCGCAGGGAGCTGCCAGTCTCTCTTCCTGCTGTTATCATGGTCGTAAAGAAAGGGGCACGAGAATGCTACTTAATGGAAAAGATCCTGCCATGGGAGAAGGGTGAAGTCACAAAGGGACAGGGCAAAGTAGGTAGAAGTCTGTGTGTCCTGGCTTCCCACTGATGGTACAAATCCTGGAGAGGGTAGGGTTATATAGGATAAAGGGAAGGTCAAAAGCACCAGGGAAGGGAAGTCACAATAGAAGGTAAAGTCCCACATCTTAGGTGAAGCAAGCAAGGCTTCCCCAGACTCCTAGGTCAGGCTGGGGAGACTGCCAATGAGGATGCCTCATCGCCAGAGGTGACACTCAAAAGATTTAACAGCTAGCAAGGCAATTCCTATCACAAGACTTTGGCCCTAGCCTGGAGCAAGTTCCCAGAGGTCCTGACTATGCCAGGTTATCAACTCTTCGGACAATAGATCCTGGGGAGGCCTGAGAAGGGGGTGTCCCAGGGGAGAGTAGGGAGAAGGGCAATGAGATTGAGGGGCTCGGGGCTCTGCTATGTAGTAACTGATTGGGAGGTATTTTAGTGTTTTAATAATCACTGTGCTCTTTCTGGCAAATTGCATGTTCCAGAAATGGCCATGACAAGATCTCACATTTCACATGCTCCTCTTAATGATGCAACTGACACTTCTGCCATTAAAAAATGGGATCTAAATTCCCTTTCCTTTAATCCAGGAGGAGGAGAAGAGTGATTGACTGTGAAAGAAGTGATGCTATATGACTTCCAAGATGAGGTCATTGAAATGTGATATAGCTTCCATTTGTTTCTCTTGGGACACTCCCTACTGGAACCCAGCCACCCTGCTGTAAGGAAGCCAAACAGCCACATAGAGAAGCCACATATAGGTATTCTGGTTGTTATAGACCTAATGTCCATGTACTTTCCCACTCCACCCCCCAAATTTGTATGTTGAAGCTCTAACTCTCAATGTGATGGTATTAGGGGATGGGGCCTTGGAAGTAATTAGGTTTAGATGAGGTCATGAGGGTGAAGTCCCCATGATGGGTTTAATGCCCACATAAGAAGATTAAGAGACACCAGAGCTTTCTCTTTCCACCATGTGAGGATACCATGAGAAGGCAACTGTCCACAAGCCAGGAAGAGAGCCCTCTCCAAGCACTGTAATCTGCCAGCACCTTAATCTTGGACTTCCCAGCCTCCAGAACTGTGAGAAATAAATGTGTGTTGTTTAAGCCACCCAGTCTAAGGTGTTTTGTTATAGCAGCAGGAACTTACTAAGCCATTAACTGATAGACCCAGCTGAGATCCCAGCAACAAGTCCTCACATGTGAGTGAGTGAACATTCAGATGATTTCAGCCTCCAGCTGTCAAGTCACCCTCAGCCTTTCAGCCATCCAGACGACATACAGACTAGACTTACCCACCAAGCCTGCTCAAATTGAAAACCTATGAGCAAAATGATTGCTGTTGCTTTCCAAAACAATAGATAACCAGAATCATCTTTTGCCACAGATGTCCTTAGGAATATCAGAATGACCACCTCTTCCTGGGTCCACACATGAGCAGCCCAGGCAGCACCCTCACCCCCAACTCCAAGAGGATCTGAAGCCTTTACCTACCCCCAGATGCCATCTCAGGAAGCAGGGTTGGGAGGCAAGCAACAGCTTGAGTTGCTTTAACGCTCACCCCAACAGAGAGATTGTTTTAAATGAAAAGCTACTGGGGCCGAGCGTGGTGGCTCATGCCTGTAATCGCAGCACTTTGGGAGGCTGAGGCAGGCAGATCATGAGGTCACAAGATCGAGACCAGCCTGACCAACATGGTAAAACCCCGTCTCTACTAAAAATACAAAAATTACCTGGGCATGGTGGCACGCACCTGTAGTCCCAGCTACTCGGGAGGCTGAGGCAGGAGAATGGCGTGAACCCGGGAAGTAGAGGTTTCAGTGAGCCGAGATCGCGCCACTGCACTACAGCCTGGTGGCGGAGCAAGACTCCGTCTCAAAAAAAAAAAAAAAAAAAAAAAAAAAGAAAGAAAGAAAAAGAAAAAGAAAAAAAGAAAAGCTATTTTGTTGTTTTATTTTTTATTATTCTTATGAGGGGTTTCTATACATCCATATTTGTTCTACCAGAGTTAAATTTTTTTTTTTCAAATAACTTCAATCTTACAAAAAATGCTCCAAAACATTGTATGAAGACTTCCCATTTTAGCCACCACTTAGACTCCCCAACTATTAACATTTTAACTTGTTTTATCATTGTCTCTCTCTGTCTCTGGAAAGAATTCTTTTTTAAAAATTAAAGAGAACAGAGCTTGGTTCAGGTGAGATGGAGTAAGTGCACTGTGCCCCACTTCTCCCAGTGAATGCAGCTATAAAACCTGGACAAAATGCAAGGAGTTACTATTTAAGAACTTTGAAAAATTAATGGTAACAGATAGATTGAGGGATAAAACCAGAATGTGAAGCACCATGGGGCCAGCAGTTAGTTTACTATTTTTTTCCTCCAATATTTCCCGGGCTGGACTCAGTGCAGCTTGAAACCTGGAAATGTATAGCAGCGCAGACAGAGAAATCTCCAGGAAAAGTCCTCTAACTCTGGTTTAAGGAGCAGAAAAAGGCCTCCAAATGCCCAGAATGAAGGACATTTCCCTTTATTTTTCTTTTTTCAATTCACTTGTACCCTATCCCCCAAGAAGTCCTTGTGATAGTGGCAGCAACAGCAATGATGGCCTATAAAGCCTAAAACTGACAGATAAGAACCTTCCTCTACAATCAGAGGAGCTATTGTCCTAAGAGGGTAGGACAGACTTCTCTTGCTTTTTCTGTCTGTGTTCACTCACTGCTTGGTCCCAAACACAGGTATAGACATAGGCAGTGGCTGGCCTAACAGGATAAATAGGCCTCATACTTCTGATTAGAGAACCAAAAAGAGGAGCCTCCCAGAATTTAAAAAAAAAAAAAGTATTAAGAAGAGAGGGAAGAGCTTGGGAAAGTAACCAAATAAAGTTGCTATGAACTTCTGGGCTCATCCCTCTGTTTTGCATGTGTGAATTAAATACTAAACAACTCACACAGACTTTCAGAACTTAACTAAAGGATATATCACTGCCCAGGTCTTAGATAGACCACTGAGTGGTGCACATATAAGAACGGTCCAAATGACAGTGGAAAACCTTTGAAAACAGAACTGACACTGAAATCACTACCCGCAGAAGGCTGGTTGGAGCTCACAGCCTAAGTCCAATATGGTCAATTATCTGTAAAAACAAAAATACCAACATTCTCGATAGGATTTTTTAAAAAGGTTCAGAATATTATGAAAATCAAAATGTCTATGATATAGTCCAAAATTACTTGACTTGTGGAAAAAACATTAAAATCTCAGCTCACACAGGAAAAGACAATCAACAGATGTCAATGCTGAAATGACACAGCTCTTGGAGTTGTCTGGCAAAGTCTTTAATGTGGCTATTACACAAATTTTTAAACAAGTAAAAATTTTAAAATGTTCAAACAATATCTGAAGAAATAATGGCTGAAAACTTTCCCTGGATTCAGGGAAAATTGAATCCAGGAACTCTTTTGTGAAACAGGTTTCACCATGTTGGCCAGGCTGGTCTTGAACTCCTGGCTTCAAGTGATCCATCCGCCTCAGCCTCCCAAAGTGCTGGGATTACAGGCATGAGCCATCGTGCCCAGCCTCAGGTATTCTTTAGAGCAGTGTGAGAACGGACTAATATAGGAGCACACACACAGAGACCAGAGAAAGATTACTCACATCTGCCTCCCTGTGTCCTAGACCATGTCACAGTGTTCTCTCAGGTCACAGTGTTCTCTCGGGTCACAGTGCCTCTGCTCTGTGTAGAAATAATCTGGAAATAAATAAAATGATAGAAAATTCATTTTTCATTTTTATTTATTTATTTTTTGAGACAGAGTCTTGCTGTGTCGCCCAGTGCAGTGGCAAGATCTTGGCTCACTGTGACCTCCACCTCCCAGGTTCAAGCAATTCTCCTGCCTCAGCCTCCTGAGTAGCTGGGATTACAGGAAAGTGCCACCACACCCAGATAATTTTTGTATCTTTTAGTAGAGATGGGGTTTCACCATGTTGGCCAGGCTGGTCTCAAACTCTTGGCCTCAAGCAATCTGCCTGCCTCATCCTCCCAAAGTGCAGGGATTACAGGTGTGACCCATCGCACTCAGCCAAGATGGAAAGTTTAAGCAAATAAAATAGAACATATAAGGAAGAACAAAGTGGAAATGTTAGAACTAAAAAATAAAATGAGAACAACAACAACAAATTCCTGGATGGGCATGTAACCTGCATGGACCTTGGGGACTGAACAAAGGAGGCAAACATGGGAATAAAAGACAAAGAGTATGTTTGAAAGAAGGGGTCAGGGGGCTCCTTGCTTCTAGTGAACAAGGGCCCTGAGCTTTAGAGCCCTTCGCATTTATTGGGCAAAAGAGATAGTGAGAAGGGGGGATGGTGATTGTTGGTTGGCAGTTTGATTTACAGCAGGCTTGCAAGACTGCATGCTTCAAATGATAGGCTCTAGATGTCCCAGTAGATAACCTCAATGAGCATGGCACCAGGGAGTGATTGCCCTTAGCAAACCTCCTGGTGGCAGGTGCAGTTGTGAGTTTGCCCACATCCTGCATTCAAGATAAACAGTTTGCTCTTCGATCATATAGCCTCCAGTGGAATGCTGAGTTGGTCATGATCCCTTTGGCCTTTTCAGCTCCCAGCATTTCCCCTTTCTGTTTATGAATTAATTGAAAGAATGTAAGGCCAGGCTGGGCAGCTCTCATTTTCCACTTGGCAGTCCATCTGATTTTACAGACTATGAACAGAAAACAGAGATCTGATTTTACAGACTATGAACAGAACAGAAAACATTATTGAAGAACTACATATAAGATGTTCCATGGCCACACACACCTCGAAGGCACCCACGCGGTTTGTCCACCTCTTGTAAAAACACAAGGATACCCTCTTCCCCACGTCAGTATATCCACCGGACCTGTCCATCATCCTTCTTCTGGGGATTTCTATAACACTTTTGGATAAACTTTCCTCTTTTCCTCTAACACTTGTCAATGTCTTTCTGCTGGAGTTCTACCATCCATACCAGGAGTCAAAACATTTAAAGTAAATAAAGCTAAATGTAATTTTGTTTGAGGTGGTAACTGGTCTCCTACTCCCCCTTTTTGTTTATTCAACATACATTGTAATGTTTGATGTGCCCGCTCTATAATGCCTTCTCCTGGAGGGTTGTAAGGAATTCCTTATGGGTTATAGCCCAAAGGTATAACAAATTTTGAAAAGCATGACTAGTATAAGCGGGTCCATTGTCAGTTTTTAATTGTTTAGGAATCCCCATATGAGCAATGATGACAGACAATGTGGCCGTACATGACCAGCTGTCTCACCGGTTTGGCATGTAGCTTGCAACATATGAGAATAAGTGAATAAGTGAAACAAATTAAGCAGTTCTGGGTCCAGTGTACTTTTAATTGTAGCAGTTTCTATGCAACTGGCTACATTTACAACATAAGCTGAATCAAAGACAATGTTGATAGGATCTGCAGCTGTGAGCTGTAAAACCTAAATGACTGCGATCAACTCTGAACGTTGAGCTGAAACCCCAGAGGTCATTATTGTTTGAGTATGTTTAGGTCCATAAATGGCTGCACAACTTTTGGAAGAGCCATCAGTAAAATAAGTCTGGCCACCTGGAAGAAGCTTGTGATGAGTAATCACAGGAAGAATGAAAGAATGGACTTTATAAAACTGCAAAACTTTGTCTGAGGGATGATGAAAGCAAAGGTTTCTGCAGCTGTAGCCAGGAGGCATGCCGTTCCTGAGCTCAACTTCTGCCTCTTTGGTTAATTGCCATGGGGAATTTAATGAAGAATCTCCCTGCAGGGTTTAACCTGTCTTTCCAGTTACTGATATCGGGTTAGGGTTCCCTTGTAGGAATTTCCCTAAACCTTTCCCACTCTGATATCCCACATCCTTCAACATTTTAAATTGTGGGTTATCAAAGTTTTCATCTGTAAGTCTCATATCCCATGCTGTAAGTAAGTCTTGATCCCATTAATTGATAGCTATATTTTCAATGTAAGGCTGAAAAGTACACAGTTGTCCATCCGTACCAAGACAACATAAAAATCTCAGCACTCTGTTGAACACTTTTAGCTGCTCCTATTCCCACTAGGGATGTGGAGGTTAGCGGAGAGGCCATGCTGGGGGCCAGTCCTTACTGGATATTACTGACACATCCGCTCCAGTGTCCATAAGCCCATAAAATTTCTTTCCTTTAATATGTACTACACAGGTGGGTCTATTAGAGGCTATAGGTTGTGATGAATAGATTTCTCATGTAGTTGTGCTCCCAAACCCTTTATTTCCTTGTTTCTCCTTTCGTGGAGAAGGGTATAATTTCCTGTGAATAAGCAATAATTGCACTATATATTCTCCCAGTTCAAAAACCCGAAGATCTTGTGACGTTAAAACTACTTGAATTTCTCCTTCATAATCGGAGTCAACAACTCCTGGGACTACAATGATGCTTTGCAAGTTAAGGTGGCTTGTGCCTAAAATTAGTCCCATGTATCTGTCTGGTAAAGGTCCCCACATGCCAGTGGGAATTTTGATAGATATGTCTCCACCAGCTAACATTACCTGTTCTCTAACTGGGAGATCTAATCCTGCACTTCCTGGTGTTCCTGGAGTGAGGGAATCAATGTTTCTCCTGGGACCCACCCCTGAAATGGGGTTGTGGTCTGAACTGGGAATGCCCTCATTGTTTGAGGGACCCAGGTCCAGGCCCCCTTCTCATTTCCCGACAGTAGGGGTTGCCATTCTGATGAAATCTTGAGCGGCACTGATTAGCCCAGTGATTTCCTTTGTTACAGCGAGGACAGAGTCCTGGCATTTTTTCCACTATGGGGGGGGGACTGCATTATAAGATCCCTTCTGTCCTGAGATCTGGCGGCATTCCTTTTTAAAATGTCCAGTTTTTCCACAATTACAACATTTTCCTACTTTAGGGCTTAATCCTTGGCTCCTTTTAGATTTGCCAACTACTAGATTAGCCATTGCTTGTGCTAACATTGAAGAGCGATGAAGTTCGGTTCCTACATCCTGACAAGCTCTGAGAAAATTTCCCAAGTTTTCTATACACTTCACAGGTGCCAGTGCACGTTTACAATCTGCATTTGCATTCTCAAAAGCTAAAGTTAAGGTTAGCATTTCCGTGGCAATGGCATGAGGAATTTGATGCTTCACTGCCTCTTGTAATCTTGCAAGAAATTGCGCATAGGGTTCCTGTGACCCTTGCATGATATGTAAAAAGGATTGTACTGGGACTCCCTCTTCAGGAATCGTGGCCCAGGTGCGTTTAGCAGCCTGTGCAGTCTGCTGATAAGCAGCATCTGGGAGTGCCATTTGCCGTTCCAGGTCTGAATAAGGGCCATTACCCAATAGCATATCCTCTGTAATGTCTCCGTGTCCAGCAACATGGTTCTATCTAGCCTGGTCTGCACACAGTTCTTGCCAATTTAAATTCCATGTCAGATATGCACTAGTAGACAAGCAAGTTTGAGCCAAGTGTTTTACATCAAAGAGTAGAAGACACATACCACCAAATGCAGATTCTGGCAATCCTAAAGTGAATGGGCTCTGTACCCCATTATTAATTACACTCATTTTTAATTCCTTCAACAACTTAAACTCTAGTAGGGTGTGTTCATGAATAAACTGCTGTGGATTATTTGGATCAGGCCTTACAGAAATAGGAAAAGTGCAAGGTCCTAGGGGCTCTCCAGCTATGGAAGCAGAGTGTAAATTTCTTTGCATTGGGGTCTCTATTTCTACTACCAAAGGAGGCAGTACAGACGTTTCTGCAACTGGAGGGGGCGGTATAGGCCAATTTTTATCCTCCCTCTCCTGTTTTTTATTTTCAATTGGAGCTGTGGGTGGGACAACAGATTCTTTCAGATTTTTAGACTCAGCCTGCTGTCCAGCAGAATAACAAGGAGATAATGGTGGAAGAACAGTACGAATTAGACTCCAAGTGGAGAAAACAGAAGAATCAACTTTAAGACCTTTTTGATGAGCCTGTTTTAATCCTTCTCCTGGTCTATCCCAATTGTTCACGTCAAGAGTGCCTGCCTGTGGAAACCATGGGTTATGTGTAATAACATTTTGTGGCTTCTGCAGGAGGTTAGTTAGTGCCTGCGAATTAACCTGAGCTCCAGACTGTCTCAACAGAACTTGAAGCAACTGCACATAATGTTTTTCTTCAATAGATAAATTCTGCTTCATGTTACCCTGATTCAGAAAACTTCCCATTCCCAGTACTTATTTAGAGCACCGACCTTATATCATTCCCAGTACCTCTTTAGGGCACTGACCTTATATCCGCTGTCGGCAGACTCATCCTGGGGTCCCCATGCGTCTTGTCAATTTCAGTTCCTCTGCTCCAGCAGACCTTCTTTGTTCACATCCTCAAAGTATCTGTGGTCGGATGCCACTTATCTGACATCCTTGGAGTCCCTGTTCTGGGTCGCAATTTGTCACCTGCATGGACCTTGAGGGACAGAACAAAGGGGGCAAACGTGGGAATAAAAGACAAAGACAAGAGAGTATATTTGAAAGAAGGGTCAGGGGGCTCCTTGCTTCTAGTAAACAAGAGGCCTGAGCTTTAGAGCCCTTTGCATTTATTAGGCAAAAGAGACAGCGAGAAGTGGGGGGTGATTGTCGGTTAGCAGTTTGATTTACAGCAGGCTTGCAAGACTGCAGTCTTCAAACAATAGGCTCTAGATGTCCCAGTAGATAACCTCAGTGAGCACAGTGCCAGGGGGTGATTGCCCTCAGCAAACCTCCTGGTGGCAGGCGCAGTTGTGAGTTTGCCCACATCCTGCATTCATGATAAACAGTTGGCTATTTGATCATATAGCCTCCAGTGGAATGCTGAGTTGGTCAAGATCCCTTTGGCCTTTTCAGCTCCCAACAGATGGGTACAATAGCAGAATGGAGATTGCAGGGAAACATGCCAGTGATCTCGAAGATAGAAAAATAGAAATTATCCAATCTGAACAACAGAGAAAAAGGACTGGGGGAAACTGAACAGAACTTCAGGCACCTGTGGAGACAATTCCAAAATATCTAATGTTTGTGTTATCAGGATCTGAGAAGGACAGGAGAAACAGAATGGAGCAGAAGAAAATATCTGAAGAAATAATGGCTGAAAACTTCCCAAATGTGGTGAAAGGCATACACCTATATACTCAGGAAGCTGAGTAAACCACGAACAGGATAAATGCAAGGAAATCCAACCCCCATTTTTCAGGTTTTAGAGCTTCAGGGAAGGAGTCACTTCCCCTTGTCTTCAGGGATGCTTATGACTTCAGACTGAAATGATTCCCTGTCTCCTGTTACACAAAGAGAGTAAAAATAAATTTAATCAGTTCAGAATGGTATTAAATGAAAGTCAGAATCTCCTGCTCTTTCTCCCAGTTCCACCTCTTAGAGTCATTCACTTTCTGTTTTTAGTTCTGGTTTGCTAAAGGGTGATCCCAAAGAACTTAAATACTTAACAGAGTTGTTAATTAATAACTAGGTTATATATAAACAGAATCTAAACTAATTTAGAAAGGAACTCTCCCAGTTATTTAAAAAAATCAGATAAATGATTAATAAATGCCCCTTGTCCTCAGGTCCAATTCATCTCAGATCTGGTGGCTGAACTGATAGCTACATGCTTTCCTGTGTTTTCTCAAAGCACTGAGGAAGAAGTGGTGCAAATGTGAGGTTCTTGGGAAGCCCCATGTATATAAACAAAGCTTATATACATGGATTGGGATGGCCACTGTCTCAAAAGCAGGTCTATGTTTTGAACCGATACCCAATTCAGAGCCATGAGAGAGACCACAGGATGAATGTGAGGCAAGCCTTATCTTGCTAGGCTTCAGGGAAAACTGAATCTAGGAACTCTCTTGCCCCTGGTTGCTCTCATTCTCCATCATTTATTCTCTCTGCAGTCTGATTTTCTCTAGGTGGTGTGAAGCAGTGTCCTGGCAACTGCTGGGGCCTTTTTTAAATTTCCTCTTTCAATATCCAGTCTTCCATTCTATGAGCACAGAACCTCTGATTTTAGTTGGGTGTGTTTACATCCAGAATGAAGACTATATTTCCTAGCCTCCCATGCAGCTAAATTTGACCATATAACTGTTATAGTCAATGTGAAGTATGAGGGGAAGAGATGTGTGCAATTCTAAGTCATGCCCTTAAAGGAAATGAGAATGTACCCTCACATTCCTCCTTTCTCCCTTGCCACTAGTTGAGATGAAAATATATTGGAGAGCCAATTTGGACCATGTATATGAGGGTAGGATTCTAAGGATGGGGAGCCACAAGTAGAAGAAGGATGAGTCCCCGGGCAGCCTGTGAAGTCCTACCTGCACTGAACCATCTGCCTCTGAACTGTTACATGAAAGAGACAGCAACTTCAGTCTCTTTTCAGCCACAGTTAATTTGGTTCTGTTACAGCCTGTATTCTTACACTATTAAAATTTCCAGAGCAGTCACAAGCTCACTGAGATTTTAGGAAAGGGGACATAGATGAGGGTAAGCGTGTCGAAAAACTGTGAGGTCATGTTTAAAACACTACGGGTGGTTTCCCCCATGCTGTTCTCATGATAGTGAGTGCGTTCTCATGAGAACTGATAGTTTTATCGGTGTTTGACAGTTCCTCTTCACGTACTCTCTCTCTTGCCTGCCACTATGTAAGATATGCCTGCTTCCCCTTCTGCCATGATTGTAAGTTTCCTGAGGCTTCCCAGACATGCAGAACTGTGAGTCAATTAAACCTCTTTCCTCCATAAAGTACCCAGTCTCAGGGTTTTTTTGTTTGTTTGTTTTTTGTTTTTTGACAGATTCTCACTCTGTCACCTAGGCTGGGGTGCAGGGGTGCAATATTGGCTCACTACAACCTCCGCCTCCTGGGTTTAAGCAATTCTTATGCCTCAGTCTCTCAAGTGGCTGGGATTACAAGCATGTGCCACCATGCCTGGCTAATTTTTTTGTATTTTTAGTAGAAACTGAGTTTCACCATGTTGGCCTGGCTGGTCTTGGATGCCTGGCCTCAACTGATCTGCCCGCCTCAGCTTCCCAAGGTGCTGGGAATACACGCATGAGCCACCGTGCCCAGCCTCAGGTATTCTTTATAGCAGTGTGAGACTGGACTAATACAGAAGTACACACACAGAGATCAGAGAAAGATTAGTCACATGTGCCTCTTTATGTCCTGGACCATATCACAGTGTTCTCTTGGGTTACAGTGCCTCTGCAGGTTCTGCTCCTTCTGCCTCCCCTTACCCCAACACATACACACAATTGGCCTTCTAACCTTGGCTAAACCTAGCTAACTCAGGGAACTATCTGACCACATTACAGACTAAATCAGGCATCTCTGTTATATTAACATGCCTCTCACAGCATGTATTACTATCTCATAGTATTATAGATTTGAAACTTTACATTTATTCCATATCTTTTTTTTACTTAAACAGGTTATTTGATTATCTCTCTCACCTGATACGTAGACTCTGTGAGGTCAGGGAGTAGGTCTGACTCCTTCACTGCTGTATCCTCAGCACCAAGGACAGTACATGACATATAGAAGGTGCTTGTCAAAGTCAAAATAAAATATAGAGATGAATCTCTAAATGTAATGTTTTATTTGGGGAAGCAGGAATTGCAACTTGGAGCATACACACAGATCTGGTGGTCTTTGGTATGTCCAAAGAACAAAGAGAAGGCTGGGAGTTTTATAAGAAAGAGAAATGTATTGTTTTGAAAGAAAGCACATTGGCACTAGTAAAGTTTCAGGGAGCTGGCAAGCTCTGATTGGTGACTGACAGTGGTAAGTAAAACTAGTATTAGGTTATGGCAGGTTGTTTCAGCAGTTACTAGCTCAATCTGGTCTTAGCGAGACAGCAGGTCATTTCAGCAGCAGAGTCAGTGGAAATATTAATTCTTGGAGCAGGTGCTGTGTGCCTCCACTGCTTTTCCCCTGGCCACTGGATTCTGATTCCGTTGGGCATAACAAGAGTGACCCAATTCGTATTATCAACTTTCACATGCTCAATAAGAATGTATGCATGTAAGCTATGGGTGAGTGAATGAATGAATTTGGACAACTCCTCCTCCAGTGAAGAAAAGCAGAACTCAGAACCTCGAGCCACTTATAAAATGCTAACATAGTACCACCTGTGCGCTGTCTTCTCCGAACCATGCCCTTCCCAGGATAAGTAACTGTGTGCTTAGAAGTGGAAACCTGATAACAGTCACCCAGTCAGTGACTGGCGGACCCCCTATTATTACTCCCATTCTTTGGGCAGGGAGATGCTTAACCCGCTCCAAGCACAGAGGAAGGGCGGGAGAACGAAGAACTCACCTGGCAAACACAGCTGCATCCGGAGGCCTCGGGGCTTCCGGGATTCCGGTCCCTCTTCCGGAGGCCTGGGTTTCCGGGACGTGCGCGCCGTGTGGGGCGCGCACGCAGGGCTGGGCGTGAGGGGGCGTGCGCGTGCGCAGGCGACGAGCCGAGGGACTAGGGAGAGCCGTGGAACTGTCGCCAGGTCGCTGTCGCTCCACGCCGCCCGTCGCGCTGCCCGCCCGCTCAGCGTCCGCCGCCGCCATGGGAGTGCAGGTGGAAACCATCTCCCCAGGAGACGGTGAGTAGTGGCGCGCGGCGGCCCGGAGTACCGCCGCCGCGCGCATCCGCTCACCGTGCCCGTCTCTGTCTCCTCAGGGCGCACCTTCCCGAAGCGCGGCCAGACCTGCGTGGTGCACTACACCGGTGAGTCGGGGGCCAGGCGGGGTGGGGGCCTGGGCCAGAGTCCCAAGCCCGGGTGCGACTGGCCGCCAAGGCCTGGGGGCCCGGGGCGTGGCGGCGGCGAGGCCCGCATGGCTTGAGGCTGAGGCCTGGGCGGTGGCTCAGGGGCAGCCCCGGGCTTGCGGAACCCGGGCGGGTCTGAATCGGCGGTTGTGAGCGCTGGCTGCGGGCTAGGCGTTATCTAGCCCATCAGAAGCATTTCTGCACCTTAGATGCTGCCCTTTTGCCCACTGCACAGATGAGGAAACTGAGGCTTGGCGAGACGAAGTCACTTTCCCAAGGTCACACTTTCAGGAATGGTCAGAGCTCTGGCCTGGGACCATTAGGAAGGATTTGTACCATTTCTGTGCCCCTGCCCCCACTTCCATCCCTCCCTTCACTGGAGATAAGGACGAGGTAATTGCGAGTCTGCAGAGCTGCTGCTTCCTCCGGGGAACTCGGAATTCGCCCCTTTGCCGCGGGTGGGGAAACATCCCACTTCCTAAGTCATTGCTTTGGCTCTTCCTGGCCTTCAGGGAAGTAGAGCTGCACAGCCTTTTTCCGTCTTTTTACTTTTGAGCCACTTACAAATCCAAGGCTTAGTGGTAGCGATGGCTCAGGCTGACCGAAAGCTGCACGTGTAATTTAGTCCCCCAGCTCTTCTAAAAGTAGAGACTTTTCTCATCTCCATTTTAAAGATAAAGAATCTGGAGGCTAATAAACAGTGATAATATAAGCCAAAGGAAATTTTAGACACCTCCCCCTCCCCAGCCAGAATTCAAACATCAGAGTCATGTGCCTTGGGACCCTCTTTTACTCCTTGCCCTTACAAGGTCGTTCTGGTTTGTATGGACGGGGGGAGGGCGAGAGCTGAGTTGGCGGAGACACCGTGTCTGTGGGCTGTTGGTCCTGCAAGGGTGGGAGTGATTGGTGTAGCCACAGTTGTTGATACGAATAACCTTCCCTCCCCCTCCTCCTTCCCCTTTCTCAACCTTCCCACCCTTTCCTCTGTTCCTCCTCCTCCTCCTCCTGTTTTCCCACTCCCTCTCCTCCTCTTCCTCCTCCTGGGTAGTAGGCTGTGGGCAGTTTTGGCCAGGTTGCTCACGAATAAACTCCACCTTTCCCTTCCAAATCATGGAAACATGGAGGGATCCCTCTATTGAGGGAAACGACTTTCACTGGAAAGAGGAAAAGGCAGCCAACATCCCTTCTCCCATGCCCTTTTATTTCTATGGCCCTTCTCCATGGGTAGAAATGGGAGCAGGAGGTAGAAGTTAAGGACTAGCACTTTAAAAATGCTGCCAAAGGAGGAGTTACTGAAACCCATCTTTGTGGGGAGCAGTCTCATGTCTGTGAAAGAATCTGGAAAGTGCTTTTGATGTTTTAGATAGCTGTCCTTGTAGGCCACAGTCAGCACCTGAGCCTGGGAGGTCTGGTAGATGAAAGTGCATCCGTTTGGTGATTTTTGATCCGAAGGATGAGAAGAATAACCGTTTACAGTGCCAGGGTGAGTGGGCAGTTCATTCAGTTCCGCAGCCAACTGGGGCAAAGACTGGGACTCCAGCCGTGAGGAGCTGCCTTCTGGCCGCACCCCTCCCCACCCTAGCTTGTACATAGCCACACTGGGGTGCTTGGAAGCATGTGTCCCACTCCCACGTCTGCCCCTCATGCTCACCCATGTTCTGGTGCTGCCAACAGGACTGGACCCCAGCGTGTAGGCAGTGCCGCACTTCACCATGCCTCTTGGTGAAATATCCCCACACAGCATGTCTGGAGCCTTTTCCTATGAGAACAGATGGTCATGAGACCCAGAACACCATCAGGGTTTCCAGTGCCTCTTGAAGTCTGTGTTTTCCTCGCGGGTGGCACCCACCCACATGTTCCCAGAACAGCAGCAGGACCCTGGCATGCATTAGGACAAAAGCTTTCTTTTTTGTGTCGTTTTGATAAGCCCTATAAAGACGCCTTAGTGAGAAGCCAGCTCTGCCTTATGCTCACAGAATAGACTGTTTTCGAGCAGGCTGGCGGCTTTGTTCCCGTGGGTCTTTGTCACCAGCCTCCCAGGAATAACCTGTTTGAGACCTATGGGGGCGTGAGAGGAGTGGGTAGGCACTGTGAGATCTCATCTGTAGCAGTTAAGGCTTTTAAGTCACTGGGAACAGAATCCATCCTGGGGGAACATGATCAGAAGGTGGAGATTATCATAAACGTTTTAGGGGTTTTCAAAGGCAGAAGCCCACTGGGCCCCAAGAAGGGGAAAGAAAGAATCATGATGCCCCTAGTTCTCATCTCTGTTTTTTGGCGTTGTTTGCTTGTTGTTTTGTTTCCTGCCTGACTGCCTCTGTAGTCTCCTGTTAAGAGATTTTTGTTTTTCTGCTTCTCCCAACCGGTGGGTGGTGGAAGTCCCCTGCATGCTCACCCCTCACCCCTCCCCATGCCCAGCTTCTCTGTCTTCTTTTGAGTGTCTGGCTCAGATTTCTTGGCTGTAATTCTGATTGTTACTTTTCCTGAGAAGGAGAGTTTGAGTAAGGTGAACACTCTTGATCCGGTCTGCTCTTGCCAGGTGTCCACTACTGCTGATGTGGGCATGGGTCCAGAGAAAGAGGGATGGAAGTAAGGGATGGAAGTAAGTAAAGAGGGATGCAAAGCACAGACTGACCTTTACCATGTGGATGCTTTAAATGCCACTAATGGCTGTCAGTCACGTTGATGCCACTCTCAAGGGTCCCTCTGGTGACTTCCGTGACCTTCTAGCAGAGCATAGCATGGGCAAGGCCTCAAAGGAAGGCGTGCACAACCTCTGTGGTACCACAGGGAAAATACAAAGTTCACTATCACCAGCTAAGCATCTCCTAGGAGCATGACAGGCATTGAGGTGGGAGGGAGGTGGTGGAAAGGTAACCTGCCAAGTAAGTGCCTTTAGGAGCCAGTGAATTCTCACGGCCCCTCCCTGCTGCCTCCAGTAGCTTTGTCATCTTTACTGTTGAGCTTGTTCTGGCACACAGCTAGGTTTAGACCTCTTTTACTTACTTCAGCAGGCCGTGTGCCTGCCATTGTGAGAGCAAACTCAAGGGGATTGAAGGAATGTTTTCTTTTTTCTTCTTAAAAAGTAACTGTAACTGGACATTTTGTCCTTGGGATCAGGTTTAAGTCAGGTGTAGCCTCCCGGCTTCTAACTGAGACAAACCAAGAGCCCCTCAACCTTATGTCCTCGGGAGGTTGACTAGAGGGCTGCTGAGGCTTGCAGGGCAGGTGTGGCCACTTTGCTGCAGTCTCCCTCAAGCCCCTTGCTTTCCTTAGCTTCGTTCCCCCTTCTCCTCTGCTTTATTCCATCCACTCCCTTGCTAGGTATCTCTTGGTTGGTGATCTGTCTGGAGGGAGGCTCACGCTCAGCAGAGATGCCTCAGATGGCTTCCCCTGATGCGTGCTGTCTTGAGGCACACAGGCTGTAACTGTTGGGGCGGGGCTGCAGCAAGACTGTTTGCCTTCCCATAGCACATATTTTTTGAGCAACAGCAGCAAGCCAGGCTCTAGGGACGTGGCTAGTTAAATAGACAAAGACCTGATCTGGTGGGGCTTTGCTTATGATGAGGAGACTGACAGTATGGCCATGGGGCACATCAGGTAGTAAGAAGCACTGTGGAGAGATTAAAGCAGAGTGAGGGATGGGAGGGGAAGTTGGCTGCTTTTCGTGAGGGTGATTGGAAAAGGCCTCTGAAAAAGCGGCATTTTAACATTCACTCAAAGATAGTTGGAGGGGGAGCTGTGGGGCTGTCTAGAAGAGTATCCCAGGCAGAGGGAAGAGCTAGTGCAAGACCCTGAGGCTGGAGCCTGCTCTGTGCATTAGAGGAACAACAAGAAGACCGGTGTGTTAGAGAAACAGGAAGTGGATTGTATGAGAGGGTATGTGGCAGGAGATGAGGGGATGGTGGAGCCTCGTTGGTTGTTATAAAAATGTTGCCTTTTTCTTTTTTTTTTTTCTTGAGACTGAGTCTAGCTTTGTTGCCCAGGCTGGAGTGAACTGGCGTGATCTCAGCTCACTGCAAGCTCCGCCTCCCAGGTTCATGCCATTCTCCTGCCTCAGCCTCCCGAGTAGCTGGGGTTACAGGCGCCTGCCACCACGGCCAGCTAATTTTTTTTTTTGTATTTTTAGTAGAGACGGGGTTTCACCGTGTTAGCCAGGATGGTCTCGATCTCCTGACCTCATAATCTGCCTGCCTCGGCCTCCCAAAGTGCTGGGATTATAGGCATGAGCCACCGTGCCCTGCCAACGTTGCGTTTTTCTAACTCACGTGGGAGCCATTGGCTGGCTTGGATTTTAACAGCCCCCTCTCCTTCTGGCTACTGTGTGGACAATGGGCTTTTGGGGACAAAGGCAGAAACAGGACACTGATTGTATCCCAGGTGTGTAGAGTGCCAGCTCAGGCAGTGGGCAAAAGTGGTGCCAGGTGGACAGTGATCCCCAAAGAGGATGTGGGTTCTTTGCTGTGTTCTGATCTTGGCCCTGCCATATAACAGGCTATGAGAGCTTGAACAAATTGTCCCATAGCTCCTAGCTTCCACATGCTGTCTATAAAATGGGAGTAATGATGCCTGCTGTGAAGCAGATGCCTATTGAGACTACCCAGTTGTCTCCAAAGTGTTGCTCTTTTTTAAAACCACAGTTCCATTGAGCCTCACTCATCGCAATTGTTATGTCTAATCTCAGGCCAGAAGAGTCCTTACACTGTTTTTTTCTTAATAACTCTGATTTCTTCAAAGAGAGCGGGCTAGTTATAGAATACTCCACATCTGTCTTACTGTTTTCTCATGGTATTGTTTAACTTGTTCCCTGCCTTGATTTTCTGAACGGGATGTTTAATGTTTTAAATGTCTGAATAGATTCGGTTTAAACATTTTAGTGTGAGTACTTCATCCTCAGCACACATGGGAAACATCACTAGTTGTGACGCTAAATTTTATCTTTTTTGTAAAGGAACATTTTTCCCTTTGCAATTAGCAGTGATTTGTGGAGTGCCTAGGTAACCATAGATGGTCTCTTGCTTATCAGCCTTTCACCTAGTGGTGTTTACACCTTCTGATAATTCTCCCCTGAAGAAGTAATTGGCATTCACAAAGTGTTGATTTATAAAATTCCTTCATTCTTTCTAAATTTGTTAGCTATTATTCTTCTATAAGATAAGGTAAAGCTAATTCTTTCCCTTTAAATACCAATTTTTATTTTTTGAGACAGTGTGTCTGTCACTCAGGCTGGAATGCAGTGGCTTGATTTTGGCTCACTGTAGCCTTGACCTCCCAGACGCCCATCCCGGCCTCCCATCTGGCCTTCCAAATAGTTGGGCCTACAGGCGCATGCCACCTGTCCTAATTTTTGTAGTTTTTGTAGAGACGGGGTTTCACCAGGTTTCCCAGGCTAGTCTCAAACTCCTGGCCTCAAGTGATCCACCCTCCTTAGCCTCCCAAAGTGCTGGGAGTACAGACATGAGCCACCGTTCCCAGGCTTTAATTACCAGTTTTTAAAATGAAAAATGAATGTCAACTGATGGGGTGTTGCCGTTCCCAGTGGGGGCAAGTGACTTTTCCCCCCTCTATTTGCTTTTACTGTACTGTGGGCTCAAAATTTTTGTCAGGGCCTTAAGATCAGTGATACCCATTACTCTTTTTGATGCTAATATCATCCTAAATTTGGCCAGTAGGAGCCCTTCAAGCTGGCTCCAGTACCTTTTGAGCTCCCACCATTCCTTCATCCATTTCTCGGTTTCACTACTCTGGTCCAATTGTCAGCCATCTTTCAAAGATCTCTAGTTCCTTTCAGTAGGGTCCATGACCTTTTTGTTTTTGCTAACAGCTTTATTGAATATAATTTATATACCATAAATTCACCTATTTACTCACAGATGTTTTAACTAGAACATTTTTAGTGCTTAAACTGATTTTTATGAAGTACTGAGGGGTTTATTGTATCCATAAACTGGAAATCATTTGTTTGCCTTGGAATTTTCTCTAAAAATATTGTCACCTGCTATTTCCCATGGAAGAAGCCAGGGTTATTATGAATAACTTAATCACATAGCATCCAGTTCTCCCTTTGGTGCTCATGGCGACATTTGTTTATTTTTACTTCTATTTTTTCTTCTGTTTTTTTGTTTTGTTTTCCTGCTAAGAAGCTTAACCAAGTCTCTACATTCCCTCTCCTGGACCCCTTTGATTTTGACCAGGTGTATTCTAGCAGTGCAGAAAGTCAGGGAGGTAGAAATAACCAGTTCCTAGATGCTACTGTCTCTTCCTGTTATATTTACTCTTCCTCTCCCAGGAGCTCAAGCTACCTTGGCCTGCGTTCCTCGAATGCTCCGAGCCTTTTCCCACATGGAGGTCTCTGCCCCTTTGCTTAGGTGCCACCGCACTGCCGCCACTCCCCACTGCATGACAGGCTCTTTTCTGTTCTTTATAGCACAGTTTAAGTAACACTTTGCATGCATACATGCATGCTTCTAATTCTGCAACAATGTACCCATCTATTTTCTTAGCCCCCATCATAGTCAGGATCCATATAGTTAAACATCTACTGTTTCCCCAACAGACTGCAGGCTCCAGGAGGCCAGACCCACACTAGTGTTGTTCTCCAGGGTCTCCCCATCAGTCTTGGCATAGAGTAGCTATTCAGTGACTGAATGAATGGCCAGTTAGGACCAGGCATTCCCTCAGTCACTCAGTGAATATATAGGGAGCTGGGCAAAGCCTCAGTGTTGCTCTTAAGGTGCTTACCCTGTAGGGAATGGTCAGTTACAATGAAAGTACCTCAAGCAATCTATACCTATAGGCTAGAACTTCTTGGAGGAAGTGCCATCTAGTTTTGGTGTGTATGGTACAGTCAGGCAGGAGGAAAGCATCTTCCAAGTATATACACAGCTCAGGAGGAGAAAAGGGTTTTGATTTTTCTGTAAGTACTTGATGAATGTCTGCTATGTGCAAGACACTGTCCTGGCTACCAATAATTTAGGAGTGAAGAAGACACAGTTCCTGCCTTCATCTTACAGTGTAGTGGAAAAGACATAATAAATGTGATTAATAAGCAAGACTGTTGTGTATAAGCTAGTAAGTGTTAAGGAGGGAATAGGAAAAGGTTGAGATTTTAGTTAGATTGGCAAAGGCCTCAATGAGAAAGTGACATTTGAGCAAAGACTTGAAGGAGGTAAGGATGTAACCTATGTGACTATTTGAGCAATATCATTTTAGGCAGAACAGCAAATGCAAAGGCCCACGGGTGGGGGTATCCCTGGTGTGTATGTAGAACATAAGGAAGCAATGTTCTGGGACTGGAGAAGTATGAGAGTAATCAGAGGTGAAGTCAGAGGGATGGTGGTAGGAGCGGAGGCTTGACAGCTCTTAAGAGTGTCTTGTAGGCCATTTTAGGAGCTTTATCTCCTGAGATGGGGAGTCACAGGAGTTTTTTTAGCCGAGGGGTAGTAGGGTCTGGCTGCTGTGTCAGGTTTAGACTGCAGGAGAGCAAGGGCAGAAGCAGAGAGACCAAGGAGGGAGTTGTAATAATAGTCTCTAACAGAGGTCCGGAACTCATGCTTTTAACCATTATACCCTATAGAAACTGCATATTTCTGCCACCTCCAGCTAGCTACTGTTACGTGGTATTTCTTTTTTTTTTTGGAGACGGAGTCTCGCCCCGTCGCCCAGGCTGGAGTGCAGTGGTGCGATCTTGGCTCGCTGCAACCTCTGCCTCCCAGGTTCAAGCAATTCTCCTGCCTCAGCCTCCCAAGTAGCTGGGACTACAGGCACACACCACCATGCCCGGCCAATTTTTTGTATTTTAGTAGAAACAGGGTTTCACCGTGTTGCCCAGGCTGGTCTCAAACTCCTGAGCTCAGGCAATCCACCCGCCTCAGCCTCCCAAAGTGCTAGGATTACAGGTGTGAGCCACCGTGCCCAGCCTAGTGGTATTTCTTTCTCCCCCTCCCCATGCGATATAATGTGGTAGTAGCCCCTCTTATTTATGTTGTGATTACAATGGAAAATGGAGAGACACACCCACAGGGCATGCATTCTGGTCTGTTCTTTTTATTGCCGTTGGATCCTGCATATTCTTCCCATCATGGGTCCTGCCTTTGAAAATACACTTTTGGTTATAGGATCTAAAGGGATTTAGCCAAAGGTTAGAAGCATTTCCATACCGTATATGGGAAATGTGCTTGCACTGTTTGTGATCTCAGGAAAATGATAGTGAGAGTGAGTTGGTTCCCTCTTTGGGTAGACACTTGGACCTTTGGTCATACCCTTCACTTGTAAGGAGTTCTCAGAACGCCACTTCAGGGAGGTTGTGCTGGAATGCAGCCACAGAGACCCAGAAATGGAATAAGAATGTAAGATTTGAATTTGTATCTTTTGCCTATCTAAATGTAGAATCCCTTTTTACCCATCATGGTTGAGACAAGTAGGTAGTTGGTACGCTAACATAAAAGTGACATACCTTCTATAAATATTTTATTTGAAACCCTAACATAAATCATTTGCTAAAGGACTATGTCTTTATCTTTAAGTATGGCTCTGCTAGTGGAGTTTTCCATCACAGTTCTGGCAAAAACCAATTTGACCTTTTTAAAAGTAGAGCAAAGACTATTGTGAGAACATTTAAAAACCAAACCTTTCCAGATTTTTAAGATTTCTTTCTCTAAATGTAGTCTCCCATATGATTCACTAGCAACAGTTTTTTAGTGACTTGCCTTTATTGAGTCTTTCCCAGCAGTCAGCTAGAACCATTGTTTGTATTCACACTCATTTTATTGATTTACATACTATTTAATCATATTATCTTTAACACAGTAAATATAGCTACCATAAATGGATTTGCGGACAAACACAGCTAACCACTCCTCCCTTTGTGAACATAGAACTCATGTGGGAATGAAGGAGTGATCATGAGCTAGAGACTAAAGCATGAGGGGAGTGCTCTTCACCATGCTAGGGTACGAAGGCTTTGAGTTTTATGAGTCTCCAAGCAAGGCAGCTAAGTAAAAGGTGGTTAAGAGAGCTTCTGTATCTAATAAGAGGGAAAGCCAACAGCTAAACCCATTAGACCTGGAGCTGTACACCCATCTGGGAATGTTCTGAGTGGCTTCAAATGCAAAGCTGCAGAAAAATACTGGCTTCCCCATACCTCCATCCATTCAACCATTACACTTTTTTTTTTTTTTTTTTTTTTTAAGAGACAGAGTCTCATTCTGTTTCCCAGGCCGGAGTGCACTTGCGCACTCATAGCTCACTGTAACCTCAAACCTCTGGGCTCTAGCGATCTTCCCACTTCATCCACTCAAGTAGCTAGGACCATGTCTGGCTAATTTTTTTTTTTTTTAATTTTTTGCAGAAACAGGATTGGGGACATGAGTCTTGCTGTGTTGCCCAGGCTGGTCGCAAACTCATGCCAGTCTCAAACTCCTGGCCTCAAGTGATTCTCCTGCCTTGACCTTCCAAAGCACTGGGATTACAGGCATGAGCCTCCTCCGTAGCTGGCCTCATTGTACTTTTTGTCGTTAAGAAATTCACCTGCGTGTTGAAAGTAGAAGTCCTTTGTCCCTCTCCAAACTATAAATGGCAAGGACTTTATTTTATTTTGAAGGTTTGGGGCTTAGGATATTCTGGTTTTTTGTTATGTTTGATTTTTGGTTTAGTTTAGTCGTTGTTGTTTTTTAATCTTGAAACTTCTCATATTTTGGTCCCCGTAAAATGCCGCCTATAGGAAACACTCCTGCAAAGATTCATGAGCAACTATAAACTGCATTGTGAGTCATGAGCTTTCACTACAAGTAGTGAAGCCGTAAGGCTGTAGAGGTGCCTTCTTTAGTCCTCTTTCCTTACCCAGTAGAAGGTATATGGGATTCTGCCTTTCCCCAAAGCAGAGTACCCTAGAAGTGACTCCATTTCTATTGGGTTATTAGTGAAATAATATCCCAGTGGTCCTTGTGAATCTCTAGGTCTGGAGTCTTAACCACTGCTTCAGTGGCTTGAGCCAACCACCAGGAACACAGTCTGGAGATACTTTGCTGCCCAGGAGCTGCTGGCCAGGTCTCCCTCTGCTGATTCCTTGATAAGCAACAGGAAAGAGCAGGCTGCTGTGTGGTAGACAGACCTGAGACTCTCTGCATGGTCTTGTTTTTTAAACCC
This sequence comes from Macaca fascicularis, assembly GCF_037993035.2. Taxonomy (NCBI): domain Eukaryota; kingdom Metazoa; phylum Chordata; class Mammalia; order Primates; family Cercopithecidae; genus Macaca; species Macaca fascicularis. The sequence goes on from NC_088384.1 coordinate 86,019,689, forward strand.
TTTGCTCCCTTTCCAAGGGTTTCAGTTCGGGAGGAGACCCAGGCGAAGATGACATCAACAGCCTTTGTATACAGCCATAGCTTTGGCTCCTTTCATGGTCTTGTACTTTTAACTGGAGCACATTTTCACATTTTTTCTCACTGATTAGTAATTAAAGGTTCTTAAAGACAAGACTACCATTCTGTGATTACCCCTCGTATTCTGGTTACCATATAGGGATGAAGGTCTGAATATGAAGGCCTCATGCTTGTCCTTCTGGTTCTTTAAAATCATGCAAGTAAAGCAAATCCAAGAGTACTTTTGAGTACCAGCACCACAAGTGCCACCAGGACACAGAACGCAGGCCAGGTCTATGAGCTTGGGCTGCATTCAGTCAGGAGAGCCAAGACTATATACTTGAAATCAAGAATATGGAGCTATTCCAGGCAGTTTCTTAGGCATGAGTTATAGGCTTGTATGACCAGGAATGAAATCGGTCAGTTCTGCAGTTAGAAGGCAATGCTTGTGATGTTTTATCCTGAGTGGCCTTTAGAGTTTAAAGACTGTCAGCTGTCGCATCTGCACTGTAACCTCAGTTGCCTTCTCTCAGCAGGGCACGCTTTCTCTAGGAAATTACGGCACTAACTTGGCAGGTGGTTTCACTGTTCAAGGGCTCCAACTCCTGGCACAAGTGATCTCCAGAGTTAAAATTGGAGCAACTGCTGAGACTTGACTTGCTGCCTGCTTTACCTGTTCCCTCCCCAAAGAGAGGAAGCACTTTTCATTCATTGCCAGTGTGGATGTAGGAGCTAAACATATACAGGATTTTAGTAAATGCCACTGCCTACTTTTTTTTCTTTTCCTTTTTTAAAAAAGTTATTGGCCGGGCGCGGTGGCTCAAGCCTGTAATCCCAGCACTTTGGGAGGCCGAGACGGGTGGATCACGAGGTCAGGAGATTGAGACCATCCTGGCTAACACGGTGAAACCCCGTCTCTACTAAAAATACAAAAAACTAGCCGGGCGAGGTGGCAGGCGCCTGTAGTCCCAGCTACTCAGGAGGCTGAGGCAGGAGAATGGCGTGAACCCGGGAGGCGGAGCTTGCAGTGAGCTGAGATCCGGCCACTGCACTCCAGCCTGGGCGACAGAGCGAGACTCCGTCTCAAAAAAAAAAAAAGAAAAAAAAAGTTATTGAGGCACGATTGAAATCCAGTATACTGCACATTTTTAAAATGTACAGCTTCATAAATTTTGATGTGTCATTGTTCCCCTTTGAATTCACCCCTCCTTACCTTCCTGTAACAACTACTGATGTACTTTTTTGTCAGTGTAGATTCGTTGCATTTTCTCAAGTTTTATATAAATGGAATCATACAGTATGTTCTCTTTTGTTTGCCTTCTTTCACTTGGTATAATTATTTTGAGATTCATCTGTATTGTCCAGTGTATCAATTGTTTGTTCCTTTTTGTTGCTAAATAATTTTCTATGTATAGATACTTGTATTTACCACCGTTGGTGGGTGTTCGGGTTATAGTTTTTGGCTATTGCTAATAAATCTGAGTTGAACATTTGTGTACAAGTCTTTCTATGGACATAGCCTGTTATTTCTCTTGGATAAATACTTAAGATTAGAATGGTTGGGTCATATGGGGAGGTGTATGTTTAACTTACTATCAAACTGTTTTCTGAAGCTTTGTTATATTCCCACTAGCAGTGTATGAGAATTCCAGTTCCTTCACATCCTCACTAATACCTGACGTGGTCGGTCTTTTTAGCTTTACTCATTCTAATCAGTGGTGGTAGATTCATTTCCTAGTGGTTTTAATTTGCATTGTTATAATAACTAAGAATGTTTAGCATCTTTTCATATGCTTACCTGCCCTCTGTCCTTTTCAGTGAAGTATCTGTTCAAATCTTTAGCCCTTTTTTATTGGTTTTCTTAATTGTTGAATTTTGGTGGTTTGTTATATTCTGGATATAAGTCCTGTATCAAATATGTACTTTACAAAAGTTTTCTCCCAATGTATGGCTTGTCTTTCATTTTCTTAACAGTGCTTTTTAAAGTACAGAAATTGTTTTATTTTGATGAAGTTCAATTTATTCTTTTATAGATAGTGCTTTTTGACATCATACTAAGAAATCTTCGCCTAACTCAAGGTCACAGAGATGTCTTTCCTATGTGTTCTTTTATAAATTTGATAGGTTTAGTACTTAACATGTAGGTCTAGGATCCATTTTGAGTTAATGCTTGATAATGGTGTAAAGTTTTTACTGTGTTATGTGTGGATATTTTGTCATTTTAGCCCAATGTAATTTTCATCTCAGATATTGTAGTTTTCATCTCTGAAAGTTGGAGTCTTATGGTCCTCCTCTACTAATTCTAACATTGTGTTAGTTCTGGGTTGCTTTCAATTGATTGATATGTCTCCTCATTGTGGGTCCTGTTTTCTGCCTCTCTGCATGCCTGGTAATCTTTGGATGCCAGACAGTGTGAATTTTACCTTTTGGGGTGCTGGATATTTTTATTCCTATACATTTACCTGAGTTTTATACCGAGAAGCATTTAAGTTACTTGGAAACCGTTTGATGCTTGTGAGTCTTGCTTTTGTGATTTGTTAGGTAGGTCTAGATTTCAGTTTAGGGCTGATTATTTCCTACTATAGGCAAGATCTTCCTGAGTATTCTGTCTAGTGCTGCGTCAATCATGAACTTCTCCAGTTTGACTGGGGGTAATAAGCAGTAATCGCAGCCCTGTGTGAGCGCTAGATACTGTTCCTCTAAGCCTTTTGGATAGTTCTTTTCCTGGCCTTGAGTAGTTCCCTCAGATACATGCACCGAGAGGGACTCTGCTGAATACTCAAAGAGGACCCTCTGTAGATCTCTGGGGATCTCTGTATAGCTCTGTCCTGCTGGTACTCTGTCCTATGGACTCTAGGTGCCTTGAGCTCCACTCCAGGTCCCTGTCCCTGGAAAATCCCAAGGATATAGGGCTGGCCTTGTTTCCCATGTCTCAGGATTGTTGTTCTTCATTACAGATGTCTGGTGTCCTATAAACCATCGTTGCAGCTATTTTGTCTAGGTGGTTTTTAGGTTTCTGTGGGACTTTTTGCAGGGAGGAAGGGGTTGGTTGGTTGTTGGTTGTTTCAGGAACAAATCTGATCCCTGTCCTCCACCGTGACCAGAAATGGAAGTTCTCACTACCTGTTTTGACATTAAAGACTGAACAGCATAATTCCTACCCCTGAAAATACTATATGCATACTCATTCCAGCTTAACAAACACTGCTTTCACCTTCTCTCCCAGCTTGACAACTTACGGCCGTAGATAGGTGGCCTGTTCCTCCCCACTGGGGAAGCCCTCCTTCTCCTTGTCCTATAGCTTGTGCCAGTTGTGTGACACCCACTTAATTACATACCACCCCACCCATTTCTGGGGATTATTGTTTAGCTTTCGGACTCGATTGTGGGAAATCCTCTCCTTGGACTTGAGGAACCCCAACACCACTGCCACCACCCACCCCTTCCCTGTGAAGATTTCTCCTTAGAAAGTAGATGAGATTGACAGTTGGTGACTGTGGTCTGAAATTCTGGAGCAAGGCTCATGCCCCTTTCCCAGGGACAACAGAGCATCCAAAGTAGCATAGGAAAATTAAGATCCTAGGCAAAGGTCCTGCTTAAAGCTCCTTTACTTAGAAATCCTGCTTCCTGGCTTTTATGGTTTTAAAATACTAGGGAGAGGCTTGCCCCTCAGTGTCCAAGATAGGCTTAAGAGAGCTGGGGTTAGACAGGCATCCTCACACAGAGCCAGAGTTTCCACTGAAGAACATACACATCTTCATGCTGGCTCAGCAGCAGATTCAGGCTGTGTCCCGCCTTGTGCTCCTAGTCTGGTACCAATCAGATAGAGAGTTGAAGTATCTCACCTCAGGCAAAGCAACATTGATACATTGATGCATGTAGTGTCTGGAGGTTGCCTGGCATTGCATCTGATCAGGGATAAAAAGGAAGTTTAGGGAGTCTGTCTCAGTACCCTGTGGTTTTCATTGCAATCAAAATACAATCTTGCACAGGTCAGGGCCGTGTTCAAGTTTGGCAAGAAATAGGCTAATTTTTTTATAGGTATACCGTACTTTTCAAATTGTGGGTTATGAACCATTAATGTATCATGAAATAAATTTAGTGGGTCACAATCAGCATTCTTTTTAAAAATGAGAAGTATATTCCATGTAGTAACTTACATGTAAATTTTGTTTATACACAGACAAAATGTGGGTATGTGTACTGGGTCCTGACATGAGACACTGATCTCATTGTCACAGATCAGGGATAGCTTTGTGGTTTTGGTTGTTGAGTTCCATTTCTTTGTTATTCCTCTCGTGACAGCACTATATTATAGTGTGCTCACTAAATGTCAAATAAAGGTTTACCTCATGCCAGTTGTGTTCATTTGGCTGCAGGTAACTGAAGACCCAATATAAGGCAAAGCAGACTTCTTTATTTTTGTAAGACTTTATTAAGAGCAGTTTTAGATTCTCAGCAAAATTGAGAGGTAAATACAGAGATTTCCCATATATCCCCTGAACATGCATAGCCTCTTTATTATCAACACTGTCCGCTAGAATGGCACATGTGTTGCAGTTGACGAACCTGCATTGACACATCATGATTACCCAAAATCCATAGTTTGCATTAGGATTCACTCTTGGTGGTGTACATTCTGTGGGTTTGGACAAGTGTATAATGGCATGTGTCCATTATATATAGTATCATACAGAACATTTTCACTGCCCTAAAAATTCTCTGTGTTCCATCTGTTCTTCCCTCCCTCTACCCCTGACTCCTGGCAATCATTGAGCTGTTGACTGTCACCATAGTTTTACCTTTAGAGCACACTTTCAATCACCTCAGAACATGAGTCTTGAGGGAAGTGGTTTAGGGCTGACTGAGAGCACTGGAATGACCGCCCTGTGGTATGCCTGGCCTTCTCAGTCACAGGGTGACTGCCATGCTCCAAACATCTTATCTTTACATGACAACATTCAACAGGGGGAGCAGGAACTTTCTTCCTGAGTCTTTGTTTTTCTTTTTACTAATGAGGTAGGACTTTCCTGGAAGATCCCAGTAGACTTCACAGCAGGTAAAGTAGTGCCCAAACTGGCCCATATGCCTACCCCACACCAGCCCTGGCATAGGGGAAAGGCTTAGATTGATTCCAGTTCATCTGCTGGGCCAGGCTGTTGTGCTCCTGGGAAGTTGATGTTTAATTAGAAAGGAAGGTGAGGGTGCCACAGCCTTGGTTCCAGGTGGCCCCTATGGGCATGTTTTTCTTAAAATAACACAGACCAGAGAGAAGCTCTTTCTGGTTTTCAGTCTTCTTTGTGGCTCACAGGCCCTGCCACTCAGTGGTTCTGACCTTGGGTGGGTTACTGAGCCTTGGAGTTGGTTTCCTTATTTCTGTTATAAGCGGTCTCATGAGGGTGGATGGAAAGGCTCCCTGCCTGGCCAGGGAATGGAGAATCATAGCTGTTGATTGCCTGCTTTCACCCTTACCTCTGAGGTTGGTTGGGTTGGGTTCCATGTAAGAAGTGTAGCTTGAAACGGGTAAAGGCAGTGTGTTTGGTGGGTATTGTGGAGCCTGGAGACTTGTTCCTCTCCCAGGTACTTGTTTATAGAGAACTGTTCAAGTCCTGCCATTAGTCATTTCTTTCATCAGGTGGTGACTGCATTCTGGTAAACGAATGAGCTAAATGCATACCCCAGCTCACCAGTTCAGGGGCACCAGTTCCTTGGAGCAGGTACGGGTCCCCGCCCTCCTGTCTACCTTAGTCCTCAGCTCCCAGGTCCAGGCAGCATTAGTACCCATTCTGCCCCCAGGACATCCGTCTCTACTCCTGCTCTGTTAAGATACCACCACCCAACCCCCACCCGTTTCTTCTTTTGTTAAAGTCCACATAGTCCAATAGCTGTGATAACGCTGCCAATTCATCTCTGCCTCCCCATCCTACTTACAAGTGTTGACACTGTTTTTTAGGTTGGGATTTTGTCAGGATTTTCGTTTTTTCCTAAACTCTTACACAACAGAATGGATTTTCTGAGTAATGCTTAGAACCATGGTGAGTACCCACCCCCAGTCTTCCAATAAAATCAGTTTTGTGTCCATTATATGTTAACCACTGGCTGACCCTCCAATCTGGGATCCTAATTAGAGAATTTTCAGGAACTCAGTGTCAGCTATCACAATAGGCTGGCAGCGGCTTCCTGAGAAAGCAATGCTGATGGTGTTTTTGAAAAGGAAGTTGCAGATATCTATTGCAGATGTCTGTTCCTCTTTTCTCATAGCATCTCTGGAGTTCCCCTTTTATTGGAAGGCGCCGTCGTGGCTTGTCCCACTTCTGGGAAACTGGGATAGTAGAAGGAGCATGGTATTTGGGTTTATAATTTATAATGTAGTTTTACTATTTTGGCAAGCTACTTCACTTCTCCCTGTCTGCCTCAGTTTCTTCATCTGTGAAATGGGGATAGTGCTGTGGAGAAAGAATTGCATTAGTTCACGTGTGGAAAGCGCCTAGCCCATTTAGAGTAACTCAGAGTGGAACTACTGCCCACAGAGTTGCTAGCAGTTGGCTGGGTTTACTGAGTTAATTCTTCAAGGGCAACCATTTCAACCTCCTTAGTATTGCTGTTCTCTTCAGTTTTCTCTGTTACAAAGGATTAGCTGTGCAAAAATGAGCACAGATTGTTTTCTGGGGCAGCACTGGATAAAATAAGTGGGATGAATGCTGCACAAATTCTTTCATTTCCCTACTTCAGCCCAGGTTGGTTTTTACTTTTCCCAGGAAAATTATGACAACTCAGGAACCAGACTACAAGGGCCCAGCTTTATGCCCCAGGTTCCCTGTTGATTTCACTAGAATGCGGGTGAAAGCTTGCCTTACAGCTTCCTCTTATCACATCCCATAGTGCTGACACACAGCCTGGAGAGCAGCAATGTGTGTAGGTCACAATTAGTGAACCACAGAGGAGACCATGGGGGTGGCAGATGGTGGAGGGGGATTTGCCTGCACTGAACAATGGCGGAGCAATATATAAACACATTACATGTGAAAGATGATGGGGGATTTTGGGAAGGAATATTGCTTCTTGCACTGTCATTGTGTGCACCTCAAGGGACCACAGTTATTTTTAGTTGGGGAGAAAATCCACAGGGTGCTAGGAGAGTCAAGGCAGGAGGAAGTTTATACTCCCCATCTCCAGAACAAGGTGGACTGCCACCCACCTCTGGTACATGGAGTCCTTTTGTAGATGACTTAATTTCTTAGAGTCAGGGAAGAGCATTCACAGGTCTGGAGTTAGGACTACCCCAACTCCTTAGATGCCCAGTGAGGTCACAGGAAACCCTCCCTATGTACCGCAGTTCCTGCCAGACTCTTCAGCACTGGCATCTCTGATGAGTGCTCTGCTGCTGGTCTCTGACTTGCCTTATGTCATTACTCTGTTGCTCATGTTACAGTGGCCTTTTTCACAGGGATGCTTGAAGATGGAAAGAAATTTGATTCCTCCCGGGACAGAAACAAGCCCTTTAAGTTTATGCTAGGCAAGCAGGAGGTGATCCGAGGCTGGGAAGAAGGGGTTGCCCAGGTATGCTCTCTCATTTGTTTTGTTTTGCTTCCTAGTATTTTACCTTTTATATTATTTTTATAGGTGGCATATTTCTACGGTTCAAAAATAAAAAAAGTGAAAAGTCTCATCCCATCCCATCTGACCAATATCCCCACAAGAAGCACCTGTTGTTAATGCTTCTTGTACTGTCGTTTAAGCACGTATAAAAACATAACTTTTTTCTTGCTTTCACACACATACTGTTTTGCAGTTTACTTTTTCACTTAATGCATTTTTGACACTCCCAATATCAGTACATAAAAGAGGAGTAGGCTGGGCACAGTGGCTCACGCCACTGTAATCCCAGCACTTTGGGAGGCCGAGACAGGTGGATCACCTGAGGTCGGGAGTTCGAGACCAGCCTGGCCAACATGGTGAAACCCCATCTCCACTAAAAATACAATTAGCCGGGCGTGGTGGCAGGTGCCTGTAATCCCAGTTACTTGGGAGGCTGAGGCAGGAGAATCGCTTGAACCTGGGAGGCACAGGTTGCAGTGAGCTGAGATTGCGCCACTGCGCTCCAGCCTGGATGACAAGAGCGAAACTCCATCTCAAAAAAGAGGAGTAAGCTCTGTTACAGCTGCATAGTATTCCTTTATGTAAGTGTGCTAAAATTTACTTGGCTAGTGCCCTATTAATGAGTATTTGAATCATTTCCAGTATTTTGCTATTATAAACAATGCTGCAATAACTCACCTTGTACAGACTTTATTTTCTGTGTGTGCACATGTTGCCATAGGACATATTCTCAGAAGTGGGGTCGAGGGGCTCAAAAGCTGTGTGTAGTGTTTTTTGACAGGTCTTGCCAAGTTGCCATCTCTAGGGTTTGCAGTCTGGACTGCCACCACCAGGCTATGAAGGTGCAATCTCCTCCCCAGCCCCAGCATCACAGTGTATTGTTAAATCTTTGGCCTCAGGACACTATGAGTAAAAAATGACATCAGTTTTAATTTGTGTTTATCTTACTATTAACCATATTTTGTCAGACCACTTCTGAGAGGACATACTTAGGCAGAAAGTCCTTTTGTTTGTCTTGAGTGTGTTTCCTAATCTCTTTTCTCCCCATTTGTGGAAACAGCTTTTGTTCTGCCAACGCTACAAAATTCCCAGGAGACAATAGGGACCCAGGGTTGCCAAATTTTAGTTGGATTCTTTCTTTCCATCAAACCTAGGAATTTTTCCTTGGCTCTAACCAGGTAAAGGGATGTTTTTCAGTGACCTGAGACCCAGGGAACTTTATAATTAGGCTCTGCATGATGGGTAATTAGTCTGCTTCCCTCTCACTGAGGAGAATTAGAAATTTAACCAAGATGAAAAGAGAGATTTCTGTCTCTCTCTTTTCCAGAATACACATTGCTCTACTTCCTCTATAAAATACCACTGATTTATCTCCAAATAAACTGCTCAACTTTCAGGAACTTGAAGCCTTCCCACTCCCAGGTGTCTGGGTTTCTGTTCCTGCAGGGCAGAGGGTTGGCAGTGTGAGGAAGAGGCTTTGTAGTTTACTTCCCTTGGGAAACCTTGCCAACCATAGCTTTTTGCCTCTGTCTCCCTAGTCTGGCTGGCTCTTGGATCTGTAGCCCATCCCCCATCTTGCATGCCAGCCATTGTTCATACCACAACCCATCTTCTATGACTGTTCCAGCATTGGAACAATCACTGCGTTGTATGTATTGAGTGCTATATCTGCCATCGAGATAGTGTTATCAGCATACTTCACTTCCCAGGCTTGGAGAGGCATGGTTGAGTATTGGACAGATGCCTGACTCCCCCTTTAACTGGTGCTTTGGGGTCAGTCACAGCCCTGTCAATTATGAGAAGTCTGGGTAGTTTGAGATCTACATAAAACATCTTTTAAATTCTTCGCAGCGTATTTTTTCAGCAAGTGAGTTAAAAACACAGGAAGAAGGGGAGATTGACTTGTGCCCCTTTTCCTTTCCTTTTGATATTGTTTTGGTTTTACATGTTTGCAGGCATGGAATCCTGCCACAAGGACTATTTTGGCAGCTTTTTTTCATCGATCTTGGACATCTTTTCATGTTAATACATTTAAAGCCACCACTATGTTCTTTCTAATGACTAATCCCTGGTGTGGATGTGCCTATGAAACCACTCCTTCTATGATGGACTTTTGAGTTGTTAGCAGAATATTCTGGAAATAGAATTGCTGAGTCAAGGTATATGATTGTTTTGAATTGTACAAGGTAAAGCCATACTTCACTATCCTTACCACCTTTCTCCAAATGTCCCAACTTCTGGGGGGAGCAAGGATTAGACACTTCACAGCCTGGAGCTTGCTCTTTATTCATCCTTTATCCGGTGGAGTCGGGAAGCCAGGAACATACACATGGAGACCAAAAGCAAAGAGAAGTCAAAAGATGGAAATACTGCAGAGAACCTGGTCACTGTTCAGAAAGTAGAAATTTATACTTATTTGTGTATTTAATTTGAAACTGAAAATATACACAAATATATTTTTTAAAGTAAAAATCTGTCCTTACTGGTCACTCACTATCCATACCGTTCTCCTCACAGCAAAAGTCTGGTATGTCCTTCCAAAGACATTTTCTGTTGTAGGTATATCAATATTTTCACAAATGGTGTACAGTACATGCTATTGTGTAGCCCAGAAAATCATACTGTCTTTTTTGAAGTTTTCCTATATGGAGTATTCCTTTTTCAAGAAGAGCATAGATGTCACTTAATGTGTCCTTTGAGTGACCACTGAAGGGGACTAGGTGGTGAGACATCTGGAATGTTACCTGCCTAGCATTAATCATTAAGACTTGGGTAGAAAGGTTGAGGGCCTGACCCTTCTGAGAGTCAAGAGGGGTTTTGAACTGCCATTGGACCTCTTGGAGTGAGATGCAGGGGTCATGGAATCTGACTGCCAACCTCCAAGTCCTGCATAAGGAGGTGGTGATGCCTGTGCAGCTGCAAAGTCACTGGAAAGTCACAACCATCCTGGCCAAGGAACACCTAGGTAAACAGCTCTTGTTCTTACAGAGACAGTTGGGGCGTGTGTCCGGCTGAGTCTGTCTTCCTTGTTCTTTTCACAGATGAGTGTGGGTCAGAGAGCCAAACTGACTATATCTCCAGATTATGCCTATGGTGCCACTGGGCACCCAGGCATCATCCCACCACATGCCACTCTCGTCTTCGATGTGGAGCTTCTAAAACTGGAATGACAGGAATGGCCTCCTCCCTTAGCTCCCTGTTCTTGGGTAAGGAAATGGAATGCTGAAGGGCCCTTCACTACCTTTGCTCCTCCCATGTTATGCCCAGTGTTTGATGGGCAGCAGAGACAGCAAAAAACACCACAAGGCTGTTTTTCTCCCTGCATTCTTTCTGTATTGAGTATCCTTTCATTGTTATTAGTATATGCTTTGAATGTAAAAATTGGTCACCCTAAGGAAAGGAATTGGCTCCTTGTTGAACTCATGGAGATGGCAGCTGTTTAAATGAAGTGTTTTTCCATGTAGTTTATAAATTATAACGGAATTGAGGACTACGGAAATGTAGGCCAAATTTGTAGTGCCAACATTTTAGTTCTTTGGAAATAAGACTCTTAATGAATGACTTTGTTCTACCCTGTGTTTCTAGAAGATACAGGGGAAGAAAAAGTCCTCTGAACATGAATATCATGTCCTAGCTTCTGCAGCTCTCTCCTCACTGCCGTTTGTGGTTACTGCCTGTTAGATGGTATGAGGGAGACATTACTGCATCAGTCCACCTGCTCAGGGTCCACACCCAGGACACTTGAGGCCCCCAAGCCAGCTTGTTATCAGTGCATGAAGTGGAGAAATGAAGCCAGAGGATACTTGTGAAGTTGAAAGGATGCTCTTGGATCAGACAGTTCTAGGAAGGGATCTAATGGACCTCTGCGTCACCTTTATTGTGCAACAGTAAGGAAACGGCCAGAGAGAACGGCCTTACTCAAGGTCACATCCAGGCAATGGCAAAGTAGGACCAGATCCTGTTTGCTGATTTTCCCCTCTTCTACCCTCATTTCTTAGGAACTAAACTCAGTATCCTAATAGCACATAGCTTTCATGTAAGTGTTAGAATCATTAAGCACGTGAATGCTATTGGCTTCCTTCCAACTGGCCCCAGACCTTTATATTAGCTCCCCTCCTGCCATAGGAACCAGAGGGCCACAGCCAAGGCCTGGGTGAGGACACTTTTGTTTGAAAGCCACAACAAATGGCTGCCATCCTATTTGTGATGGCAGTCACAGCTACTTGTAACCTTGTCCTGTTGTGCACTTACATGTAAATTTTGTTTATACACAGACAAAATGCGGGTATGTGTAAGTGGAGGGGCTTTTTAAACTGTCTTTCTCAGTTTGAACCACACATACCTCGGTAATACAGGCCTGGTTAAGTTTGATAATTCTGGTTTCTTCACCTGTCATTGCTGCTGGGAGGGAATCCCTGGCACTTTACAGAGAGCCTTTGTCTGCCCAAAGGTCTACACCTAGGCCAAACTCCCTTTCCTGTTCTTTGAGAGCTGAGTCATTTTTTGAACATAACTGTACTCGAGGGAGCCTTGGAATTACTTTCCTGGTTGGGAACAGGCTTTCTGTAAACTTGATGAGGTAGAGGGAGGGGAGAGAGGGATAAAGGCTACAAGTCACCCTGAGTAACCCTCCCAACCCACTGCCAAAGAATGTTTCAGCTTCTTGCAAGAGTCTGGAAGGAAAGTCCAAGGGCAAACCCAGAAAGTTTTAAGTTGAGTGAATGCATGAATATTGGAGATATTTTCCCAGTATACTCAACATTATGAATGACCAGTTTATTCTCAGTCTGGACTGCACATTAGAGTCACCAGGGAAATTTTTAAGACTTTCCTGATACCCAGGTCAGACCCTAAGCCAGTTAATCATAATCACTGGGAGTGGAACCCAGGCATTTAGAGTTTTTTAAAGCTGCCAGGTGATGCCTATACGTAGCACAGTTGGAGACCCAATGATAGTGGGGAACTGTATTGTCAGCAGCATGGGTGGACAGCCCTCCTGCTGTCCTTAGCAAGGCAAACTTAACCTTAGATTAAAAACCAAACACACACATCAATTTAAGCAGAAAGTTTGTTTCACCTGGGACCCAGCCCAAGGCCTTCTGGCTGTCTCCAGCTGGAATAGAAGTGGCTTGGTCTCAGACTGCTCAGCTGTTGGGGAAGGGATTTGGCGTGGCAGATGGCATCATGGCTGCCACCACTGCACACAAAGAACACTGAGTTGCTGGAAACTCACAGATTTTCTGTCCCCAACAGATCTGCCATGGAGGGATCTGGTGCCTCCAGACGTGTGCACATGAATCCATGTGGAGCTTTTCCTGGTGTTCCACTCCACTCTGTATAGACATCTGCCCTGACTGAATGTGTTCTGTCACTCAGCTTTGCTTCTGACACCTCCGTTTCCTCTTCCCCTTTCTCCTCGTATGTGTGTTTACCTAAACTATATGCCATAAACCTCAAGTTATTCATTTTATTTTGTTTTCATTTTGGGGTGAAGATTCAGTTTCAGTCTTTTGGATATAGATTTCCAGTTAAGTACATGGTCAAGTATTAACAGCACAAGTGATAGGTTAACGTTAGAATAGGAATTGGTGTTGGGGGGGTTGCAAGAATATTTTATTTTAATTTTTTGGATGAAATTTTTATCTATTATATATTAAACATTCTTGCTGCTGCGCTGCAAAGCCATAGCAGATTTGAGGCGCTGTTGAGGACTGAATTATTCTCCAAGTTGGGAGATGTCCTTGGGTTAAATTAAAAGCCCTACCTAAAACTGAGGTGGGGATGGGGAGAGCCTTTGCCTCCACCATTCCCACCCCATCCTCCCCTTAAACCCTCTGCCTTTGAAAGCAGATCATGTTCACTGCGATGCTGGACACTACAGGTATCTGTCCCTGGGCCAGCAGGGACCTCTGAAGCCTTCTTTGTGGCCTGGCTTATTTTTTTTGTTTTTATTTTTTTTCGTCCTGTGGTTTTTCTAATGGACTTTCAGGAATTTTGTAATCTCATAACTTTCCAAGCTCCACCACTTCCTAAATCTTAAGAACTTTAATTGACAGTTTCAATTGAAGGTGCTGTTTGTAGACTTAACACCCAGTGAAAGCCCAGCCATCATGACAAATCCTTGAATGTTCTCTTAAGAAAATGATGCTGGTCATCGCAGCTTCAGCATCTCCTGTTTTTTGATGCTTGGCTCCCTCTGCTGATCTCAGAGTTTCCTGGCTTTTCCTCCCTCAGCCCCTTCTCTCCCCTTTGCTGTCCTGTGTAGTGATTTGGTGAGAGAAATCATTGCTGCCCCCTCCCCCCAGCACCATATATGAGTCTCAAGTTTTATTATTGCAATAAAAGTGCTTTATGCCGGCTTTTCTCAGCTCTGTGTCATGGTGGTTATTTTCAAGTGCCTCCCCTGCCATTTGGTGCAGGGGGATGGGGTTGGGCAGGGTGAAGGAGGGTGGCAGTGGGGATGTAGTTTCAAGATTGTCTTGGCAGAAGAATGCAGCAGGGAACATCCTTCCTCACTGGCTATTAAGGGGTTGGGGTTCGGAGGAGAAGGGGGAATGTGGGGTAGGTTTGTATCAAAGGAACTGCCTGAAGGGCAAGCTGGGATAGTCAGGGAACATCCCCTTCCCTGTTACCAAATGTTTATTAAATATGTGTTCTGGGTAGAGTACTATGCTGGGTGTTCTTGGGTTAGAGAAGTGGGAGATACAACACACTTTCGAGAAGTGAGTCACAGTCCACTTGGAGATGTGCTACAAGCAACTGCAAGCAAATTAATGAAGACATACGAAGAGAAGATTCTGATTTTAAATTGGTATTCCTCAGTAACATTTAGTGTAGAAAGACAGTCCTGTGGAGAGGCTGTGTGGTTGCAGTAGCTTCTCTGGACCCTGCCCTGGGTGCCAGTAACACCCTGCCCTTACTGAGAGTTCTGGAGACCGTCAAGAATGCTCCCACACCTTTCTAGACACCTTCCAAAATTGCCCAGGTTGAGAACCATTGATTTTAAATAGGAAATTATTCAAGAGCTTGCTTAATGGCTTTCTAAGTTCTTTTGTTAATTTATAATTTTTAGAGTGCCAGAGTCATATTCCAGGGTCATATCTTACTGTCCCCAACATTTTTATAAAAATTGTCAACAAAGATTATTAAAATGAATGCCTGTATACCCATCACCTAGATTCTATCATAAACATGTTACTGTACCTATATATCACCTGTCTATCCATCTGTCCATCAATCTATCCATTACATCCTTCAGAGTAAATGGCAGACATCACTACAATTCCCCCAGGATGTATCATTGACTAGAGTAATGTTTGTTTACACTTTTGTGCCCCTGCCAGAATAAAGAACATCACCATACCAGAAAATTCCATCATGGCCTTCCCCAGTCAACCCCACCCTGCCCTGAGAGGCGATCATTGTAATTCTTTTCTACCATAGGCTAGTGTTGCCTCTTCTGAAATTTAATTTAAATGGAACCCCACACTGTCCTTTTGCACTCAGCAGTCAGTGTTGTGCCTTCACTCAGGCATATGGGAAGCTGTTCTCACTGAACTTGCATTTCAGGGAAATCCTCTGGATTGGGGATGGGGTTCCTCAGAGATGTTCACATACTAATCCCCAGGACCTGTGAATGTGTCACCTTACATGGCAAAAGGGACTCTGCAGATATGGTTAAGTAAGGACGCTGAGATAGAAGGAGTATCCTTATTTACCTGGGCGGATGCAGGGTAAGCACATGGATCCATACAAGCATTAGTGAAGGTGATGTGAGGGTGGACAGACTTTTGAGGATGCTAAGCTATTGGCTTTGAAGATGGAGGAAGGAGAGCAACAAGCCAAGGAATGCTGGCAGCCTCTAGACGCTGGAAAGGGCAAGGAAATGGATTTTCCCGTAGGACTGAAAGGAACACAGCCCTATCCATACCTTAATTTTAGCCCTGTGATGCCCACTTTAGACTTCTGACCTCCAGAACTGCAGAATTTATTATTAGTGTTGCTTTAAACCATTTGTTACAACAGTAGGAATTTTTTTTTTTTTTTTTTAGAGATGGAGTCTCGCTCTGTCTTCCAGGCTGGAGTGCAGTGGCGCGATATCGGCTCACTGCAACCTCTGCCTCCCAGGTTCAAGCGATTCTCCTGCCTCAGCCTCCCTAGTAGCTGGGACTACAGGCGCATGTCACCACTCCTGGCTAATTTTTTGTATTTTTAGTAGAAAGGGTTTCACCGTGTTAGCCAAGATGGTCTCGATCTCCTGACCTCGTGATCCGCCCGCCTCAGCCTCCCAAAGTGCTGGGATTACAGGTGTGAGCCACCGCGCCTGGCCAATATTAGTTTTAATGTATGACAGAATAGTAAGTCAGGGTTTGTTTTTTTTTAATCTATCCAGGATCCTACTACCCTAACAAATCCAACTTCAATTTTTTTTCTCCTTTCTATTTCTTGCCCTAAGCACTTAAAACATTTAGCTTTAATCACAGCATAGTACAAATTTTGCATTTCTGCTTTTTTCCCCACTTGCTATTTTTATCAGGAGTATTTGTCCACGTTGCCATATGGTTTTCATAACTGTTTTAAGAGGGCTGTAGGTAAATTATGTCACATGAACATTAAATTTACTTAACTACCTTGTTAAAGGATTTTTTAGAAGTTAAAATTATGACTCATACAAATATAAAATTAGCATGTTAAAGACTGTATTTAACGTGTTAATTATTGAGAGAACCAGTAGGACACTTTAATTGGCTCAAAGGAGAATCCAAAGAACAAATAATTATAAGCCTAGCAGGGATGCTGAAATGAGTTTGCTTCATAGTTACAAAACTGGCACAATTGGCCAATATCTGCAGAACAATAATCAGTTACATTCCATTGGTCACAATTTGCATTTCTATGAACAAGAATCCTCTGCATTATCAGTTTCCCTTAATTTACATAATTGTAAAGTAGCTCAAAGGCAGTGAAATGAAAGGGGGAATCAACTCAGAAAGTGGACTAGATTAGATGGAACACCCAGTAATTGGAGGCAGGGATGGGGGTGGTGGGCAAGACATATTTCAAAGTCCTTCACAGTGTTTCCTGATAGCCTGTACTTGAATACTTGGGCTATGTCCAGTTACTTGCTATGATTAAAAGTCAATACATCTTTGAACATTTTTTTTCTTTCCTAAATACCTAGGTTCTATAGGATATACTACTATTTATAGTAGGGGATCTCTAGGGTCAAAGGAGATTTTATGACTTCTGATTAGTGCTGCCAAGTTGACCAGAGTTGTATAAGCCTTTTCCCATGCCAAAAACAAAAACACCATTCATGTCCAATGGCAGAAAATGGCTATCACTTCCATGGTGTCCTAAAAAAACTTTTAAAAACCTTCCTTTCTCCAGCAGTCCTCTGCTATGGCGTGAACGTGTCTCCCAAAGTTCCACGTGCTGGAAACTTGATCCCCAGTGCAGTGGGTGTGGGGAGGTAGGACCTAATGGGAAATGGTTGGGTCATAGGGGCTCTGCTTTCATTAGTGGATTAATGCTGTTACTATGGGAGTGGGTTCCTCATAAAAAGATGAGTTCAGCCACCTCTTGGCCTCCAGCCCTCTCTCTCTTTCTGCCCTTCCACCCTCCACCATGGAGTGACAGCAAGAAACCCCTCGCCAGATGCCAACACCTTTATTTTGGACTCTCCAGCCTCCAGAACACTGTGGGATCAATTTTTGTTCATTATAATTTACCCCATCTGTGGTATTCTTGTTATAGCAGCAAAAGTAGACTAAGACACCCTTCCATTTCCTCATTTCTTCTCATACTCATTGGCCAGAATTAAATCTGTGGAGAATTTGACCTGGATCAATCAAGAACCATCACCCCAGGGCTGGAGAAGGGCTCAGACTCCCTTAAAGCTCTGAGCCCTAGAGCCCCTGAACAGATTGTGTTAATAAACAAGAAGCAGGGGGACCAGTGGACCCAGCTAGAAGTGGTTTATAGGACTACTTACTGTATTTTCTTTTTTTAAATTTCTTTTTTCGTTTTACTTTTGAAATGCATGATGGTTATATTACAGTCCTAGGATTCAGGAAAACTTCTAATTCTACGTCTAACCTTTGCTAAGGGTTAGACACCAAATTACCTTTTGTCTGAGTTTTTCCATCCATTAGAACAACTTGGGATGAGAGTGGGAATGTGGGTGGTCACAGTGACCAGATGAACTTTAAGATACCTTCCATCTTTAAAATTTTAATTATTTGAAATTTAATGATCCATGTGAGAAACTTACTGCTGTGGCAACCACATACCACAACCACCACCCACCCTACCCCGTTTGAAATGCTTGTTCTTCAGTGCCATAAAGAAATAGCATTTGAACATTGATTTCCTCAGCAAGGTCATTTTTATACTTTCTGCAGAAAGGGTACACTCGCCAGCGTTTTGCCACGAGAGTACACCGAACAAAGGAGACAGGGTTATTTATAACTTGACAAGTCACTTTACTGCTGTGTCCAGTTTCCACTGGCTGGAACGGGACCTCACATCCTGTATTTGTCCTGATTGACTAGCAACTTAGAACTTTTTTAAAGAGGCAGAGGAGAACAAAGGAAGGAGGAAGTAACTTGTGGAATGCTGAGAAAGGTAAAAAATACCTTCAAATAAGGAAGAGGAATAGGCTATGACCTAATGCTTGCTTGGACCAGTATAAGCATGCCAGGGCAAATAGCTAAATTGTGGAGCTAAGAACATAAAGGGCATTGATTTCTTTATTACAGCTAGCAGATACTTAAGAGTGTTAGCACAGGTCTTTGAATAAATTTTGCTCCAAAGAGAAGTTACTATTTATTCTTAATTAGACAGGGAGGAAAGTCTTTCAAGAGGAACCTCTATTTTTTACACCCCTAAGAACCATGATGATAGACTGCAAAAAAGAATCCCATCAACCTTCACTTTTTCCAGGAAATGTCTGACCACAGAAAACTCTCCGCCCCTTTCCTCTTTAGAAATGTTCCCAAACTGCTCACTTGCCTCCTTGAAGCTAATCGAAGATGGTCAAATGTACTTGAAGACCAGTTTGTCTCTTGGCTTGATTCCGTAACTCCTACCCTTATATGGCATGTGCGAAGTCAACACTGTCAGTATTTCCCCTTTTTATTCTATAACATCTAACACCTCTGAACCCTTACTGAAACAAAGCTTTCAGCAGAAGGGTTCCCTTGCTGCAAGTTTATGAATAAATAGCCTTTGTCGATTTTATCTTGGACTTAGTTTTGTCTCTGACACATGTGGAATGCGTGTCTGTTAGAATTCTGCCCTCACCACACCTCTTGCTTCCTGGATAAATGTGGGAACGGGTTGATGACCTTGGGTTTACACTGGCTTCTTAAGAACCATTGAGAAGCCAGTGTAGGGATTCTCATTCAGACCTCTATAATTCAATGAATCAGTGAAGGGCAGCTGATATCAAAAATGAATTAAAATGTCAAGGCCAGCAGTCCACTAGCTTCTGGCTGGAGTGTGTGATGAGTTCATCTGAGCTCCCTGAGTTCAAGGCATGCGGCAGATCGATTATGGGCCCATCAGAGGCTGGATTTGCAGCAGCAGCTGCCCTGTACAGCATGCAGCAAAATGGCTGTCAGCTCTTGTTAGGAAAGTAGACACGTGCCAGTGGATGTGTATGCAGGACTAGTGTATTGTTGGATGTGCCTGCTACTGACCACTGTGGTTCTGTTTTAACATTAATTTGTATATTTCTCAAAGCAGCACGTGCCCAAGATTTAGGCAAGTAAATTCAGTTAACCACAGAGTATACTTCTATGCCATTCCTGTGATAACACCATTCTAGATGCTAAGAGTGAATGTAGGATAGGACAGAAAAGCGCTGCTGGCAAGGACCTTACATTCATGCCAGTGAAGGAGACCCAAAACAGATGGGCAAATAATGTCAGCCATCTGGAAGCAATGGAGTGAAGTGGCCAAGTGAAGGCCTGGAGGAAAATTGCTCTAGACTAAGTCCCTGAGGGGTGGTGAGTTTGGTGTGCTGGGGAAACAGCAGTATGACCTTCAGGGACAGAGCAAAGGTGTGAGGGACAGAGTTAGGCAGGGGCCAGGTGAGGCAGGCTATTACAATGTAAGTCTAGTGAGCAGTGGATTTCAGCAGGAAAATTATGTCTACTTGTTTTGGGGAGAGTGTTTTCAGACAAGGTCTGATCTGTCACGCCGGTTGAGGTGGTGTAATCACAGCTCACTGCAACCTCAACCTCCCAGGCTCAAGTGATCCTCCCAACTTAGCCTCCCAAGTAGCTGGGACTACAGGTGCACATGCCACTGTGTCGAGCCCTGTTTGTTTTTTAAAATTCTCTGGAAACTGGGAAATTGACTGAAAGGTAGTATTCCTCCAAGCCCTTGAATCTAGGCTGGCCTTGTGACTACTTTGATCATTACAAGGCAGTGGGAAAGGATGTTCTGGGACTTCAAGCCCAGGCCTCAGTAGCACTGCCAGCTTCTACCTCCTCCTCAGAACACTAGCTCTGAGCCCAAGCTACATGGAGAGGCCATTGTCCTAGCTGAGAACCTAGCCAGCTGCCACCAGGTGAGTGAACCACAGTGAACATTCTGCCCATTCAAGCCCACAAATGCCCACAACTCCAGCCACATCACACAAATAGAGGAACCACCCCACTCAGCCCAGGAAAACCAGAATTGTGAGATTGAATCACTTGGTTTTGAAGTTTATTTCACAGCAATAGATAACTGAAACAAGGGCAAGAGAGGCGGATGGATGCAGGATACAAGCCACCTTTGGGGTTCATTTAGGCAAGAAAGGATGGAGGCCTGAAGCAGATTGGCAGAAGTGAAGATAGTGAATTGTCAGATTCAGGACACACTTGATTGGTGCAGCTTTCAGGTTGGATTATAAGAGGTAGAATAGAAAAGCAGCAAGTCCCTGCCTGGCTTTCTCCAGACCACTCCTCAGAGCTTTAGACTCAGCTCTCTTTGATAATAACTACCACTATCCTGCACTAACCAGTTGCTTATACTGGCTTACACTGTGATCATTTTTTTTTGTTTTTGTTTTTGTTTTTTTTTGTTGTTGTTTTGTTTTGTTTTTTGCTTTTTAAGTAAAAAATAAGGTTAAATCTTTGAGAAGTCCTTCTTAAGCAACAAAACCTCAAAGACACAAAGGAAATTATTAATAGATATAACCACCTAAAAATAAAAAATGAAACTTCTCTATCATAAAAACATGCCATAAACAAAGCTAAAAGATGAGCTATAATGGAGAGAAAATATTTGCAAAATATAACAAAAATCTCATACACTAACTATATAAACAATTCTAAAGAAAAAGGTAGCCAAATAGAGACTAGCATTACACTGCTCTAGGAATTTCACATTATATTACTGTATCTTGACGTATGAGTTTTAGACATGTCATGTGGCCCCTCGGCCTCCAGTAGATATGCCCAGGCTTCTCACAGCATGGTTGTCTCAAGGTTCCAAGAAGGTGAGAGGAGAAACTTCAAGGCCTCTTAAAGCCTTGGCTGCAGAACTCACATAATGTCACTTCTTCCATGTATTGGTCAAAACAAGTCACCAGGCCAGCCCAGGCCCAAGGGTAAAGAAATAGACTCCCCCTCTCACTAGGAGAAACAGCAAATTTCCCATTGCAAAGTGGTGTGGATACAGGGAGGTGTGGTTCACTAGGACCATTATTATAACACTCCCACACAATGGCTAAAAATGCCTTTCTTCTACTCTGACAATTGATAGTTTAGCTGGGAATATTATTTTGTGTTGATAATTATTTTCTCTGAGGATGAAAGCATTGCTGCACTCTTGTGGAGCTTCCAGTGTTGTTGAGAAGGGTAATGTCATTTTGATTCCTGTTCCTTTATGTGTGATCTCATATTCCTTTCCGAAATCTTTCAGGATCTAATTTATATATGGTATGATGAAATGTCATAATATAGCTTTGTGTGAGTCTTCTTTTTTCCTTTTCTCCCCTCCTTTTCCTCCTGTTTTTTGTTTACTATGTTAAGCATTTGGAAGGTCATTTTAATCTGGATACACGTGTCCTTCAGTTTGGAAGGTTTCTGATATTTCTTTGATGGGTATATTTTCCACAAATATATTTTCTCCCAAAAAATATTGGAAGAGTGGTATTATTTTACATTTTTAAACATTTACGCTTGGCTTAATAGAACACAAATGAGTTCTCACATCTTCTGCATTCAATCTTGCAATATGTTGTTTTGGTTGAAATCTATGAAGAAATTACAACTAAGCACATTTTTAAGGAAGCTTGTGTCTGAACAGATAGCAATACAGAAACCAACATAACGAAAAATATCTGGCATCCCTGTATCTGAGGACTTTGCTAAATGGGAAATAGTCATCTTTCTGAAAAGAATTTATCCAACCTTGCATTGGTAGAAAGCAAAACTGGCTTTGTTTCCCTGTACAAAAACCACCTAGCCCTTCATTTATATATTCAAATGTAGTTTGTGAAGACAGCAGTCACAGAAATCATGTATCCAATCTGTAAATACAATTAACCAAGAGAATATACAAGTCAGATCACCTTTCAATTGGTCTGACAATTGCCATCACAAAATGAGTCAGCTGGCCAAAGTGATGGGCAGACATTCTGAGAAATGTGTCATTAGGAGACTTCACCATTGTGTGAACATCATAGAGTATACTAACACAAATCTATATCGGATAGCCTACCTACCACACACCTAGGCTATACGGTACAACCTGTAGCTTGTAGGCTACAAACCTATACAGCATGTGACCGTTGAATACTACAGGCAATTGGAATACAGTGGTAAGTATTTGTGTATCTGAACAGATCTAAACATAGAAAAGGTGATGTATTACTCTGTGACGTTATGCTGCCAGTTGGCAACAGGAATTTTTGAGCTTCATTATGGTTTTATGGGACCATTG
Organism: Macaca fascicularis; assembly: GCF_037993035.2. Lineage (NCBI taxonomy): Eukaryota > Metazoa > Chordata > Mammalia > Primates > Cercopithecidae > Macaca > Macaca fascicularis. Next base: position 86,042,284 of record NC_088384.1, read on the forward strand.
TTGTGTATGCAGCCCACCACTGATGAGAACATCGTATGCAGTGCATGACTGTACTTCGACCACCAGGGATACAAATGCATGGACTGGACAGAAGGAAGACCTCAGAGAACCTGAAGATGTGGATAAGACTGTTTAGTGAGGTTCTCACCTCATCACAAGCCACCAGGTATTCAGCATGGAGGGATGGTGACAGTTATGCAAGACATTGACATATGATGATACAGTGGTCATTCTTACATAAAACGAAGAAGACTGTCCAGTAGATTCTAAGAGTTTGCAGTAGATGGATCATCAAAGGATATGGGTAATCGTGTAGTAACAGGACTATGGGAATAAGTCCTTTACTAGGAATTTCACTAGTCCTGTTACTAACTCATAGGCCATGGAGCAATATAAGACCAAGGTTACAAACCCCTAAAATTCTCTGGCAAGAGAATGACTTTTTTATGTACTTTGGTCTGAGCATGTGATTCATCAGTATATGACAGCAGATCAATTCAGATACATCCAGAAGAAACCATCCTTTTATTCTGAAATGTCTTAACCATACCTGAAATAAGTGCTAAGTGATGCACCAGAATTTTCCTCCCTGGGATCAATGAGCAGTAGCACTGAGAGCAGAAATGGCAGCTGTGGTAACAGGAGCTGCTGTGGTCAGTAGGCTCTTGGGATCTGTCAGGCAAGAGCACAGGATAGTGACAATCCAAATGAAAGCAAAAACAAACATAAAAAGGAATGAACTGATATGCCAACAATGTGGATGAATCTCACAGACATTAAACTAAGTAAAAGAAGTCAGACTTTTTTTTTTTTTTTTTTTTTTGAGACGGAGTCTCACTGTGTCACCAGGATAGAGTGCTGTGGTGTGATCTCGGCTCATTGTAACCTCCAACTCCCTGGTTCAAGCTATTCTCCTGCCTCAGTCTCCTGAGTAGCTGGGATTACAAGCACGTGCCACCATGCCCAGCTAATTTTTGTATTTTTAGTAGAGACGGAGTTTCACCATGTTGGCCAGGATGGTCTCGATCTCCTGACCTCGTGATCCACCCGCCTTGGCCTCCAAAAGTGCCAGGATTACAGGTGTGAGCCACCGCGCCCAGCCCAGACTTTTACAAACATTATATTCTATGTGATTTTCTTCATATGGAACTCTAGAAAAGGCAAGTTCAGTTTATACTGGCAGAAATCAGGCCAGGTCTGAAGCTTTAGGATGGAGGAAACTGACTAGGAAGGAAGACAAAGGGAACCTTTTGGGGTAATGGAAATGTTCTATATCTTGATTGTGGTTAGGGTTACATGGGTATATACATTTGTCAAAACTCATGGAAATGTATACTTTAAATGGATACATTTTATTTCATGTAAATTATACCTCAAAAAGTTGATTAAAAAATACATGGGGCTTCCATTTTCACACAAGATAAAGTAAGTGGATTCCACCCTATTCCTTCTGCGAATTATAACCAAAAACTAGACAAAATACATAAAGCAACTATCAGAAACCTCTGAAGGTGGAGTAAACTAGGCAGACTGGCTAGGCAACTTGAGTCTCAAGGGATGACCTGGCAGGGAGTTCTCAGAGGCTTCCATAGCGTTCACATATTTCAACCTGGGCACTAGAGGAAGGCACAATCCGAGATGACCAACCAGCACAGACAACAAAACTCCTAAGGAAAATGCTTTCTCTAGTCAAAGGACTTAGAAGAGGACAGTAATGAAGGATGGCCCTTTTTTTATTTTTTTTTTGAAATGGAGTCTTGCTCTGTCTCCCAGGCTAGAGTGCAATGGCGCGATCTCGGCTCACTGCAACCTATTAACGAGCCCCATCCTGCACTAATGTGATAAGAGGTAACACCCCTCACTCCTCCTTCTTCCCTTGGGATGCTATGGAGACTCTAGGGTAGAGTCCTGTTGACTACCGTCTGCCCTGCAGTAACAGAGGCAGCACCTACCCCCTCACAGAGAGTGTGGGCAGAATTACAGAGAGGAGGGAGCTGCAGAAAAAGGGTCTTTCAATTTGTGCACATCCCCAAGTGGGCTATGTGTGAAACTCATCAGAATTAACACAGCAAAAGCTTTAAGAACTGAGCTATGATGTGGAATACCACTCGGGTTTCAGACTGGTCTCTGGGTAGCACACAGGCAGAGCAGACCAAGATAACGCTGAATTTGAAACCAAATTGACATTCAAACTCACTACAAAAGTGAGTCATGATGTGCATTCTGAATTTAAACGGTTGAATGCATGCTAAAGTAGAAATATAAAAAGGAATCAGAGTTTCAAAATACCCAAAGGACTGATAATACTGAATATTACTTGTCATGTCAGAAAACAGAAAAAGTCAACCAGAATGAGAAAAGACAATCAAGAGATGCCAATACCAAGACGGCACTGACGTTGGGATTGTCTGACAAGGATTTTTAAAGCAGCTATCATTAAAAAAAAAAAAAACTTTTAATGAGAAACTATTAACACTCAAAAAGCAAAGTTTCAATAAATAAACAGAAGATATAAAGAAACTCCAGCCGGGTCTGGTGGCTCATGCCTGTAATCCCAGCACTTTGGGAGCCCGAGGCAGGCGGATCACCTGAGGTCGGGAGTTTGAGACCAGCCTGACCAACATGGTGGAACCCCGTCTCTACTAAAAATACAAAATTAGCTGGGCAAGGTGGTACGCACCTGTAAGCCCAGTTTCTTGGGAGGCTGAGGCAGAAGAATCGCTTGAACCCGGGAGGCGGAGGTTGTGGTGAGTCAAGATTGTGCCATTGCACTGCAGCCTGGGCAACAAAGAGTGAAACTCTGTCTCAAAAAACAAACAACAACAACAACAACAACAAAAAGAAACCCCAAATGGAAGATTTATTTTATTTTAAATCATTTTTTAAAAAAATATAGACAGGGTCTCACTATGTTGCCCAGGCTGCTCTCAAACTCCTGTGCTCAAGCAATCTGCCTGCCTCAGCCTCCCAAAGTGCTGGGATTACAGGTGTGAGCTACTGTGCCTAGCCTATTTTATTTTTTATTTGTTAACATTTCTTTTGAGACAGGGTTTGTCTCTGTCACCCAGGCTGGAGCGTTATGGCATGATCTCGGCTCACCTGCAAGCTCCAACTCTTGGGCTCAAGCGATCCTTCCACCTTAGCCTCCTGAATAGCTGAGACTACAGGCACATGCCTTCATGCCCAGCTAAGTTTTTTGTATTTTTTATGGAGATGGAGTTTTGCCATGTTGCCCAGGCTGGTCTCAAACTCATGGACGTAAGTGATCTGCCTGCCTCAGCCTCCCAAAATGGTAGGATTACAGGCATAAGCCACCACACCCAGCCCCAGATGGAAGTTTTAGAACTTTATATATATATATATATATATATATATATATATATATATATATATATACACACACACACATATAAAATAACGAAACATTCACTGGATGGACACAATGGCAGAGTGGAGATGACAGAGGAAAGAAATATTGAACTTGAAGATAGACCAATAAAAGTTATACAATCTGAACAGAGAAAAAAAACCAATCGGTTTTTTAAAAATGAATAGGACTTTATGGAGCTATGGGAAAATACTCTAAGATCTAAATACTCTTTAGATCTAGGTTTAGGGACCTATGGGAAAATACTCCAAGATCTAAATACTCTTTAGATCTACTGGAGTTCCATAAGGACAGGAGAAAGAGTGCAGTGCTGAAAATATACTTAAAGAAATAATAGCTGAAAACTCCCCAAATTTGGTGGACATCTTCAGATTTAAGAAACTGAGCAAACCCCAAGCCAAGAGGACATAACAACCCTAAAATAGTATGCACTAAACAACAAAGTTGTAAAATAATGTGAAAACTGACAGAATTGAAAGAAGAAATAGATAAATCCACAATTACAGTGTGGACTTCAACATCCTTCTTATCACTAACTGATAGAACCATTAGAAAAATAAATAAATAAATAAATCATCAAAGATTCGAAGACATTAACAACATGAACCAACAATATTTAAGTGACATTTATAGAACATTCCATCCAACAGCAGCAGAATACACATTTTTTTCAAGTGCACATGGAACATTTACCAAGATAGACCATATCCTGGGACATAAAACAAACTAACAAATTTAAAAGAATTGAAATTATATGAAGTATGTTTTCTGATCAGTTGTGATGGAATTAAACTGTATGCCTCTCACTCATTCTTAGAATGCAAGGCTGGTTTTATACTGAATTAATGATTAGTAACCTTCCAAAAAAAGAAAGTACAAGGCCCAGATGGTTTCACTGGTGAATCCTACCAAACGTTTAAGGAATAAATGGTATCAGTTCTCTACAATTTCTTCCAGAAAACAGAAGCAGAGGGAATACTTCTTAAGTCATCCTATGAGGCCAGCACTACCCTAATACCGAAACCAGATTAAGATATTATAAGAAAGGAAAATTAAAAACCAATCTCTCATGAACATAGATGTACAACTCCTCAATGAAATATTAGCAAATCAAGAGGAGGTAGAGCAAGATGGCTGAAAAGAAGCCTCCAGCAATTGTCTACCCTGCAAAAACACCAAATTGCACAATGATCCACACAAAAAAGCACCTTCATAGGAGCCAAAAATCAGATGAGTGATTACAGTACTTGGTATTAAAATCACATTAAAGATGCACTGAGTGTGGTATGGAGAGAGAATATGTGCACTTTTGGGAGAGAGCACAGTGACTGTGGGACATTGCATTGGAACTCAGTGCTGCCCTCTCACAGTGGAAAGCAACGGGGCAGAACTTAGCCAGTGCCCATGCCCTAGCCAGGGGCAAATCATCCATCCCAGCAGTCAGAACCTGAGTTCTGGCAAACCCCGCCAAAGTGGGCTAAAGTGCTCTGGGATCCTAAATAAATTTGGAAGGCAGTCTGGGCCAGAAGGACTGCAATTCCTGGGCAAGTCCTAGTGCTCTGCTGTGTTCAGAGCCAGTGTACTTGGGAGGCATGTGACCTAGTGAGACACCAGCTGGGGTGATCAAGGGAGTGCTTGTGTCATTTCTCCCCCAACTCCAGGCAGCACAGCTTACAGCTCCAGGAAAGATTCTTTCCCTCTGCTTGAGGAGAGGAGAAGAGTAAAGAGGACTTTTCTTTGGGCAAATTGGATACCAGCTCAGCCACAGTAGACTAGGACACCAAGCAGAGGTCTGAGGCACTCATTCCAGGCTCTAGCTTCTGGATGACATTTCTAAACTTACCAGAAGGGAACCCGCTGCCAGAACAGAAGGACCCAGTTCTGGCAAAATTCATCACCTGCTGACTAAAGGGCCCTTTGGCCCTGAATAATCAGCAGTGTTAGCCAAGTAGTACTGGCCGCAGGCCTTGGGTGAGACTCAGAGCCACACTGGCTTCATGTGTGACCCAGTGTATTCCCAGCTATGGTGGCCACAGGGAGAGACCCCTTCTGCCTAAGGAAAGGAGAGGGAAGAGTAAAGGGGACTTTGTCTTGCAGCTTGGGTACCAGCTTGGCCACGGTTGGGTAGAGTACCAAGTGGGACTCTGGGGCCCCAATTCTAGGTCTTGGCTCCTGGATGGCATTTCTGGACCCGTACTGGGCCAGAGGGAAGCCCACTGCCCTGAAAGGAGAGAATCAGGACTACAAGCATTCACCATAATCTGACTGAAGAGCCCTTGGGTCTTGAATGAACATTGGTGGTAGCCAGGTAGTACTCACCATGGGCCTGGGACAGTGGTGGCCATGGGGAGACTCCTCTGCTTGAGGAAAGGGGAGGGAATAGTGGAAAGGACTTTGTCTTGTGGCTTGGATGCCAGCGCAGCCTCAGTAGAATACAGCATCAGGTAGACTCCTAAGATTCCCAACTATAGGCCGTGCCTTCTGGACGACATCTATGGACCCACCTGGGGCCAATCTCAGACAGAGATTTATGAATATTTGGACAGATAATTCAAAATAGCCATTTTGAAGAAGCTCAACAAAATCATGTTGATAACAGAGAAGAAATTCAGAATCCTATCAGATAAATTTAACAAAGAGGTTGAAATAGTTAAACAGAACCAAGCAGAAACTCTGGAGCTGAAAAATGCAGCTGACATACTGAAGAATGCATCAGAGTCTCTTAACAGCAGAATTTGTCAAGCAGAAGAAAGAATTAGTGAGCTTGAAGACAGTGTATTTTAAAATACAGAGTCAGGAGACAAAAGAAAAAATAATAAGAAAGAATGAAGCATGCTTACAAGATCTAGAAAATAGCCTCCAAAGGGCAAATCTAAGAGTTATTGGCCATAAAGAGGCAGTAGAGAGAGAGACTGGGGTAGAAAATTTATTCAAAAGGATAATAACAGAGAACTTCTCAAATCTAGAGATATAAGATACCAATATTCAAATACAAGAAGATTATATAGAACACCAAGCAGATTTAACCCAAATAACACTACCTCAAGACATTTAATAATCAGACTCCCAAAAGTCAAAGATAAAAAAGGATCCTAAAAGCAGCCAAAGAAACAAATAACATACAAAGGAGCTCCAATACATCTGGCAACAGACTTCTCAGTGGAAACCTTACAGGCCAGGAGAGAGACTAGCATGACATACTTAAAGTGCTAAAGGAAGACAAACGTTTTTATACTGGAATTATCCAGTGAAAATATCCTTCAAACATGAAGGAAAAATAACGACTTTCCCAGACAAACAAAAGCTGAGGGATTTCATCAACACCAGATCTTTCCTACAAGAAATGCTAAAGGAATCTCTTCAATTAAAAAAACAAAAAGGATGTTATTGAGCAATAAGAAATCATCTGGGGGCTCACACCTTTAATCCCAGCCCTTTGGGAAGCCAAGGTTGGGGGATTGCTTGTGTCCAGGAGTTCAAGACCAGCCTGGGTAACGTAATGAAACCCCATCTCTACCAAAAGTAAAAATTAGCTGAGCATGGTGGTATGTGCCTAAAGTCCCAACTATTTGAAAGTCTGGGATGAGAGGATTGCTTGAGCCTGGGAGGTTGAGGCTGCAGTAAGCCACATTCCACTGCACTCCAGTGAGGGTGACAGTGAAGCCCTGTCTCAAAAAAAAAAAAAAATCATCTGAAGGTATAAAATTCACAGATAATCATAAGTACACAGACACAGAATATTATAACACGGTAATTGTGGTGTGTAAACTACTGATATCTTGAGTAGAAAGACTAAATGATGACCCTATCAAAAATAATAACTACAACTTTTTAAGACATAGACAGTATAATAAGATATAAATAGAAACAACAAAAAGTCAAAAGCAGGGGGATGAAGTTAAAGTGTATAGTTTTTATTAATCTCTTTGCTTGTTTGTTAGTTGGTTTATGCAATCAGTGTTAAGTTGTCATCAGTTTAACATAACGGGTTACAAGATTTGCAAGCCTTATGGTGGCCTCAAATAAAAAAAATACAATGGATATACAAAAGTAATAGCAAGAAATTAAAACATACTACCTGAGAAAATCACCGTATTAAAAGGAAGATGGAAAGGAAGGAAAGAAGGAAAAGAAGACTACAAAACAACCAGAAAACAAATAACAAAATGGCAAGAGTAAATCCTTATCAATAATAACATTGAAGATAAATGGACTAAACTCTCCAGTCAAAAGACATAAAGTGGGCCAGGCACAGTGACTCACACCTGTAATCCCAACACTTTGGGAGGCCAAGGTAGGTGGATTACCTGAGGTCAGGAGTTTGAGACCAGCCTTGCCAACATGGCGAAACCCTGTCTCTCTACTAAAAACACAAAACTAGCCAAGTGTCATGGCATGTCTGTAGTCCCAGCTACTTGGGAGGCTGAGGCAAGAAGATCACTTGAACCTGGGCGCTGGAGGTTGCAGTGAGCCAAGACTGTGCTACTGCACTCCAGCCTGGGTGACAGAACAAGGCAAGAAAGAAAGAAAGGAAAGAAAGGAAGGAAAGGAAAGAAAAGAAAGAAGCAGGGAGGGAGGGAGGAAGGAAGGGAAGGAAAGAAGGAAGGAAGGAAAGAAAGGTGGCTGAATGGATTTAAAAAAAATAAGACCCAATAATGTCTTGCCTACAAGAAACACACTTCATCTTTAAAGACACACGTAAACTGAAAATAAAGGGATGCAAAAAGACATTCCTTGCAAATGGAAACCAAAAGACAGCAGTATATTTCAAGACAAAAACCATAAAAAGAGACAAGATCATGAAATAATAGAGGGGTCAATTCATCAAGAGAATATAACGATTGTAAACCTATATGCACCCAACACTGGGTGCATATATAAAGCATATATTATTAGAGCTGGAGAGACAGACTCCAGTACAATAACTGGAGACTTCAGCATCCCACATGCAGCACTGAACAGATCATGCAGACCGAAAATCAACAAAGAAACGACTTAATCTGAACTATAGATTCCATCTATAGACCAAATGGACCTAATAGATATGTATAGAACATTTTATCCAATGACTACAAAATACACATTCTTCTCTGCACATGGATCATTCCAAGGATAGACAATAGGTTAGGCCCCAAAACAAGTTTTTAAAAATTCCAAAAAACTGAAATACTATCAAGTATCTTCTCTGACCACAATGGAATAAAACTAGAAATCCAATAACAAGAGGAATTTTGGAAACTGTACAAGCACATGGAAATTAAACAATATGCTCTTAAATGACTAGTGGGTCAATAAAGAAATTTAAGACGGAAAGTGAAAAACATTTTGTTATTGTATAAAAAATTTACAAATAGAAAAAAATAGGAAAAAAGAAAAAAGTTTATTGAAATAAATGAATATGGAAACACAACATACCAAACCCTATGGGATACAACAAAAGCAGCACTAAGAGGAAAATTTACAGCAATAAGCACCTATATCAAAAAAGTAGAAAAACTTCAAATAATCTAATGATGCATCTTAAAAAACTAGAAAAGCAAAAGCAAACCAAACCCAAAATCACTAGAAGAAATAAAATCAGAGCAGAAGTAAATAAAATTGAAATTTAAAAATACAGATCAATGAAACAAAATTTTCTTTTTTTGAAAAGACAAACAATATTGATAAACCTTTAGCCCAACTAAGAAAAAAAAAAAAGAGAAGACTCTAATAAAATCTGAGATGAAAAGGAGACATTAAAACTGATACTGCAGAAATTCAAAGGATTATTAGACACTACAATGAGCAACTATATGCCAATAAACTGGAAAGTCTACAAGAAATACACAAATCAACCTACCAAGATTGAACCACGAAGAAATCCAAAACCTGAACAGATTAATAACAAGTGATGAGATCAAAGCCATAATAAAAAGTCTCACAGCAAAGAAAAGCCCAGGACCCAGTTGCTTCACTGCTGAATTTTATCAAGCATTTAAAGAAGAACTAATACCAATCCTACTCAAACTATTCTGAAAAATAGAGAAGGGAATACTTCCAAACTCATGCTACAAGGCCAGTATTACTCTGATACCAAAACCAGAGAAAGACATATCAAAAAAAGAAAACTACAGGCCAGGATCCCTGATGATCATTGATGCAAAAATTCTCCACAAAATACTAGCAAACCAAATTCACAGACACATTTAAAATATCATTCATGGCCGGGCATGGTGACTCAAGCCTGTAATCCCAACACTTTGGGAGGCTGAGGCAGGTAGATAACCTGAGGTCAGGAGTTTGAGACCAGCCTGGCCAATGTGGTGAAACCTCATCTACTAAAAATACAAAAATTAGCTAGGCGTGGTGGCGGGGGCCTGTAATCCCACCTACTAGGGAAGCTGAGGCAGGAGAATTGCTTGAACCTGGGAGGTGGAGGTCGCAGTGAGCTGTTGCAGATTGCACCATGCACTCCAGCCTGGGCAACAAAAGCAAAACTCTGTCTCAAATACTAATAATAATAATTCATTATGACCAAGTGAGATTCATCCCAGGAATACAAGTATGGGTCAACATATGCAAATCAATCAATTTGATACATCTTATCAACAAGAATGAAGGACAAAAACTACATGATCATTTTAATTGATGCTGAAAAAGCATTTGATAAAATTCAACATCCCTCCATGATAAAAAAAAAAAAAAAACCCTCAAAAAACTGGGTAGAGAAGGAATGTACCGCAATATAATAAAACCCATATATGACAGACCCATCGCTAGTATCGTACTGAATGGAGAAAAACTAAAATCCTTTCCTTTAAGATCTGGAATAAGCCAAGGATGCCCAGTACACTATTATTCAACATAGTACTGGAAGTCCTAGCTAGAGCAATCAGACAAGAGAAAGAAATAAAGGGCACCCAAATTGGGAAAGAAGAAATCAAATTACCCTTGTTTTTAGACAATCTGATCTTCTATTTGGAAAAACCTAAAGGCTCCACCAAAAAACTGTTAGAACTGATAAATTCAGTAAAGTTGCAGAATACAAAATCAACATACAAAAATCTGTAGCATTTCTATATGCCAAGAATGAACAATCTGAAAAATCAAGAAAGTAATTCCATTTGGAACAGTCACAAGTAAAATAAAATACTTAACAATAAACCAAAATAGTGAAAGGTCTCTACAATGAAAACTATAAAACATTGGTAAAATAAATTGAGGAAGACACAAAAAATAGAGATATTCCATGTTCATGGGTTGGAAGAATCAGTATTGTTAAAATGTCCATACTATCCAAAGCAATTTACAGAGTCAATGCAATTCCTATCAAAATACCAGTGACATTCTTAACAGAAATAGAAAAAAAGTCTACAATTCATATAGAACCACAAAAGACCCAGAATAGCCAAAGCTATTGTGAGCAAAAGGAACAAATTTGAGGAATCACATTACCTGACTTCAAATTATACTACAGAGCTGTAATAACCAAAACAGTATGTTAATGGCATAAAAACAGATGGACTAATGGAACAGAATAGAGAACCCAGAAACAAATCCATCCGATTTATTTAAACAAAGATGCCAAGAACCTAAGTTGGGAAAAAGGACAGTCTCTTCAATAAATGGCACTGGGGAAAGTGGATATCCATATGCAGAAGAATGAAACTAGACTATCTCCTGCAATATATACAAAAATCATTTTAAAATGAATTAAAGATTGAAATCTAATACCACAAACTATGAAACCACTAAAAGAAAACATTGGAGAAACTCTCCCAGACATTGGACTTGGCAAAGTAATACCTCACAAGCACAGGCAGCCAAAGCAAAAATGGACAAATGGGATCACATGAAGTTAAAAAGCTTCTTCACTGCAAAGGAAACAATCAACAAAGTGAAGAGAAAACCCACAGAATGGGAGAAAATATTTGCAAGCTATCCATCTGATAGGAGATTAATAACCAGAATATATAAGGAACTCAAACAACTCAATGGGGAAAAAAAATCTAATAATCTGAGTTTAAAATGGGCACAACATTTAAATAGACATTTCTCAAAAGAAGACATACAAATGGCAAACAGGCATAGGAAAAGTTGCTTAACATCATTATCATCAGAGAAATGCAAATCAAAACTACAGTGAGATATCCTCTCATCCCAGTTAAAATGGCTTTTATCCAAAACACAGGCAATAACAAATGCTGGTGAGGACGTAAAGGAAAGGCAACCCTCATACACTGTTGGTGGGAATGTAAATTGGTACAAACACTATGAAGAACAGTTTGGAAGTTCCTCAAAAAACTAAAAATAGAGATACCATATGATCCATCAATCCCACTGCTAGGTATATACCCAGAAGAAAGGAAATCAGTATATCAAAGAGATATTTGCACTCCATGTTTACTGTCACACTATTCACAATAGCCAACATTTGGAAGCAATGTAAGTGTCCATCAATAGATGAATGAATAAAGAAAATGTGGTACATATACACAATGGGGTACTATTCAGCCATAAAAAAGAATGAGATCCTGTCATTTGCAACAACATGGATGAAACTGAAGGTCATTATGTTAAGTGAAATAAGCCAGGCACAGAATGGCAAACTTCACATGTTCTCACTTATTTGGAGGAGCTAAAAATTTTTTAAATTGAACTCATGGAGATAAAGAGTAGAATGGTGGTTACCAGAGGCTGGGAAGGGTAGTTGGGGGAGTGGGGAGGGAAGTGGAGAATGTATATGGGTACAAAAATATAGTTAGATAGAATGAATAAGATCTAGTATTTGATAGCACAACAGGGTGACTACAGTCAACAAAATTTATTGCACAATTTAAAATAACTAAAAGAGTATATTTGGATTGTTTGTAACACAAAGGATAAATGCTTGAGGTGATGGATACCCCACTTATCCTGATGTGATTATTACACATTGAATGCCTGAATCAAAATATCACATGTACCCCATAAATATATATACCTACTATGTAGCCCCAATTTTTTTTTAAAATTAGCAAATCAAATCCAACAATGTATAAAAATCATTATACACCATGATTTGACCAAGCAAGATTTATTCCAGGCATGAACAACTGGTTCAACATTCAAAAATCAATTAATGTAATTCATCAAATCAGTAAGTTCAAGAAGAAAATCATGTGATCATATCAATGGATGCAGAAAAGGCAAAAATCCAACACCCTTTCATAATAAAAACTCGCAGCAACCTAGGAATAATAGGAAACATTCTCAAATTAACAAATGGGAGTTACAATCATTCTACAACTAACATCATACTTAACAATGAGAAACTGGATGTTTTCCCCCCTAATACTGGGTACAAGGCAAAGATGTCCCCTTTCACCACTCCTATTTAATATTGCACTAGAATTTCTTGCTAGTGCAATAAGACAAGAAAAGAGAATAAAAGGCATGCCAATTGGGAAAGAAGAAATAAAGCTGTCTTTATTTCTGTGCAGAGATGGCATAACTGTGTACATAGAAAATCCTAAAGATTCAACAATAAAAGACTCCTGGAACTAATAAATGATTATAGGAAGTTCACAGAATATAAAGTTAATATTTAAAAGTTTAGTGTTTTCCTTTGTGCCATCAATGAACAGTTAGAAGTTGAAATTAGAAACATAATGCTATTTACATTACCACCAAAAATAATGAAATACCTAGGCATAAATCCAACAAAATATGTACAGAATCAATATGAGGAAACATAGAAAACTCTGATGACAAAAATCAAAGAAGATATAAACAAATGGAGAGATATTCCCTGTATATGAATAGCAAAACTCAATAATTTTAAGATGAGAATTCTCCCCAACTCTATGTATAGATTCAACACAATCCAAATATAACTTGAATAAGCTAATTTGTGAATATTGACAGATTCTAAAGTTAATGTGGGAAGTCAAATGACCCAGAATGACCAACACAATCCTGAAAAAGAACAAAGTCAGAGGATTAACACTACCTGACTTTATGACTTACTATAAATCTAAAGTAGGCAAGACTGTGTGGTATTGGTGAAAAAACAGACAAATTGATCAACAGCACAGAATAGAGAGCCCAGAAATACACCCGCATAAATATAGTCAAATTATATTTGACAAAGAAGCAAAGGCAATTCAGTGCAGGAAGAGGCAAGATAATCTTTTTAACAAATGGGAAAAGCCAGACGGAGTCCTTCCATCTTTTACAAAAGTTAGATCAAAATGGATCTTAGACTTCAACGTGAAACATAAAACTACAAAACTTACAGAAGCTAATATAGGAACAAATCCGGGTGGTTTGGGGTTTGGTGATGAGTTTTTAAATTCAACATCAAAAGCACAACCCATGGAATAAAAAATTCTTATACTGAACTTCACAAAAATTAAAAACTTCTGCTCTGTGAAACAATGTTAAGAGCATGAAAAGGTAAGCCAAGGATTAGAAGTTATTTGCAAAACACATTAACTGATAAACGACTGGTATTCAAAATTATAAATACTTAAAACTCAACAATAAGAAAAGAACCTAATTTTTTAAACGGGCAAAAGGTCTGAAAATTACACCTCACTAAAGAAAATATGCAGGTGACGAATAAGCATAGAAATTAAGATCCATATCATATGTCATTAGGAGATTGCAAATTAAAATTAGATTTCACTACATATCTTTTAGAGTGACTAAAATCCACAAAACTGACAATACCAAATGCTGGCAACAGAATGCCCTTTCATTGCTGATTAAGAATGCAAAACAGTATAGCCACTTTGGAAGAGTTCAGCAGTTCCTTATAAAACTAAAATATTTGCAGCATATGATCCAGTAATGGCACTCCTAGATATTTACCCAAATGAGTTGTAAACTTATGTCCACACAAAAACCTGCACATGAATATTTATAGTAGCTTTATTCACAATTGGCAGAAACTGGAAGCCAACCAAGATGTCCTTTAAAAGATGAATGAATTTAAGTCTGGCACATCCATTCAATGGAATATTATTCAGCAATAGAAAGAAATGAGCTAGCAAGCTAAGAAAAGACACGGAAGAAACAAATGCATATTACTAAGTGAAAGAAGCCAGTCTGAAAAGTCTACACAGTGTATGATTTCTGCAAAAAGCAGAACTATAGGGAATGTAAAAAGGTCAGTCAGTGGTTGCCAGGGGTTTGTTGTGAGGGCAGAGGGTTAAATAGGTAGAGTACAGAGGCTTTTCAGGGCAGTAAAACTATTCTGTATGACAGTGTAATGGTGGATACACATTATGCATTTGTCAGAACCCCACAGATCTGTACAATACGAAAAAAGAGAACCTTAATATAGACTATAGTTAATAATAATGTATCAATATTGGTTTATTAATTAAAGCAAAAATGCCTTTGGTACATGGTGCCAAACTGTGCTCCCGAGGTTCAAAGGGCCCTGCTTCATGTACCTTTTCCTTTGTGGCTTTGTGTTATCAACCAAGTTGTTAGGGTTGACTTGCAGGGTAGCTTGTCCAGTTCTTTCCTCTCCATGTGAGCCTCCAAAGAACTGCTTAAGTGTCCTCACAACATGGTCGTTGGTTTCCCCTAGATCCAGTGATCCAAAAGACCAACATGGAAGCTGCAGTGCCTTTTCTAACCCAGTTTGAAAGTCACACACTGTCACTTGCATCATACTCTACTAATAACAGGTCAGCCCTGATTCACTGTGGGAGGAGACTGCACAAGGGCATGAATACCAGGAGGTAAGGGTCCTCTGGGACCATCCTGAAGGCTGGCTACCACAGGCCCAAAGCCTGTTTCTAGACCCAGCTCCCGCAGGTCTTGAGGTTCAATTCCTACTTCCAATAGTGGGATATTTATTTTTGGTTTCTGGTGGACAAAGATTTTGAGAATGGGTGTATGTTTATTTTTATGTATATATTTAAATTTTTTTCTATCATTTTTGTGTTTTTCAAGTAAAAAGATAAATTTTAGCATGTGCTAATCTATTGACTTGATCCCCAAATCTCCTATTTCTCTTCTAAAAGTTTATTTTTCCATTATAAAATTACTTCAGCTTTATAGTAAAAGAGGGAGGTATAGAAGAATTCAAAATCTTGTCCCTTCCGGCCAGGTGCAGTGGCTCACGTCTGTAATCCCAGCACTTTGGGAGGCCGAGGCGGGCGAATCACGAGGTCAGGAGATCAAGACCATCCTGGCTAACACAGTGAAACCCCGTCTCTACTAAAAATAATATAAAAAATTAACTGGGTGTGGTGGCAGGCGGCTGTAGTCCCAGCTACTCAGGAGGCTGAGGCAGGAGAATGGCGTGAACCCGGGAGGCGGAGCGTGCAGTGAGCAGAGACCTGGCGTGAACCCAGGAGACAGAGCTTGCAGTGAGCAGAGACCGTGTGCCACTGCACTCCAGCCTGGACGACAGAGCGAGGCTCTGTCTCAAAAAACAAAAACAAAAACAAAACCTTATCCCTTCCAAAACAACCTGTAATAATTTATTATTGTATTTTCCTCCAGTATTTTTAAAATAAGGTTTTTAAAATTTTTAAAAATCATGTAGCCAATGCACATTCATTTTGGAAAAATTATTTAATAGATAAAAACCAAAAACAATAAAATAGCTAGCATTTGTAATTCTTCACCCAGATTTATTTATTTATTCTAGGTTTATTCTAGGCTTTTTTCCTGTGTACACACATAAAAATTCACATGCATATATATACCAACACCTTTTAAAAGTGGGTTTCTACTGCATATGCCACTACCTGCCTGGGTTATTAAATTTATTCCTTAGAGTGTCATTTAAATTCCTGAAGAGCAATCTGCTATATGGGTGTGTGTGTGTGTGATATTCTTTAGTCAATCATTCACTATTTTTAATCACCTAGACTTTTTCTCACTACCATAAACGATGTGATGAAGATCCTTGGCTAAATCTTCATTTACCTCACAGTTATTCCTTAGAGCTAAATCCTAGGAGTAGGAGAACTCTTGGTTCAAAGAGTATGTACACTTTTCAGGCTTTTGATACATTTTATCACAATCCCTTCCATCAGGTCTTCTTCTTGAGGCAGGAAAATAGGGTCTGGAGGCAGGCAACATAAGGCCGATTTCACACTTCAGCTATGACAGGAAATATCCTCTCCATGAGGCATATACTAAGTAAATGACTTTGTAACTTTACTTCATCCTCTTCATTTACACAGGGCGTACCCCAAGTAACCAAAGGAATCCTCTAGAGGGTATTTAAATTCCCAAAAATTCTGTAATGGGGTCCCTGAGCCCCTATGCTCGGGTCCATTCCCAAACTGTGGGGTATACTTTCATTTTCAGTAAATTTCTGCTTTTGTTGCTTCATTCTTTCCTTACTTTGTTTGCGCATTTTGTCCAATTCTTTGTTCAAGACGCCAAGAACCTGGACACCCTCCACTGGTAATACTCTTACAATTATGCAGTTGTGCAGTGCATAGCCCGTGCCACTATATGTGGCGGTGTTGCCCACTTAGCAGTGAGGACTGCATATTTTCCTGCATTATCACCAAAACAATGTTATCATCTTTTATTTATTTATTTATTTTTGAGTCAGAGCCTTGCTCTGTCACCCAGGCTGGAGTGCAGTGGCGCAGTCTCAGCTCACTGCAACTTCTGCCTCTCGGGCTCAAGCCATCCTCCCACCTCAGCCTTCCGAGTAGCTGGGACTACAGGCATGTGCCACCATGCTTGGCTAATTTTTGTATTTTTTGTAAAGATGGGGTCTCACTATTTTACCCAGGCTGGTCTTGAACTCCTGAGCTCAAGTGATCCACCTGCCTTGGCCTCCCAAATGCTGGGATTACAGGTGTAAGCCACCGTGCCCAGCCTGGATGTTATCATCTTTTAAATGTTTGCTAAATGATGAGTGAAAAAGTATTTCGTCATTCTATTTTTTTTTTTTTTTTTTTTTTTGAGATGAAGTCTCGCTCTTGTCCCCCAGGGTGGAGTGCAATGACGCGATCTCGGCTCACTGCAACCTCTGCCTTCCAGGTTCAAGCAATTCTCCTGCCTCAGCCTCCTGAGTAGCTGGGATTACAGGGACCTGCCACCACGCCCGGCAAATTTTTCGTATTTTAAGTAGAGATGGGGTTTCACCATGTTGGCCAGGCTGGTCTCAAACTCCTGACCTCAGGTGATCTGTCCGCCTCGGCCTCCCGAAGTGCTGGGATTAAAGCCACTGCGCCCGGGTAATGCATATTTTTAATATACTGTAAGTGTGGTTCCAGTGACTCATTGAAGAAATATTTATTGAGGTCCTATAACACAATAGTAAACAAGAGTCGCTGTCGTCATGGACCTTAACTTCCAGTGTATGCACTGCATATCTGTTTAGGTGTCCTGCCCCTCACCTCTATTAGGACAGGGACATCCCCATCATGGTCTCCTCTCTGCTTTGGCAAGACATTAGATGTGACCCATCACAGGCTCCTCTGTATACACTAGGCAGACAAAACCTCCCGAGCTGTCTCTCAGCGTTGGCAGACTCTGAACAACTCAGTCTTCACAGGGGAGAACCAGGGAAGAAACAAATCTCTGCCAACCAATGGCATTCAGACCTCTCCTGTCATGTTTGATGGGTATGAGGTAGTCCCTCAATGGAAATAAAGACTCAGGACACTGGCGAGATGAGCTTGGAAGAGTTATCCGGGTCACGGGAAGGCTGGAATGGTAATATTGAAGCTTTAGGAAGTAGGGAAATTCAACCTTGGTGAATATTACAAGGGCGGGCCTTCATTGTTATGTAGGTTCTTCTGGAAGTGATGGAAACTTATATAAAATACTTTGTGGCATAGCAGGAACTCAGCCTTTTACTCTGTTCTGGAAGGATCCTACCTACTCAGAGAACGTACCAACCACTGCACAGGGAACTGGGGAAGGTCAAAAGCCAGGCCATGACCGGCTGCATCTGCTCTTACTCTGTGGCCATCTCACTACCGTTAGCTAAAGTAATGTGAAACATGAGGTGTATCTATCGTGCGTGTGTGCGTGCATGTGTGTGTGTGTGTGCATTTGTCCTCTTCTGGGCCATCTGTTGTCCTCACAGCCCTGAAGTGAGTCAGACTCAGCCATCAGATTAAAAGTGGGAAAGGAGCAGAAGTTCCAGGCAGGAATGAGGCTGCCTTTTAACCAAGCTCAGCTGTAGCATAACTCACTGGATGGCTGAGTGACAGGACTGGAAGATGTCCTTTGGGGCCACAGCCCAGTGCTGTGAAACCAGTGCAGCAGAGAGACACTGGGAAGGTGTTTTTGCACAGGCTGGGAAGAGGCGCCCACAGTGGCAGCCCTGGGGCAACTCCAGGAACAGGGGTCCTTGAGAGCATCAGAGATCAGCCCCTTGAGGTGAGGGGCCCCTACTAAGCATTAAAAGGCCTAGCTAGGTGTAAGGATAGCTGGGGAGCCACAGTAGAAGGGGATGGGCAGACGAGGCTGACCTGGCCCAGCACCAGTGTGGGTGTGACTCCTAGACAGGTGCCCAGGGTTGGAGCAGGCAAGCATTTGTCATTCACTTCTGCCCAAGGCCTGACATCTCCATCATCCAGGCTAAGCAGAGCAGGGAAAGAATATCCCATCTGAAGCACGGAGAGGATGTGACTTCCCTAAGGACACATAGCATGTTATAACTGAGTCAGGCCTAAGACTCAGAAGCAATGGCTCCCTGTCCTGGGATCACTCCTTCCTTCACTCCTTTCTGGGGACGCCCATTAAGGACCTCTCCTTAGGATCATCAAAACATTTACTGAGCACAACAGGGCAGCAGGACCCACCTCATACAGGCAATGAGGGGGACGGAGTCTGCAGGAAGGTTGAAGGTAACAAGACAACCACCAAAAGTAAGTCTGCTTTTTATTATCACTGCACTGGCAATTTCAAAGTCAGCGATTAAATTAGTCCAAAAAACCTTCTGTTAGTCTTCAGTTCTAAACAACCATTGTGGTTATGGTTAAGTTTTAGTATGATATTAGCACATTTAAAAACCACCTGTAATAAGCATTATATTTATTATATGTAGACATTAATCCAGAGAACTTCCAGTTATATACTTGGCCCCCAACACACCCAGACTCAGCCAGGGGCATTTGTTTCAAGTTTGGTTACAATTTGGAATGCTTCAAAGAAATGGAAACGATGATCGATGATCCTAACTCATTCTCACACACTACCTCCCCATCAACACCATCTTAAAAGTTTCTTGAATGAGGGTGTGCCCAAGAATGGAAGTCCAAGAAACCTACCAGCCAGCAGGCAGAGGGGGAGTAAGGTGTTGTCACTGTCTGCTATCCATTTGTTTGGTTGGCTGTGATCAAGTTCGGTGGAATTTTACCCGATTCCCTAACTATCACTTAAAATGACTTTTAAAATCATGCCGTGTGGAAATAACAGATTATACTGAGTATATAGAAGACTGATTTATTGCTAGCCAGACAATGCAATTAAAAGAGAAGGCTGGGCATGGTGGCTCAGGCCTGTAATCCCAGCACCTTGGAAGGCTGAGGCAGGATGATCACTTGAGTTCAGGAGTTTGAGACCAGCCTGGGCAACATGGCAAAACCCTGTCTCTACAAAAAATAATTAGCTGGGTGTGGTGGTGCATACCTGTAGTCCCAGCTACTCAGGAGGCTGAGATTGGAAGATCACTTGAGCCTAGGAGTTAGAGGCTGCAGTGAGCTATGATCATGCCACTGCGATCCAGCTTGGGCAACAGAATGAAACTCTGTCAAAAAAAAAAAAGAGAGAGAGAAAGAAGAAGTGAGAAAAGAAAAAGGAAAGGAAAAATGGCTGAATACCTCCAAAGTCTGTGTAGGAAATATGTAAATGGTGGTCCATTTCCAAGACCTCAGGTAGGCTTGGGTCTGCAAACTACAGAAGGACAGAATATACTAGGCCCCTGCTTTAATAGCTGGAGCCTGCTAGTTGGGGCACCCTTAGTTGCTCTCATCCAAACCTAAGAGTTTAGTCTAGAATGAAGATTTACTAGCCTGCAAAATAGCTCACTTTATCTATTCTTTTACCAGCTTGCCTGACTACCTAGGTCATAAGTCAAATACTTAAAAAGCCCTTGAGTGGACTATAATCGCAATGCATTATGGGCTGCAACAAAATGCAGTGAGACAACCCTAAAGAAAACACCCAAAATCCCTACCTGGCCAGGCAAGGTGGCTCATGCCTGTAATCCCGGC
This sequence comes from Macaca fascicularis, assembly GCF_037993035.2. Lineage (NCBI taxonomy): Eukaryota > Metazoa > Chordata > Mammalia > Primates > Cercopithecidae > Macaca > Macaca fascicularis. Next base: position 86,062,849 of record NC_088384.1, read on the forward strand.
ACTTTGGGAGGCCACGGCGGGTGGATCACTTGTCAGGAGTTTGAGACCAGCCTGGCCAACATGGTGAAACCCTGTCTCTACTAAAAATACAAAAATTAGCTGGGCGTGGTGGCAGGTCCCAGCTACTCAGGAGGCTGAGGCAGGAGAATCGCTTGAACCTGGGGGGCGGAGGTTGCAGTGAGCCAATATCATGCCATTGCACTCCAGGCTGGGCGACAGAATGAGACTCCATCTCAGAAAACAAACAAATAAAACAACCCTACTCAACAACCAACAGGTGACGTCCAGGAAGATTGTGACTCCACAGTACTCAACCTCTGAGGAACCAGGAGAGGGACCCACACACTAGAGGATAAATTGCTTGCTGTAACCGTGCTGGGTGTGCCTGTCCACCAGACACCCCATCTTGCAAGACTGTATTAAAAGTATCACTTCCACTGTTCTCTGTGTCTCTGGGTCCATTCTTTGGGTTTGGACAGGTGAGTTTGTTTCTCACAGTCTAGACTCTAGATGTGAAGAACTTTGATCATATCACCAAAGGAGATGGTGGTATGCAATTTTATAAATAAAAATACACTAGTGTCAGTTTTTTGCAAGGGGAACCTGATTTGCATCTTTTTAATTAAAAAAAAAAAAAAAACTGTTATTAGGCCAGGTGCAGTGGCTCAGGCCTGTAATCGCAGCACTTTGGGAGGCTGAGGTGGGTGGATTGCTTGAGTTTAAGACCAGCCTGGGCAACATGGAGAAACATCATCTCTACTAAAAATACAAAAATTATCAGGGTGTGGTGGCATGTATCTGTAGTCCCAGCTACTTGGGAGGCCGGGAGGATGAGGTGGAACGATGGCTTAAGCCCAAGAGGCAGAGGTTGCAGTAAGCCGAGATCGCACCACTGCACTCCAGCTTGGGTGACAGAGCCAGACCTTCTCAAAAAAAAATAAATAAATAAATAAAATAAATAAAATAAAAATAACTTGTTATTAAGATTTAACATTTTCCTTTATAAAATCATTGTACCACTGATGGTATCATAGAATTAAGTAACGTCAACAAAAGTCAGGATTTTTCTAGCTGTAAGCAACAGAAAACCCACTTCAAACTGGCTTCAGTGAAAAAGGCATTTGTCTCCTGTACCTGAAAAGCCTAAGGGTGAGCACTTGGCTTCATGCACGGCTGGACTTAAGGGATTAAGCTACATCACGAGGCCCTGGTCTGTCTCTCCATTCCCAGCTTCGCCTTTTCTGCAATGGCTCCATTCTCCATGGGGGCAGGATGGCTGCCAGTTAACTCCAATCTCAAATCCCCTCAGGTTTGAAGCTTCCAGACTTCTCCACAATCGGGACCAGTTCTAAGCCTGATGCCATGGGCTGGAATTGGGTCACGTGCCCCACCCTGACCCCCACTCCTCTGAGGTTTGGGGAATGGAATGCACAGATCTGCGAGCCTCTCTTCCCCTTTTGGAACCAGAAGAAGAGTCAACTCCATCCACTGCACATGGCTGAAGTGGAGGAGAGGAGGCTTCCCCAGATGAAAATTGAGGACAGCTATCATAAGAAGGGGAAGTGGATAACAGCTGACCCCCAAAAGCCATACTTGGAAGGTAATTAGGTAAATGTATATTAATATGTAATAATAATTGGAGGTTCAGAAAAGTGACTTCTGAATCACCCACCTGCCAGCCAGGTGACCCGAGAGGGAAAGAATCTTTGTTAGACCATCTGGCAGAACGGGAGAGTCCATGGTGTTCCCTGGTATGGTAGGGTTGGGAAGCCAGAGGCTACCAAGGGAGAGTGACTTGCCCAGGGCCACATAGCCACCCACGGGCAGGGATGAAACTAGAACACAAAACTGTCTCGTTCCCCATCCAGTGCTCCCAGCTAGCCTTGTGAGGGCCAAAAGGGGGCTCTAGGAGAGGTCCTCCAGCTGGTTCATCACCCCTGGGGGAGCGGCTCCAGCAGGCTCTCCTACCTGCCATGGTGGAGAATTTTCAACAAGCCCCTTCTACTCCCCTGCCCCCACTACCCTGGGATCTCCCAGTCTGTCTCAGGTGAAAGGAGGAGCAGGTCAGTCTTAGGGACTCAGGGAGTCCTGAGTCCCACAGGCCTTCCCAGTCTTGACAGCACCATTCTGTGGCCTTCATCTTACATAAAATGCAGTAAGAGCCCTAGGCAAGAGCCTCTACCCTCTCCAGCAATTTCTGAAGCCACCACCACTAGGTCAGGCTGGGTGTTCCTGGGCTCCACATCTCCACCCCACCAGATCCTAAGATACCAGCAGTGCTCCCACAGCTTGTGTTCAGAGCAGCACCACTACGGTATTAACCCAGCAGCCAGGCTGCCTGGGGGACTTCTCCGTGGGGATGCTTGGGTGCAGCAATCTCATTAAGCTGGGGAGGGAGTCCTGTCTTGAAGTACTGTTTGCATAAAAGCACATTATTTTATGTAGATGGTGTTTATTTGGATAAAGGAGTTATTATGATAGAGATTAAAAGGGGCTTAAGCACCCCCCAGCCCACCCCTTGGTGCCACCATTGTTATCACCAGTTTAAATGAGAGGAACCACACCTTAACTCAATGACAGCACCAATAGTGGAAATCCAGACCCCTCAGGTAATGGGAAAAACAGACTGGGATGTGGCCAGGACACACGGACAACGTCTTCCCGGCATGTTAGCACTTTAAACAAGGATGATACTGATGACATAGAAAAGTGGCAATGATAAATTAAGTGAAAGGGGAAAATTGAGAAAGTATGTAGAACATGTATATAATCATATATGTATGTATACATGTATAAAGTTATAGTAGTTAAGAGCATAGGATCTGGAGCCAGCCTGCCTGGGTTCAAATCTTTCACCTCTTACCTTAAGCATTTCATTTAAACTCTCTGTGTCCCAATTTGTTTATCTGTAAAATGAGGCTAATCCATCTAAAGTGTCTAACACAGGTCCGGACATACAGTAAGTGCTCAAAAATGTTACTTGCTAATCTTGTTAAGTCTCTCGCACAGGAAACTTGCACCCCCAGCCTTGGTGGTGACCAGGCCCGAGCCTCCCCGCCCCTGGCTCAGGAACCCCAGCACCCCGCCACTGCCGGTTGCCCATTGTTCCTGCCTTCCTGTTCTGCCCTGCTCCGGAACACGGTGGGAGCAGCTCCAGCCAGACAGGAAACCATCCGTGTTCTGGCACCCGCCCCCACTCCTCCTTCAGGGTGCTCAGCCAGGCCCCTCCTGCCTCTTGTGGGGAGCACTGAGCTACCAGTCTTCAGACTGAATCTTACTTGTGTTTTCTCAATGGAAAAACTAGAAAACGAAGGAACCCACTTGGCAGGGCCAACTGCGGGTTAAGTAAGATGATGCGTGCAACAATGACAATGGCTATCCTCATATTGTCTCGCTCAAGATCAGCTTTCAAATGCTGCTTCCGGCCAGGATGCAGGGGGACCAGTTCCACCTCTAGTGTCTGGGGCTCAGATTTCTCAGATCATGCTGCCTCTCCCTATCTGACTCCCAGAATCCCCCCAGAAAGACAAGATACACACTTCCCTGAGATTAGAAGCTAGCTAGTCAATCGAGGTAAACGTGCCATTTTGGAGATTAGACAAACTGAGCCCTGGAGGAGTCAAACAACTCAGAGTAACCCAGCCAGCCACTGGCACAGGTGTGGTGAGGAGCCAATGCCAAAAGTGGGTGAAAGATTTGGGCAATGTTCCCAGGCTGGCAGCAGGGAGACCAGAGCTTGGGGTCACTGGATCCTCAGGTGCGGTGAAGAGCCAAGGCCAAAAGTGGGTGAAAGAGCTGGGCAACATTCCCAGGCTAGCAGCCAAGAGAGACCAGGGTTTGGGGTCGCTGGATCCTGGCTCTGCTACTGAATTGCTATGTGACCATTCTGCGCCCGTTTCCCTTCTCTGGTGGCTATAGGAAGGCAGATGTGGCTCCTCACCCTGCCTGTGCCATGGGCTGGCTGCATTACTGAGTCATCTGACCCCTCCAGAGCTTGGTTTGTATAATCTCCAAAATGGCATACCCACCTAGATTAATGAGCTAGCCCCTGATCTCAGTGGAGATTCTTTCTTGTCTTTCTGCTGCCTTCTCCTCCATTCCTCTGCTCAGAACGGGAACTGTCAGCAGATCAGGGCTGGCTATTTGAGGCTTTTGGAAGAGTAAATCCAAGTCACAGCTTCCTGTCTCTCTGCGCTGGGCAGGACCAAGGCTAGGCTTTTTTGTTTCAATAGGTTTTGGGGTACAGGTGGTTTCTGGTTACATGGATAAGTTCTCTAGCGGTGAGTTCTGAGATTCTGGTGCACCTGTCCACTGAGCAGTGTACACTGTACCTAATATGTAGCCTCTAATCCCTCAACCCCTCCTACCCTCCCGAGAGTCCCCAAAGTCCATTATATTATTCTTATGCCTTTGCATCCTTGTAGCTTAGCTCCCACTTAAAACAGAGAACATCACGAAGTCAGGCGTTCAAGACTAGCCTGGCCATCATGGTGAAACTCCGTCTCTACTAAAAATACAAAAATTAGCTGGGCATGGTCGTGTGCGTGCCTGTGGTCCCACCTACTTGGGAGGCTGAGGCAGGAGAATTGCTTGAAGCCAGCAGGCGGAGGTTGCAGTGAGCCGAGATTGCACACCACTGCACTCCAGCCTGGGCAACAGAGCGAGACTCCATCTCAAAAACAAAAAAAACAACAAAAAAAGAGAATATGTGATATTTGGTTTTCCATTCCTGAGTTACCTCACTCAGAATAATGGCCTCCAGCTCCATCCAAGTTGCTGCAAAGGCCATTATTTTGTCCCGTTTTATGGCTGAGTAGTATTCTATGGTGTATATATACCACATTTTCTCTATCCACTGATTGGTTAATGGGCATTTACGTTGTTTCCAAATTTTTGCAATTGCCAATTGTGCTGCTATAAACGTGTGTGCATGTATCTTTTTCATACAATGACTTCTTTTCCTCTGGGTAGAGATACCCAGTAATGGATTGCTGGATCGAATGGTAGTTCTACTCTTAGTTCTTTAAGGAATCTCCATACTGTTTTCCATAGTGGTTGTACTGGTTTACATTCCCACCAAGGCTGGGCTTTTTTTTTTTTTTTTTTTTTTTTGAGACGGAGACTCTCTCTGTCGCCCAGGCTGGAGTGCAGTGGCCGGATCTCAGCTCACTGCAAGCTCCACCTCCCGGGTTTATGCTGCCTCAGCCTCCGGAGTAGCTGGGACTACAGGCGCCCACCTAGTTTTTTGTATTTTTTTAGTAGAGACGGGGTTTCACCGTGTTAGCCAGGATGGTCTCGATCTCCTGACCTCGTGATCCGCCCGTCTCGGCCTCCCAAAGTGCTGGGATTACAGGCTTGAGCCACGGCACCCGGCCAAGGCTGGGCTTTTGACATGTTTTCTCCCCACTCCAACCTGAGGGAAGCCGAGAGGACTTGTGTGTCCACAGGTTGGCTTTGACATGACATGTCATGACACATGAGATGATACAAAGTAGCATGCTGAGTGCCCACTGTGCAGCAGCGAACGAACGTCCTGTCAACAGAGGTTGTTTACTGAAGATTTGAGGATGGAGGAGGAGCTGGGGCTTGCATCATAGGAAGGCAACAGCTTCAGAACCTAACCCTATTCTCAGAGTACCCTCCTACTTGCCTTCACCCTCCCAGGGGACTTTCCCTGGGGGTCACTATACTGGTCCAGCCTCCGTCCATCATGCTGCCTTCCTTCTCTTGCCCCCTTTTTGTACCCCCATCTTGTGCATTGCCTTAGGAACCCCCAAATCTGTTTGAATGGGGGAAGGCATCAGGGGCCAGGGTGCCCCCATCTCCATCAACTCCCCCAGAACTGTCCCAAATAAAGTCACCCCAAAGAAATCTAAGGAATATATTATGCTTTTGTAAGCACATAGTCTTACAATATGCCCCCTCCAAACTGACTGCCTCCCCAAAGCCCCTTTTTGCCAAGCTCCTGCTCTCAAATTTGACCACCCAAATCTGGCATAGGGCTCAGCTGGGCAGAGCCTTCTGCTGAAAAGTACGCCTTCTGTAGAAGGCTGCTGGGGAGTAGAGAGGCGTTTCCCCACTGTTACTCATCCATTTCATCTTCACTAAAATTCTGCAGGTTAGGAAATACTGCCCCAGTTTTACAGAACTGGAAACTAACGCTCCTGGCTGGGACTGTGTCTTAGTCCATTCGGGGTGCTGTAACAACATATCTTAAACTGGATAATTTATTAACAGGAATTTACTGCTTACAGTTCTGGAGGCTGGGAAGTCCAAGATCAACGTGCTCTCTGCTTCAAAGATTACATTTTCTCACTGCATTGTCACGTAAAGGGGCAAGCAAGTTCCCTCAGACCTCTTGTATAAGAGCCCTAATCTCTGCCCTAATGACATAATCACCTTCCAAAAGTCCCCACCTCTTAGCACTATCACATTGGAGATTCAGTTTCAGCACAGGAATTCTACCTACAGTGGCAGGTTGCGCTGTCCAGCCTCAGCTCCAGGCTCCAGAATGTCAGACGTCTTTCCATCTCTTCAGCCCCGCACTCCCCACATAGGTCCCAGCAGAGCTCGGTGCAGCCTCCCAGGTCACATCTGCTACCCCTGCCCAGACACAGGTGATCACAGCTGGCTGGCAGACACTCTGGAACAGAGGCCTGAGGTTATTATTAATGTCATCCTCCTGTATTTCCTACTCTCTGCCTTCCAGGCATGTGGTAGGATGGCAGTTCCCTGCTCCCTTGTGATTGGGAGGTGGGGTAACCTGGCCAACAAGGTGTGAGAAGTGACATTTGTTATTTGGGCTGGAGCACTTAATTGCCAGATAGAGATCTCTTTCCCTCTGCCGTGGCTTCTGACAGCCTTTGAGATGGCAGCTGCCCCATCACCCCCGGTCCTGGAGTAAGGAGACACGGGGACCCTGCCAGCCCTCGACGGGTAGTAGTGTGCATGAGAAAGACACTTCCTATTAGGAGCCACTAAGATTTCAGGGTTGTTTGCTGCTGCAGCATAACCTGGCCTACCTTAACTCACACACATCCCCAGAAAGCAAAACCAAGACGGAGCTCAGAAATAGCATGAAGGACATTGTCTCTGGAGGCCAAATGCTCATAGTGGACATCTTTGGTGTTCACACCTCAGCAGGGACTGGAAGTGGCAACAGAGTTGGCCCTTTGTGGGGCCTTAGTACAGCTAGGGGAAACCTCAGAGAAAATCCATCCAAACTCTTCCCTGACCAAATGTGGAGACTCGAGGCCCAGAGAGGGCAGGGGCTTGACAGCATGCTATAGCAGAGGCTGGCACAGAACCTGCTAACAATAGACTGCCTCCGTTTCCCAGCCTCCCATGCAGCTCTGTGTGGCCATGTGATCAAATTTTTGCCACCTAAGGATTTCTTTGTGGGTTTCTTAAAAGAGAAATCTGTGACTCAGCTGACCAGGGTAGGAGACTCCTAGAGGTTCAGAGCCAAAGCTTGGCCTTACCACTCTCGGGGTGTGTTGCCTTGGGCAAGGTGCTTCACTCTGAAGCTGGGAATTACGGTGAACAGATAAGATCAGTATATGCCCAGTGCCCAGCAGAGCACTCAGTGTGCAGGAACTCATTAAATGGTACTCTTCCTGTTATTATCATTCAGCAATAGGAAGAAAGCTGTGATGACATAAGCCAGGGTCTTGCTGCACCACCCAGATTCCACACAGAGGGCTGGAGTGTAGAGCACCTCCTTCTCTGTCCAGCCAACATTCTCTCGTCTTCTGGGAAGAGCATCTCCATTTTCACTTCACTCAGATGACTGTTTCTATAACATGTAGCCACGAGAAAGTAGGAAACTAACATTTACTAAATGCCAGCTGTGTCCTAGGTACTTCACATGATACCTCATTTAGCCTTCAGGATAAGTCTGTAAAGAAGGTAGGTGTGGAAAACTACAGCTCAGAGGTTTAGTAACATGTGCAATATCACAGAGCTGGGACTCAGATCTGATGCCCCAGCCCAACCCATCTTTTACATAAGGGTCAGTCATTTAAGTTTCTAACTGTGATTGACTTTTCTAGGAGGGGCATTTATTCACTCAGTTAATATTTACTGAGGCCAGGTGTGGTGGCTCATGCCTGTAATCTCAGTACTTTGGAAGGCCAAGGTGGACACATCCCTTGAGCCCAGGAGTTCAAAACCAGCCTGGGCAACATGGCAAAACTCCATCTCTACAGCAAATACAAAAATTAACCAGCTGTGGTGGCATACACCTGTGGTCCCAGCTACTCAGGAGGCTGAGGCAGGAGGATGGTGGGAAGCTGAGGCAGGAGGATGGTGGAAGCTGAGGCAGGAGGATCGTGGGAAGCTGAGAAAGGAGGATCACTTGAGCCTGGCAGACAGAGCAAGACCCTATCTCAAAAAATAAATAAATAAATAAATAAATAAAAATTTACTGTGAGCCTGCTACGTGCCAGGCATAGTACTAGGCCCTAGGGATAAGACAAGCCCCTGCCTTCATGGAGCACCCATTCCCGATGGCATAGAGACTACACCTCATGAACCAACTCTAGTCGACAGTAGCTGCCTGTAGCATTATGATGAGAGGATCCAGAGAGGCCTCTGGGCCCAGCAGGAAGGACATAGTGGTTGATTACTCAGGCTGCCATAGGTGCTATTTGGGAGTTTCTGAGTGTGTGCTGTTTCCTGGCCACCCAAAGTTTAGACTTGTTCATACAAATAGATAACAAAGCAGAAATACAGTCTGGTCAGAGCACAGTTCCACTCCTTATTTTGAAAAGAGTAACTGGCTGGGCGTGGTGGCTCACACCTGTAATCCCAGCACTTTCAGAGGCTCAGGCAGGCAGAATACTTGAGCTCAGGAGTTTGAGACCAGTCTGGGCTACATGGCGAAACCCTGTCTCTACAGAAAATAAAAAAATTAGCCAGGTGTCGCAGTGTGCACCTGTGGTCCCAGCTACTAGGGAGGCTGAGGTGGAAGGATCCCTTGAGCCTCGGAGGTCAAGGCTGCAATGAACCATGATTGCATCACAGCACTACGGCCTGGGTGACAGAGCGAAATGCTGTCTCAAAAGAAGAGTAACCACTGTAGAGCTAATAACTTGGCCCTGCCCCCAAGGAACTTAGGGTCTAACTAGTAGCCTAAGGTACACACGAATACATGATGATTATTAAAGAATGGAACAGGAGACTCTGATCCAGAGTCAGAGGTGGGAGAAGCCACATGGATGTGGGTGATCCGGGAGGCTTCCTGGAGGAGCTCAGTGGTGGATTTGGCTAGGTGGGTGGGGGCAGGAGAAGGTGATCTAGGGGCAGCGGCAGCACAGGCAAAGGTATGGAATCAGGGTGGGTGGGAAGTGGGTGTGCGGTGGGGCAGCAATGGCGGGGCTCCCAGTCCAGCTGAGGCAGAGGTGCTGAGGGAGTGCTGAGGAGGTAATAAAGGGAGTGGGCTGTGGAGGTCTCCATGTCAGCCCTGGGAATTTAGTCCAGACCCTGAAGCAGGAGGGAGCCACTGAAGAGTTCGAGCAAGGGCGTGCCCAAAGAAAGGTATTTCTAGGTGGCTGAAGTCAGTGATCAGTGGCAACTATCCAACCAGGGAATAGAAAGAGAGTCCCTGTATGTATTAAATAGGTGGGAGTTAGGGCACCTGGGCTCCATGCTGACATGCTGGGACCACAGGCAAGCCCCTCACCCGGAAGGGCCTGCTTCCTCCTCCCTCTTCTCTAAAGGCCCCTTCAGGTCATGACTGAATGAAGTGAGGTGGGGGAGGAGTTGCTTGGTTCAATTAGGGTCTCTATTTTCCACTTTGCTTTGGCCCTAGAGACCTGACCTAAGGTGGATCCATTACCCACGTTACCTCAGCTTCAGGGCCATGTAGCTTACCCTGAGGTATGCCCCACACCTCAGCTTTCTGAAACAGCGTGTCCCATAGAAGAGAAGACATGGCCTTGGCCCACTTTCCAGCTAACTTGAGAGAGAAACTTTGCCTCTGTGCCTCAGTTTCCCACCTGGAGGAATGGTGTGAGTCACACCTACTCTGCAGGGAAGGCATGAGAAGCCATTGAGATAATGCCTTTAAAGTGCCCGGGGTAGTATCTCTGTGCTCTCTGGGAGTAAGTGCTGAATTAGTGGCAAATGTCTTTCTTGTTATTGCTCCTATTGTGTGTTTCCTGTGTGGGACTCTGGGCTGTAAGCTCTTCATAGGCAGGCAGAAGATCTGATGCTCAAGGCTAGTTCAACTCTGCCAGGTGGTTCATGGGGACTGTGACGTGGGCCTGCCTGGCCCAGAGAACAACCCAGATACTGACACACCCTGAGTGTGTACACCGTCAATCCTCATGGGACTGGCCAGCACACGGGGCCCCCGTCCCTGCCCAGGCACCCAGTGGGACAGGCACCCTCATCCAACCAAACCCATCAGGATCTAAACTAAATTCTTCCTCCTTTTATGTTCAAATTCATATAATTATTTTTGGAATAAGTAGTACATTTAAACTTTTCAAAATTTAAGACACCAAAAAATGTGCCATTAAAAAAAAAATCTCCACCTCAGCACACAGCTCCTTAGTTCCACTCCCAGGAGACAACCAATCTAAATTCCCGTTAAAATAATCAAACTTAATTGCTTCTCCCTTACAAAAGTCATGAGCATTCAGAGCAAATGCTAACTTAAAAAACAAAAACCAAACAAAACAGAAAACCACCCTGGAACACACAAAAGTACAAGCTGAAAATCTCACCCTCAACGCCACCATCCAGAGATCCTCAGCATTTTAGACTGCTTTCAACACACATCCACCTTACAAAAACTGAAAACACAATGCAAGAGGAGATTCACAATATTGATTTTTCAACATCTCACTAGAATCTCAGAAATATTTCCTCATACCTTCTTCCTTAAATGACTTTAATAGCTCTGTGATCTTCCACAGATAATGATTTATTTAAGCAGACCACAGAAATGGGCATTTGGGATTTCTACGTTTTCCTTACTAGAAGCAGCAGTGATGGATGGGCGCTGTGACTCCACTGTAACAAATTCCCAGAAGAAATGCTGGGTCACAGGATATGACCACTTTTCAATATCCTGGCCTAGACCCCTAGATACCTACCACAAACCACCCTCTAGTCAACTGCTTTCCGCGATCAGCAGGACTAGGTGTCCAACCCAAATGTAGAGCTATTTGAGAAAAGGCCAACAAGTCTTGGTTCATAAACTTCTGAACAGCAGCTGTGAGGGCCTTAATCCCACCTCCAAATCTAGACTAAGGCCAAAGGCCTCCTCTGGGCTGGCAACCTGCCTTGTTTACCCAGCCACAGCCCTCACCTGTGCCCATCCCAGTCCAAGGTGAGTCAGCTGAACAGGGGATGGGCACCACCCTTCCCAGAGCAGGAAGCCAGCTGAGACAGGGCTATCTTCCAGGGAGGGAAACAGATTCAGCAGCGGCAGTGGCTGGAGAAGGTCGTGGAGCAGCACCTGGCCTGCAGGTAAGCGCTGGGGGCCCTGACCTGATCCTGGCTGGGACTGGGATGAGTGAGACCTGCCCTCACCCTGTCTCCTTCCCTCCCTGCCCCTTCCCTTCTGGGACTTCCCAGGCAACTTCATATTCAAGTGCTTCACTCCAGGAGTCAAGTGTGAAAGTGGGGTTTCTTCTTCTGATCCTAGCCCTGGGCCAGGTTTGATTGATGGCTGAGTGATTTTCTTCACCTAGACATCATGAGGGCCCCCGGTGCCTTCTGACTGCCCATGACTGTGCTCAAGGAGATGAGACCCACACTTTGCTCCTTGAAAGGCCAATTTCAGCTGAAACCAGAGGCTGCAGGCAGGCAAAAAGCCCATTTCTCCCAAGGAATCCACAGCCCAGGCCTCCTTCTCTGGCCTGAAGCTGTTTCTATCAAAAACCTTCCTGCTACAGCACTGAAACACCTGCTGGGGAACTGTGCCAGGGGCTTCACCTTTCTAAGAACTGGCTTCTTCATCTGGAGACTGAAAATAGCCCACAAAGTCAGGAGCATGGAATGACATACTGGACACAGGAGTCAGTGCATGCCCTCCTCGGCAGGGTCTCAGAAAATGGGGCAGAAAACGAGCCTGCTATGGGCTGGGCAGGCACTGGACAGGCAGCTTCGACATACAGTGGCCCAAGCTCATGACAGTTCCACCACCATCACTTCCCACCTGGGCTCCTGCTCCCACTCCTGCCCTGTAGCCCATCCTCCAAACATCAGCCAGAGGAGGCCTGTCAAAATAACCCTTGTACCTTGGCACTCTGCTGCTCCAAATCCTCCAGTGGCTCCCATCTCACTACAGTAAATGCCAGAGTCCTCACCATGGCCTCCAGGCCCTCCAGGATCTGGCCCCTGTCACTTCTCCAGCCTCCTCTCCACTACTCCTCCTTACTCCCTCTCTGCGCAACCGGCTTCTCACTGGTTAGATGCTCTCTAAACGCAACACCAACTCCCACCTAAGAGCCTCTGCAATGGCTGTACCCACTCCGTTAGGCCTTTCCTCAAATGTCACCCCACCCCGCCAGCAAGGTTTCTGAACCTCCTGACATGACCCTCCATCCTGCTGTTTCTCTCCAGTGCCTCCCACCATCTAATATAGCACACAAAGTCACAGAGCCTATTTATCCAGCTCCTCCCCCAAAGAAAGTACATTTGGGGACCAATTCTTCTTTCCTTCACTGCTGATACCTAGAACAGTACTCAGACTTAGTAGGTGCTCAATAAGTAAGTGTGAAACAATGAATAAACAGTTAACTTTTACTGAATGCCTATTATGTGCTAGGTACTGTGCTAAATGCTTTCCATATACACCTTATCTCTTTTTAAAAATCTTTCAGTCTCCAGATAACTGTGATGCAACTATTGTTATACAGATTACAAAGGAAGAAATGACATTCAAAAGGAATTTAACTATGCTGTGCTCTCACAAGTCAGAAGCAGTCAGTCTGAACCCTGCCCTGCCTGGGCCTGGGTTCATGAGGAAGTCGCACCTTTTCTCCAGCAGGCAGTGCAGCCCCGAGAGGAGGAGCGGGGACATGCTGGTGGCCTAGCAACAGCTTCTTCTATTCCGACTCACCATATCCCTGGGCTAATTTGGCCTTCCAGGAGCTATTCCTCTGACACTCTAACCCACGCTTCCCTCCCGCACACTGTCTCGTAAAGGATGGATGAGCTGTCCACAGGAACAAGTGGGAGTCTCATCACTTCAGCTCTTTGGAACAAAGTGTTCCAGAGTGTTCTCACTCTAAGTTCAAAGATGGGGGCTGAGGTCCCCTTGTCAGCCCTGCTGATCTCCAAAGCCCAACTACTGGTTTGCTGTGGGTGTTGTTATTGCTTATAATATCAAAAAGTACAGAAGCTCAGGGATGGAAATCTGGAAAGGGCTGTGGGAGAGGAAAATTCCTCTGGGAGAGAGGGGTTAGGTGGGTTCTTTTCCTTTCAGAGAAGCCAATTACTTGTGGGAAGCCATCAGCACAGAACTGAGCAAACTTCCATTGTCAGATTATAGGAGCCAGGCAGCCTTTCAACCTAACTCGTTAGGGTCGTGGTTTCTCTCCCTTTCCAGGCCCAGATTATTCTTCGAAAGACTTTTTACTTATTGCCTGCAAACACAGACAGGCATGGGAAGAAAGACTGTATATTTAGGATATCAGGCTTTCTCTTCTCTCTGTGCCTGCTTTTCCACTCCTTTCAGAAATAGTAATGGGACGCCTGTTGTGTGCCAGGCACTGTGCTCAGCACTGGGGGTTAACAAATGAGTGACATTTCCTGACCAGTGAGGGAGATGAGCAAACAAACACGCACAATAGAAATCCAACCCAGGAAATGCAGAAGGCCTTGCTCACAGTAGGTGATTAATAAACACTTGTGGAATGAATGATGAAGAGGCAAATAGAAGAAATGCTGTAGTCTAGAAAAGGGAGGCTTGCTAATCTCCATGGGTACATGTGGGGGAAAGCTTTGAACTGGAGGAAGAAGAGTTCACAACAAGGAAAAGAGAGAAGGCATGAATGACACTTAAGACAGAGGGAATAGCACCTGCAAAAGCATGGAGGCATGAACTAGCAGGCTGAGTTTTAGCACTCAACCTAAAGTAGTTTGGAATAAATGAATTTCATGATGTGTGGAGAAACGACGTGGTAACAACAGAAACCTTACCAGAAGTCAGGTCACAGAAATTTGAGCGCAAGAATTAGGTATGGCTTCAGAAGGGAAAGGGAGGTGAGGATAACTCCCAGATTTCTGACATAGCCCATGGGTGGATTTAGTGGGACTGCTGTGGAGGCGCGGCACAGCTGGGGAAAATTATGAGACCAGTTTGGATAACCTGCGAGGTAAACGGGATCCACAAGGCAACTGGACTCTCAGGCCTGGGCCTCCCTGTCCCTGGAACAGCACACTCTCTTCCCACTTGAACATCCATCCTACACGGCCCAGTCAGGGTCTCCTTCCTTCCTCCAGGAGACCCTCCTGCTTGCCCTAGCCTTCCTCCTATACGCCAGATCCAACTGCCTGAGCCCCTTACAACAGGCTTTCGGTCTGATTTTGCTGTGGGAACTGATTTGCCCAGCCAAGTCAAGAACCCTTCCCTAGGCAGCAGAAGCCCAGTCACTCAGTCACTGGTGGGTGGGAACCGAGGTGAATCTGCGTTGGGGGAGGCGGGGCATTTTTTGCACAACACTGGGTCAGAAGTCACGGCCAGACAAGAAACGGGTGAGAAAGGGTGGGAGGAAGGATGACGTCACAACTGGTAGGAAATACTTTGGGAATTGACGCTTCCGAAGCCAAAGGGAGAGCAAAAGCAGCTGGGAGCGCGCGGGCCGACCTGGTTCTCCTCCCTTTCCACAGCTGCCTTAAGTACAGAATCTTATAAGTCCTCCTCCTTCGGAGGATACAGATGGTGTTCAGAGGCCAGGGGAGTTTAAAGCTCTATTTCACCCGCGCAGCCTCCAATTCGGTAAAGAGGGGCCGCGGAGCCCGACCAAGCCTTCCTATCCCTTACTCTGCTGCTTTACCTGATCTATTTTTGTGGATGCCGGCG
The DNA here is from genome assembly GCF_037993035.2 of Macaca fascicularis. Taxonomy (NCBI): domain Eukaryota; kingdom Metazoa; phylum Chordata; class Mammalia; order Primates; family Cercopithecidae; genus Macaca; species Macaca fascicularis. The sequence goes on from NC_088384.1 coordinate 86,077,889, forward strand.
CCAGCTACGGGCGCCCGAAGAAAGCACGAGGCTGGGTGGACTCTAGTAACCCAAGCGGCAAGGAGGCCGCCATTTTCCACTCCGCAGCCGCTAGGGATCGTGGGAGTTACCGCGGGCCACGGTGGGCGAGACGCATGCGCTCCAGAAGCTGCTGTGTCACTTGACGGGGTTTCTGCGCAGGCGCCGTAGCCCATAGCAACTGCCGTAACCTGTAGCAACCGGAAGATGTAGCTTCCGGTTGGTTTGGGGCTGCGAGGAGAGTTGTAGTCGTTTCGGAATCATGGAACGATGTGACAGATGGGAAACTGAGGCTGGGGTGGAGGCAGGTCCTAGGGACCGTTGCGTTGGACCTCTCTCCTGTGGCGCAGTGGATGGAGTTTGTGCCTCGTGGCTCCTACTTCCCAAAGCAGGAAATTGAGGCCGACGGAAGGGACAGGTTCGTCCTGAGGCTGCAGCCCAGGTGATGGTTCCCCCGTGTAAAAAAATCAATATGATGCCCTTTCTTTATAAAGAAGGCAGGGAAATGAAAGTAATTTCTAATAAAAGAATATGCATTTCACTTTGTAAAAGCTGAGGCTGGCTTACACCCGATCATGCTTGTACCTGACTTAGGAGTCAGCTTAGATTTACTAGAAGACAATATTCAGCTGAATTTTGCGAACAGTTTATATCTGATATCTTGAGTCAAAGGCTAAATATATTTATGTAGAAGCGTGGAGTCACTGTGACAGCTACTCATGCGCACAGACGTGGGCATGCTGTTCGGGTGACTCACCCGTGGTGAGAGGGTGGGCAGTGATTTTCCAGAATGGTGAGCAAAGTGTAACTCCCCACAGTCAACCTAGTGTATGCATTTCCAGACAATCTAGTGTGTATTAAAACTAGGGAAAAGTTCATTGTGATTGTATATACAACCAATTATAACAGAGTTTTGGCTTACTTGAAGGTTTGGCAAGATACCTGAAAGTTGTGCGGGACAGGACCATTTGTTATGGTGACTGTAATGGACTGTCCCATCCATTACAGGAATTTCATATCCCTGCCCACCCCCCCCCCCCCAGGAATATGACTGTCCCCTCAGCCTTGTGACAGCCAAAAATGCCCACACAAATTTCCAATCCGTTCCTTGGAAAACCACTGATTTATTCAGTCAAATAATTTTTGCTAGCATGTGTGTGCTGGGCAGTATCGTGGTGGTGAAGGATCATGTGTGAACAGGACAGAGCTCCTGCCCTTATGAGTGAAGTCCAGTGTAAGAAAATACCCAGATATTAATCACCTAATTTGATAAATAGTTTGGCAACAGGGGCAGTACAGGTCAGGGGTGGAATACATGGGAAGACCCAGCCAGGCGGCTGGGTATGATGCAGCCTGGAAAAGCCAAGCAGAGAAGTAGCATCTGAACTGAGACTTGAAGGAGCATCACACCAAGGAGGATGATGTGCAAAGCAGAGCGACCAGCATTCCTGGCACACAGTGGACACTCAAATGTTTTGAATGATTGAATGAAAGACAGCATGTTTGCCATCAGGGAACCATTCCCCACTATATTGTGAGCTGCTACAAGGCAGGGGATACAGTATGCCTTCTGTATCCCAGGTTTTGCATCCATGGATTCAACCAACTGTAGACAGAAAGTATTTAAAAATAAAAGTTAAAAAAATACAACAAAAATTCAAATAAAAATAAAGTATAACTTTGCTTAGCATTTACATTGTATTAGGTATTGTAAGTAATCTAGAGATGATTTAAAGTATACAGAAGAATGTACGTAAGTTATATGCAAATATTATGCCACTTTATGTAAGGGACGTAAGCATCTGTGGGTGTTGGTATCCGATGGGTGGGGGGTGAGGGGCATTGTCCTGGAACGTAGCCCAAGGAACGACTGTACCTGTTTTCTCACTTCCCCGCATCCCAGCACTGAGATGGACCCACAGAAGGTGGCAGTGGTGAAAGGGTCTCAGACACAGAAAAAGCGTTATGTGATCTGGCCCGGGAGTGATTTCCAGGAAATGGATCTCTGACTCCCTGCTCTCCCAGGGGACAGCTGACAAAAATATAAGTGCTCTACTGCTTAAATGTCAGGAAAATCAGGCAGGAGTGGCTGCTTACTTTCACATCTGTTCATGCATGGTCCTGGTGGCAGGTCATGTTTTGGCAGATGATAGCTGCTGAGGACTGTCCCAAGATTAAAAACCTCAGCGTGCGTACACAGTGGGGAAGGCCATAAGCAAAGGGGTCTCTTCCCCCAGGTGGTCTAAGGAAGTCAGAGCCAGACTCCCTCTCCTCCTAGGAAATTCCTGTCCTGTTGGGACGGTCATTTCTACCCCAAAGGCCAGGCTAGGGCACGGGTCTGGAACTGGCTGCCTCCAGGAACCAAGCAGGCAACACAAATCAGTGAAGGGCTGATGGGTACTTGGGGAAACAGGAAAGCACATACAGCCCCATCTACGAGGTAGGCTGTGACTCAGCCCGGCTGAGTGTTGCCATGCACTATTCCAGCTCTTGCCTTGCCAAATGTTTATATTTTTTTCAATACAAGTCAGAAGTGATGAATTTTGTATTTCCAGATTTTTAAATATTGGCACTAATTCAGATTTTAAAAACAAAAGGCCGGGCATGGTGGCTCACACCTGTAATCCCGACACTTGGGGAGACCAAGGCGGGCAGATTGCTTGAGCCCAGGAGTTCAAGACCAGCCTGGGCAACATGCTGAAACCCTGTCTCTACAAAAAATACAAAAATTAACCAGGTGTGGTGGCATGCACCTATATCCCAGCCACTTGGGAAGCTGAGGTGGGAGGATGGCTTCAGCCCGGGAGTTGGAAATTGCAGTGAGCCAAGATAGCGCCACTGTACTCCAGCTTTGGCAACAGAGTGAGACCCTGTCTCAAAATAATAATAATAATAACAACAACAACAACAAAACAGGACTGTGAGAGGCACATTTGGGACTTCTGGTCCTTGTTTCATCCAGGAAGGTGGATGTTCTTAGGATACTAGAGCTTTACAAGGAAAAAGGTGGAAGCCCAGGTAGAATGCGCTGCTTTTGGCAATATTATTGAGCTAGCCTCCATGCTAGGGGTTAGAGGCTTCACAGCAAAGGAGAAGCCCCTGTTCCTGCCATCTTGGAACTCCTAAGGAGGTAGACAGACAAGTAAAGAGGCAACACAGGACTCGTGAATACTCAACAGGAGTAGGACATGGCGCAGGGGCTAGGGGGAGAACAAATGAAAGCAGGCTTCCTGTAAGAGGAGCTTGCGGATCTGAGACTTGAAAATCATTAGGAGTTGGCCAAGCAAGGAGCAGGGAGAGGAGGGGTATTCCAGATAGAAGGAATAACACATGCAAAAGAGACGGGAGGGAATCACATTCAAGGATGTGAAAGTAGCTCATTATGGCTGGAGCTGAAAGTAGCAGCTGAAAGGACATAAGGCAAGAAATGAAGGTGGAGAAGTAGACAAGGGTTACAAACAAATACCTATCGGGACTTGGCGGCAGTGAGTACAATGGTCTGGGTGTAAGAGCCAATAGAGGATGGTGGACTGGGTCACCCTGGAGTCTGCTGCTACTCAATTGTAGCTACTCTGCTACAGTCCAGGGTTGCCAAAGCTTCCTGTTTTTCAGGAGCAGTGGGAAATTAGATTATTAAATCTAGTACCTTGAGCCTTGCATTTAAGCTGGTAATCTGAACGTTGACAGTACTCCACAAGGTCAAATAAAATATATTTCCATCTGGCCCTGAGCCCACCAGTTCCAATCTCTGGTGGAATCGTGAAGGCCCTGTGAGCCACTTTAAGGAAAGTACATTCCCAAGGCAGGGGAGCCACTGGGGGGCTTTCAGCCAGGGCATGACATCCCAAGTGTGTACACAAAGGGCCTGGTGGCTGCTGTCTGGAGAGGAGCAGGAGGGCAGGAGGGGAGGCAGCAGCATGTTTGGAGGGTGTCGTGGCACCTGGGGAGGGCCAGGGAGATGATGGGGACCTGCACAACATGGGATGTGGGAAAGATGGGATTTGATGACAGATGAGAAGGGATAGTGGGAGTGGGGCCAACGATGACACGGGGGTCAAGGCAGCAGGTGCAGAGGGAGGAGAAGGAGCAGTGATGGATAAGGATGTCCTCGGCGCACCTGTGGTCACTCAGGGAGGTACCCAGCAGATCTGGTCCTGGGAAGCCTGGAGTCACATCACCCTGGCACAGGCCCCTCAGTTTCCTGTGCCACCAGGAGGCATTCCTTTATCATGTGTACCTATCACATGTGGGTTCAGTGGGGTGAATAGGACACACCTTGACCCCTCAGAACTGCAGTCAGGACAAGTGGTGAGTTCAGGCAGGAGGCTGCCCCAGTGCTGTCCTGGAGGGCAGGGTCCTGGATGGTAGGGGCAGTGACCGTAGTGCCTGGAGCCAGGCAAGGCATGTCCCACAGGAACCGAGGGTGACAAGGAGGTTGGACAGGGGCTCCAGTGGAAGTGGACTGCCTCAGCGAAGCCTGGGAGTGTGACAGAGCCAGTGGTTAGTGGGTGAAGGGAAGGAACCCAGAAAGGCAGACTGCTCCTTCCCCACGTTTCGTCAGGAAGGGAATAAAACATTTCTTGAGAGGTCATTCCTTTCACTTTCTCTGGGTACGTTGCTGAGAGGTCCTGCTGATTCTCCCGGAGACAATGATAAGGTGTTTAGTAAATAAGTGCTCATGGTGCCTCTCCACTCCCCGTTCCCTCCTCCCTCTGGAGCAGTGCCCTGTTGAGGGTCTAAGTTCTGCTACAGTTTGTGTGAGAGTCTTTATAAATCTCCTACTGGTCTTACTTCATTGTGGCCAAGATTGAAAGTTGACAGTGAGGCTAGAGATGGGTGGAATACAGTAGAGTTCGAAAATGGAGAGGGGATTAGGGGTGGAGTTCGGGGAGGGATTCTAAGTGTCCTGCTGCCTTCCTGTTTGAATATTAAGTTCCAACCCACTTGCTGTTGCAGATGTCTGTGCCTCCTCTCAAGGTGGCATCAGCTGCATCCTTATCCTTCCCCACCCTCTGAACTCTGCAGGGTGTTCCAAGAATCAGCCATGTCATCCCTGTACCCATCTCTAGAAGACCTAAAAGTGGACCAGGCCATTCAGGTAAGTCACCAGACTCCACTCATCTGGACTCCCTGAAGGGGACCTTGGGGATTATCCTGGAAGGTGCTGGGAATTGGGGCCACCTGGAGATTCCCTTAGGCCTCAGGTCATGTAGGTCTCCACTGCAGGGTCTGCTGGGCAGAGAAGACATCCAGGGGGCAATGCCAATGGTGTTACAGCAAGAACGGAAAAGACCAAGCAGCTGCACGCATGCCTCTCTCATGCCCGCTCTGTCCTGCCCAGGCCCAGCTCTCCCTCTCTCCAGAATGGGCAGGCCCCATGCTTTCAGGCAGGCTTTCAGAGGAAACAAGGCTCGTGGGCATGGGCATTGGTCTGCTCAGCCCCCAGAAGCCCCCTTCTTCCTCCATCCCAGCACTCTGTGGTTCCAGTGGGTTTTGAGAATTTTGGACTTTGCAGCTGAGAACTTGATTGGGAGATGGGTCTTGATGTTCTGCCTGTTGCAGGCAGTAAACGGGTTGTGACATCAGGTGGGTCACAGTTCCTCAGAACCTCCTCCCAGGAAAAGACACATCCATGGAGGCCATGTTTACATGATCTTCAGCCCTGAGGGTTGGTGGACACTTCCCCCACACCCCAGGCCCACTCACAACCTAACGCCCAGACCCTGGCCTCATGGAGCTCCAGGCTCTGGGGTTCCTGGGGTCCTGGCCACAGCTGACCAGTGCTCCCTGCTCCTCCCCAGGCCCAAGCCAGAGCCTCGCCCAAGATGCCAGCCCTGCCAGTCCAGGCGGCAGCCATTTCCCCACCACCAGGTAGGTGAGCTGGAGTGGGGGGCTCCTGGGTGCCCAGTCCTTTCAGGGAAGAGGTCATCAGGGAAGCTTGGCAATGCCAAAGGTATGGGAGGCTCCAGGGTTAAGCACTCAACATGGAAGGAGGAGAGGACCAGGCTCCCAGTTGCCACCCACCTCTTACTGCCTGGTTGACCTGGGCTGAGTCACCTCACCTCCTAGGGCCTGTGCCCATGCTATTCCCCTCCCTCCTTGACTGCCCAGTGAACCTGTTTATCCTTCTAAACCCAGCTGAGAGTTAGCAAAGCTGCGGCCTCTCTGGTGCCCCCAGCAAGGCTGCCTTGAGAATGTGATATCATTTGTGGGGCCTCTGTTTATATAAACGATTCGAGTCACCATAAATCAGCATGTCAGCACCGTCTGGTGACCCAATCTTGTGTGACCCCAGGAATGAAATACCACACTTGTCAGACTTCCTTGCTGGAATTGTGGCTGGTCTGGGGTGGGAGCAGGTGGGGGAGAAGTGGACGGCAGATAGCGGTTCAAAGAGAGAAGGGACCAGAACCCCACTTGCCTCATTCAGCTCAGGCTTCCATAACAAAATACCATAGGCTGGATGACTTCAACAGCAGAAATGTATATTCCCACAGTTCTGGAGGCTGGAAGCCCAAGATCAAGGTTCTGGCCAATTCAGTTTTGGTGAGGGCTCCCTTCCTGGCTTGCAGATGGCCACCTTCTGACTGAGTCCTTACATGGCCTTTCCTCCGTGCACTTGCTTGAGAGAGAGAGAGAAAGAAAACGCGAACACGAGAGAGCTACAGCATGAGAGCGCATGCATGAACCCTCTGTTGTCTGTTCTTATAAGGACACAAATCCTTATAAGAAGGGATGAGGACCCTGCCAGTCCTGGTGGGAACCATTCAGTGAGGGATGCAGAGGTTTCTGGGTGTCAAATAAAGTTAGTGGAGTTGAATAGCAAAGTGGTGCATGAGGACTCGGTGTGCCACCCTGCACCTGGGCCCTCTGAGGAGCGTTCACCAGTGAGTGTTCCTGGGGATACCCCGCAGTCTTGGAAATAAACACCATTCCCAGGCTCCATTGCTTAATAAAAATGAGCAGCCACAGGGGAGCCAGGCAGGTATGCGGAAGCACATGCCCTCAAATGACACATTTATTCTTCCTTCTTTCCTCATCAGTTTTGTACCCAAACTTGGCAGAATTGGAAAATTATATGGGTCTTTCCCTCTCCAGCCAAGAAGTCCAGCAGAGCCTGCTTCAGATTCCGGAGGGTGACAGTGTATGTATTTGGCTTCTGCCTGCTGTGGGCGCAGAACCTCCCAATCCTCCCTCTTTCTTGGTCTTGCCATTTCAACAGACCTTCTTTCTCTCTGTGCTCAGACCTCCCATCTCCCCAGCACTCTGGTGGCTCTGTTTCTTGATGGCACCGTTCATTTTGAGGCTTCATGAAAAGCACTGTAGGCTTTCATGGTTTCAGATCTTCCCATAAGCCTTGGGGCTGGGGAACCAGGCCTTGCTGTTTGACCGTGGGCCTGAGCTGGATGAGAAGGGAGGCTGTTAAACCCAGTGTGAACCCGGGGGCATCAAAAGCAGGGCTGCCTGCATGGATAAGCAGAGCCGAGAGGGCAGGAGATTGTCACCCAGCTCTGGTCCCCAAATTAAACGAGGCTCAATTCCTGCTTTCCATGGCTTTGGGGGCAAAAGACACCATCACAGAAATATTTGCTACTGAAAACATATTCACCTGTAGAATCAGTCCCCACCTAAGCCCCTTACCAGTTAGCTCTAGCATCCCTGCATCCCACCTGTCAGTCTTCCTGCCAGGTTCATCCTGAGTCGATGAAACTGAAAGTACGAACTGCAAAGCTTGCTAAGGCTGGGGAATTTCATGAAGTTGATGGACATGACGATGGAGAACTGTCATAGACGCATACAAACCCACTGCCAAAATGAGGATCTGACAGGAGAAAATCCACAAGGATGAGGCCGTGTGGGACCCTGAGAAGAACTGATGGCACCCTGGGGTGTTTCTCCACAATGGCCCCCTTCATGGTCGTGCTGTGAAAGGCAGACATGAAGCAAAGAAGGTCCTTCTGTAGGCAGCCCCACTGTCATCACTCTTTGCTCCTATAATTAGGACACAAATGCCTTCAACTTTAATTTTGATAAAAATATAAGATGAACATATTTTTATAATTTAAAATTGTGTATGGCTTTTAACTTTTTATCGTTAAACAGTAGATTCCCAGGAAGATGCAAAGTGAGTACAGAGAAGTCATTAGTACCCTTCACCCAGTTTCCTCAGCGATTACATTTTCCACAGCTGTAGCACACTATCAAAACCAGGAGTCTTATGCGGGAACAAGTGTCTCTAGTTCTGTGTCATTTCATCAGTGTGTAGACTCATGTAACCAGCACCGCAATCCATACAGAACTAGTTCATCACCACAACCACCTCCCTTCCAGGCTGCTTCTGTATAGTCATGCCTGCCCCCTCGCCACCCTCCCTAGCACTGGCAGCCAGCCCTCTGTTTTCCATCTCTATAGTTTTGTCATTTCAGAATGTTACATAAGTGGAATCGTACAGTATCTTGACCATTTGAGGTTGGCTTTTTTCACTCAGCACAATACCCTCTAGATCCATCCAGGCTGTTGTGTGTGTCAATAATAGTTCATTCCTTTTTACTGCTGAGTAGTATTCCATGATGCGAATGTACCACAGTTTGTTGAATCTGTTGAAGAATGATTAAGTTGTTCCCAGTTTTTGGTGGTTATAAACAAAGTTATTCGTATGCAGGTTTTTGTAGACATACATTTTCATTTCTCTACGACAAATGCCCAAAGTGCAATTGCTAGGCTGTATGACAAATGTATGTTTAGATTTTTTAAAGAAACTGCCACCAGGTTGGTGGCACATGCCTGTAATCCCAGTACTTTGGGAGGCTGAGACAGGTGGATCACTTGAGCCCAGAAGTTCGAGACCAACCTGGGCAGCATGGTGAAATTCTGTCTCTACAAAAAATACAAAAATTAGTCAGGTATGGTGGCTTGTGCCTGTAGTCCCAGCTACTCAGGAGGCCAAGGCAGGAAGAGTACTTGAGCCCAAGAGGTGGAAGCTGCAGTGAGCCAAGATCACACCACTGCACTCCAGCCTGGGCAACAGAGCGAGACTCTGTCTCAAAAAGAAACTGCCAAACTATTTCCTGGAGTGGCTGTACCGTTTTACTTTGCTGTGAGCAACACGTGAGTGCTCCAGTTTCTTCATCTCTTCACCAGAATTCGGTGTTATTACTATTTTATATTTTAGCCATTATGATAGGTATAGTGATGGCTCATCATGGTCTTAATTTGCATTTCCCTGACGCCTGATGATGTGGACCATCTTTTCATGTGCTTATTACCATCTGTATATTCTTTTTGGTAAAATGTTTCTTCATATATTTTACTCATTTTCTAATTGGCTTGTTTTCTTCTTGTTTTTTAAGACAGGGTCTCACTCTATTGTCTAGGCGGCAGTGCAGTGGTGCAATCACAGGTCACTGCAGCCTCTACCTCCCAGGTTCAGGTGATCCACCCACCTCAGCCTCCCGAGTAGCTGGGACCACAGGTGCACACTACCATGCCTAGCTAATTTCTTTTATTATTGTTACTTTTATTTTTTGTGGAGACAAGGTCTTGCTATGTTGGCCAAGCTGGGGCTTGTTTGTAGTGTTTTGGGAGTTCTTTATATATTCTAAAGTCCTTTGTCAGAGAAGTGGTTTGTATTTTCTCTCAGTCTGTAGCTTAAAAGTTCTGAATTTTGATGAGGTCCAGTTTATTGATTTTTTTTTCTTTTGTGGTTTGTACTTTGCAAAGAAATATTTACCAAGCCCTAAGTCCGAAAGATTTTCTCCTTCATGTTCTTCTAAAATTGTTATAGTTTTATGTTTTGCATTTAAATTTATGATTGAATTTGAGTTAATTTTTTTGTAAGGAGTTAGGTTTCAGTCAAAGTTCATATTTTTGCCATGGTTGCACCATTTGCTTTTTTTGTTGTTTTGTTTGTTTGTTTGTTTGTTTTGAGATGGGGTCTCACTCTGTCACCAAGGCTGGAGTGCAGTGACATGATCTTGGCTCACTGCAACCTCTGCCTCCCAAGCTCAAGCGATCCTCCCATCTCAGCCTCCTGAGTATCTGGAACCACAGGCACTTTCCAGCACACCTGGCTAATTTTTGTATTTTTTGTAGAGATGAGGTTTCACCCTGTTGCCAAAGGCTGGTCTTGAACTCCTGACTTCAGCTGATCTCCCCGCACTGGCCTCCCAAATTGCTAAGATTACAGGCATGAACCACTGCGCCCTAGCCAACACTATTTGTTGAAAGCACTCTTGCAAAAAGCAGTTGACTTTACTCATTTGAGGCTATTTCTGGATTATCTACTTTGTTCCACTGATACTTGTCTATCCCTTCACCAATACCACACTGTCTTGATTACTGTAGCTATATAATAAGTCTTGAACTTTGGTAGTGATTCCTCTCGCTATTCTTTTTGTCAGCATTGTTTTAGCTATTCTAAATTCCTTTGTCTTTTCATATAAAGTTTAGATTAACCTTGCCTGGATCTGCAAAACATCTTGTAGAGATTTTGATAGAAATGGTGTCATATCTGTGTATCAATTTGGCGACAATTGACAGCTTCACTAATTCTTTCAACCCACGAATACAGAGAATCTTCCATTTATTTAGGTCTTCTTTGATATCTTTTATCAGTATTTTGTTGTTTTTAGCATACATTTTCTGTATGTGTTTTGTTAGAGTTACACGTATTTCTTTTTTTTTTTTTTTTTAAGTTTTGTTGAGTTTTTGTTTTTAACAGAGATGGGGGTCTTACTTTGTTGCCCAGGCTGGTCTTGAACTCCTGGTCTCAAGTGATCCTCTGGTCTTGGTCTCCCAAAATGCTGGGATTATAGGAGTGAGCCACTGAGCTCGGCCTTTTTTTTTTTTCTTTTCTTTTCTTTTTTTTTTGAGTGATTGTAAGTGGTATTGTATTGTATTCCTTTTCTTTTCCTTTCCTTTCCTTTTCTTTTCTTTTGTTTTTCTTTTTCTTTTTTTTTTTTTTTGAGATGGAGTATTGCTCTGTCACCTAGGCTGCACTGAGCAGTGGTTCAGTCTTGGATCACTGCAACCTCCACCTCCTCGGTTCATGTAATTCTCCTGCCTCAGCTACCTGAGTAGCAGGGACTACAGGTGTTTGCCACCAGCCCAGCTGATTTTTGTATTTTTAGTAGAGAGGAGGTTTCATCAGTTGCCCAGGCTGGTCTTGAACTCCTGAGCTCAAGTGATCCACCTGCCTCGACCTCCCAAAGTGCTGGACTATAGGCATGAGGCACCACGTCCAGCCTGGTGTTGTATTTAAAATTTCAGTTTACACGTGTTCGTTGTTAGTATACAGAAGTACAATCGAATCTTATACGTTAATTTTGTATCCCAGGACCTTGCTAAACTCTTTTATTTGATCTAGGAGTTTATTTGTAGATTCTTTGGGATTTTCTAGTAGACCATCATGACACCTATAAATAGGGACCGTTTTATTTCCTCTCTTCTGATCTGTGTGACTCCCCCTCTTTTCTTGCCTGCGGTGCTGGCTAGATCTTCCAGTACCGTCTTTAATAGTGTTGGGAGAGTGAAGTTCCTTGCCTTTTTCTGCGTCATTAATTTTTATATTTTTACATTTTTTTCAAGACAAAAATCCAGTCCTTTTATCCCCTGTTGCTCACTGTTTACTGTGACTTTTTCTATTTTAAGTGGGGTTTAAAGGAGTCTTTTCCTGATGCCAATTTCCCTTGGAAAATGAAGGGCCTCTTCCCGTATCCTTGCCCCTTCTCTCCCCATTGCCCTGCCTTTTTAGGGGCATGGACTTTGACGCCCCCTAGTGGCCGCGTGGAGCCACGTCTCCTCTCGGCCCTAGGGGAGAAATGTGGACTGGGGATGTGGTGGGACCCGGGGACGGCTCCATCCTCCTTTCCCCATCCTTACCCCCACCCCAGTGTCTCCTGAGGCACAGGGTCCCCACGGGCCGGGCTGACCCCCTGCTCCCTGGTGTCTGCAGACAGCGGTCTCGGGCCCCGCGCCTGGCCAGATGGTGGCACCGGTGTCCGGGTACAGCCTGGGCGTGCGGCGAGCAGAGATCAAGCCCGGGGTGCGCGAGATCCACCTGTGCAAGGACGAGCGCGGCAAGACCGGACTGAGGCTGCGGACAGTCGACCAGGTATGGCGCGGGGGCTGGGTGGGAAGAGGAGCTCGAGCTGCACGCCCTTTCCCGCCGGGCCTCAGAGCTCAGAGGTCCGGTCCGCAGTAAGGAAGGTGCAGAGCGCCTCCTAACCCCACTGGCCAGGCTCTTGCCCCCAGTCCCTCCTCCCCGAGACTTGGGCGAGGCTGGTGCTGGGTTGCGCAGTGCCCTCCACTGGAGGAGACTCCCTTCCCCACCAGCCATTCACTGCCCAGGGCATCTAGCTTCCAGGAGACGGTATAGACAGCAGATACCAGGGAAACCCATGCCTTTGTGAATGGTCCAGTAGAGTGTTTGGGGCGTGCAGCTTCAGGCCAGGATTGAAATTCTGACCCACCTCCTTCGTAACTATGAGGCCTAGAGTGTTTCCTCCCAAGTAAATGGGGTAATCTTGGTGCCCGCCATACAGAGCTGTGCCCCTGGCACTCTGTAGGCTCCTGGAGTATCAGGAAAACAACAGCTTGGAAGAGGGATCTGTGCCTAGGGTGGGCCAGGGACGCTGACTCTGGGACCCTGCCTCCCCCAGGGGCTCTTTGTGCAGTTGGTCCAGGCCAACACCCCCGCATCCCTTGTGGGGCTGCGCTTTGGGGACCAGATCCTGCAGATTGATGGGCGTGACTGTGCTGGGTGGAGCTCGCGCAAAGCCAATCAGGTGGTGAAGAAGGCATCACCCGAGAAGATTGTCATGGTGGTTCGGGACAGGTGAGTAGCCAGGCCCGGGCAGCCTCTCCGTCTGACCCCGGCCATGTCCTCAGGTCATCTCACTGTCCCTTCCGCCAGGCCGTTCCAGCGGACTGTCACCATGCACAAGGACAGCATGGGCCATGTCGGCTTCGTGATCAAGAAGGGGAAGATTGTCTCTCTGGTCAAAGGGAGTTCTGCGGCCCGCAACGGGCTCCTCACCAACCACTATGTGTGTGAGGTGGATGGGCAGAATGTCATCGGGCTGAAGGTAGGCCGGTGGTCGCACCGGGGAGGGACTGCTGGGTGGTGGGAGGGCTCAGGTCTATGGGCAGCTTGCTTACCCCACCTGAGCCTCAGCGTCCTCTTCCGAAGGTAAGATGGTGTTCATAGGGCTGGGTGCAGTGACTCACGTCTGTAATCCCGGTGCTTTGGGAGGCCAAAGCAGGAGGATCACTTAAGTCCAGGAGTTTGAGACCAGCCTAGGCAATGTGAAACCCTCTTTCCACAAAAAAGCTAAAAAATTAGCCAAGCGTGGTGGTACACGCCTGTAGTCCCAGCTACTCAGGAGGCTGAGGTGGGAGGACTACTTGAGCCTGGGAGGTCAAGGCTGCAGTGAACTATGATCATGCCACTGCGTTCCAGCCTGGGCAACAGAGACAGACCCTGTCTCCAAAAAAGAAAAAGACAGTGTACCTAGAGCTCTGAGCACAGTGCCAGGCACATAGTAGGTGCTTAATAAATAGTAGCTATTGCTGGCTGCACGGACACCTCCTTGCTTTATGGCACTTTTTTTTTGTATAGTGGATCATGTTCAGTAGTAGGAATGTTTTAGAAAATTGTTATTCAGAAATCCATAGGGTCATGAGACTCTTCAGAACCGAGTTTGTCCCAGCCAGCCACACTTCTTGAGATCATTTGTCTTTATTTCCACCTGTGGCCATTGCTAGTCCTGTCTAGCACATCTTCTCGCATTTATTTTGGAACAATCAAGAAAACATGTAACCAGATTACATACATGTGTAAAGTAAAGGTCAATAGGCTCTGAGTAAGGGCCAGAGGTTCTTCTATGGCCACAGTGTTAGTGTTTGGACCGCCTGGCACATGTGGGAGACCCATGTTCTCACTCAAGCAAGACCTTACCTGGGAGTCTGCTGGGACCCTCATCTGACAGGCTCGGGGTCTGAGGCAGCCCTGCCCTGCAGTCAGGCATCTGTGTGTCCTCTAGCAGTGGCCATGCTGACTCCTCCACAGAGGGGCCTGTAGAGTTGCCCCTGGTCCCCAATCCTTAGGGTGATCACTTACTTGCCTCCTCTCTAGGACAAAAAGATCATGGAGATTCTGGCCACAGCTGGGAACGTTGTCACCCTGACCATCATCCCCAGTGTGATCTACGAGCACATGGTCAAAAAGTAAGGCTGCACCCCTCCTCACCCCTCCTCTGCCATCCCGCTCACCTCCCTGCCTCCCGGGTGCACCTGGCTCAGCCACTCCACTTTCTCAGCACTGACACAGGGCACAGACCCCGCCAGCTCCATACTCCCTTCCCCTTCCCCTCCCTCCAAGGTAGCTTGTGGCTTCTGGTGATTCGAAAGTCTTAGAACTGGGAGTGAAGGCCCACATGGGATGCGCTGGCTCAGAAGGGGGTGGAGGTTGCTGGAGGGCGGAGAGAAGGAGCTGCCAACTTGGCCACCATTGTTGCTGTATCCAGGTTGTCTCCAGTCCTGCTCCACCACACCATGGACCACTCCATTCCAGATGCCTGAAGCCACTGGAGGGCAGGGTGGGCAGGGTGGGCCTCCCGCCCTCCTGCGGCAAAGGGCAACACCCTCGGATGATGGGTTGCAGCTGGCCTGCTGCTTAAGGTGGGAGCTGCCGTGAGGGGGGCGTGTCCAGGAGGGTGACCATGGGATGGCGTGGGTACATCGCTTATACACACAGGCCTCCTTGGAGTCTCAGACTCCAGGCTGGGCTGAGGCTCAGGCAGAGCCCACAGGCAGCCGATTCTCTTGTGCTGATTTAAATGCTGAACACGGAGGCAGGCCGTCTAAACACTTCTTAAAGTTGCAACTGGGCCCCTTTCAAGAAATTTTGCTCTACCAGGAAAACAATTACACATTTGAGAGAACAGAGCTACATTCTTTGTGAGAGCTTTTTCCTTGCCTTGACTTGCTCTTTGTCACAGACAGCATAAGTTATCAGCCTTGACTATCTTTTGAATAAAGATTTGATTTTAAACAAAACCCGTCCGCAAAGGTAATTGATTCCCCCCAAAAATATTGAAAATAAAATAAAAAGATAATTGAAAATTCTGGAATCCTCGGTCCCCTGACGTGCCAGGGCTGGTTTTCTCTTAAACTGTGGCGAGACCAGGGCCTTTTCTCCGTGTGGTCTCTGAGAGCCATGATTTGGCTTTGCCTCTGTCACGTGCCGCCTGCCAGCCTGGTGCAGGGATGACTGGAACTGGGGACAGGATGGAACTGTGGGGCGGGGTAGGACTGTGGGGCAGTGGGGCTGGCAGAGGGAGCACTGGGCTTTGGGGCACCCCCCATGTGACCATGGCTGTTTCTGCTTCTGCAAAGTGGGCATGAGAAGCCACTTCAGGGGATGTTGGGGAGGGTGAAACGCGATGTGCTCGTGGTGCCCAGCAGGGTGTGCCATGTGGGGGCAGGGGGAGGTGGTTCCAGACCCTAAGCCTGACCCCAAGAGAGCAGTGGTGCCCCAGCCCCGCACAGCTCTCTGCTTCCCTGCATGTCAGAGGCGATCGCTGCTTGCCTGGCTTTTTCCTGTGCGAGTGCTGTGGCCCCTGTACTGGAGGAAGACGCTGTGAACCCTCCCACTGCCCCCCTTAGAGAAACCACCCGGTATAAAGAAAACAGGCCAAGGGGCTTGCTGTGTTTTCATGCTTTAATTCAGAGTTGTCTGCTGCAGGTACAACTGTCTGAACAAAAGGACAAAGGAGACAAGAATCAAGATCCCTCCCCGCCTCCCCACTTCCCACATCCCCTGAATTCTTCGTCAAAGGGATGGCATAATATGGGAGTGCACTGTGACCTGTTTGCATTGACCCCTAGGTCAGAGGGGGGTTGTGAGTTCTCTGGCCAGAGGCCCCTGGGTAGGCCTTGGCCCCAGAACCTTGCCGTTTGTCCCACCCCTCCCCAAAGTGCTGTAAGATACCCCTGTGCTAGTGGCAATTGGGAAGGGTGTGTCAGTGAGAAGCTAAGTGATCCCCTTGGGAGAAATCTACAATCGACTCCACTCAAGCCCAGCTCTCTGTGCAGAGCCCGGGCCCCAGCGTCCGATTCCTGCCTGAGCCTGGACTGGCCGGGCAGTAGGGCCACTCTGGCCCGAGCCCTAGAACTCAGGAGAAGCCACGTCTGGCCACCAGGCTCCAGAACGTGGTTCCTGGGGACATTGTTCCTCAGGACCTCATCAGCTCTGGCCAGACGCTGGGGAAAGGGGAGGCCCCAAAGATTTCTGTTTCAGAAACTGAGGGCAGGAGGAAAAGGTCGCAGCCCAACGGGATTAGGCAGGAAGGAAAAGGGTCGCTGTGGAGGGTGAGCTGTCTCGGGGGAGGCCCCACCCCATCTTTGCCCTCCCAGCCCCGTCTGTACCCTGCCTCTTCAGGGCATGGCGCCTGAGCAGCAGCTGCTGCACCTCCACCGCCTGGAGCCGCACAGGCAGCCTGCACCTTTGCATAGATGCGGGATCTGAGCACACACACACGCACTCCAGAGCTGGGCCAGGGCCACCGGCTGCCACAGTCCCAGGGCCTGTCCCAGGGCTGAGTGGGGAGCTGCTTCCTCCACTGACAAGAAGAAAAGCCCATCAAAGGCCCCAGGAGAACCCCCGAAAGAGAGGACCCTCAACACTGTGGGCCAGGGCCCTCGTGACCCACACTGGTGGTCTCAGGCCAGAATAGGAGTAGAGGGCTGCTGCTGGCTACGCTTACCTCCTCCACAGGCCTCAGGCCCAACCACAGCCCACTCCTCCACAGGTGGCTTCTCTAGCAGCAGGGACAGAGTAGACTGTGGCCCCAGCCCTGTCACATCCACCAAAACACAAGACACAACAGGAAGGCCACAGACGCAAGACACAGACAGGAGCAGAGGGGCTTGAAGCTTGACTAAATTCCAGTGGTGAAAAATAGAGAGATTTTATGTTGTCAAATATAGTTCATACATTTCTTTTCTTGGCAAAGCTTTGACTATGTCTAAGGAGACTACGCAGCTCCATGAGTGCGCAGCACAGGAGGCTGGGTCCGCGGCCAGTCCTGTTTTGGCTTTGGATTGGTTTTGTCCACTGCCCCCTCCGTGGCATGGCCACAGTGTCCTGCGGGGGCAGCCCCAGCCAGGCCTCAGGCATTTGGGTTTGGTTTGGCTGGGTTGGGGCATATTCCACAAAGGATGGCTGGTCTGAGGCCCTGACCAAGGCGGGGGGAGCTTTGGAGGCACAAAGCGTGTGGCAGAGGGGGGCTCCTGCCCTGAGGGCTGGTCCAGCTGCCCCCTCCCAGTGCATGCAGGTGCCCCGCCTCGCGTGGAGGGCACCGAACAGAAGGGCAGAGCCCATGAGTCAGGCAATGGCTGTTGGAGCATTGGGGTGAGGGCAAGCAACCTTGGCAGAGAACCAGAGTGGCCCTTAGGCTAGAGGGGCGAGTAAGACACAGGGTCCCTCCAACCCCCCAGATGTGGGGCCTCGCCTCTGAAGAGTGGGAGGGACAACCAGATGGTTGTAACCCCTGTGGGGGAAGAGGAGTGAGTTTACTTGGTAAGATAATAAAGGTAATAAGAATGTCAGCAGCGTGGCTGGGGGACTCAGTATGGTCCCGGGAAAGGAGTTGGGGCAGTGAACTTCCCAGGCCGACTGGCCTTGGGCTGGGAGCAGGGAGGCTGCAGGGTGCCTGCCGGCTCTGCCATGCCCCTGCCTGGGAAACCTATCCCAGGACATCATGCTTTGGCCTGGACGAACATCGTGGCTTCAGTACGCCATCCTGCGATTCATCCTGCCAGAGTCCCCCACCCTCCTCCAGAGGCAGATAGGTTTAAGGTTTAGGAACCCTCATCTCAGACAGCAAGCAGCCATCTCACTGGAGACCCTTGGATGGCTGAGAACCAACCCCAAAATGAACATAGTGCAAAGCAGAAGTTGGGCCCGAGGGCCCCAGAGAAACTCGGGGCAAGTTCCTGGGGGCAGTCATGGCCTCTGGCTTTTTCAGTAAGCTGTGGATTCCTGAGTCCAGCCCTGCCTCCCAGCCTGCAGATGAGACGGCCTCACCTTGGAAGACTGAGGGAGCCCCCTTGGGCTTCTGCCCCCTGCCTCCTCTTCTTGTGCTGGTGGATTCTCCAGCTGGGAGCTGGGACTCAGGCAGGCCCTCCTACCCCAGCACTGAGCTTGCCGGGCTTAGCTGCCTCACAGGAATAATGATTGACACACCCAGAAGTGCCAAGAGGAAAGGGATGACGGGAAGGCCTGGGATGAACAGACAGACACAGAACCCACACTGCCCTCCGCCACCTTGCGCCCAGCCCCGTCTCTCCTCCAGCCTGTGGCCTTGACCGAGCTCCTGAGTCCCAAGGTGGGGAGCAGTCTGGGGAGGCTGGAACGCCGGCCCAGCCCAGTGGTTCCGGCCTCTGCTCTGAGCCCTGGGTCAGTGATCTACACTTTAGGCCATGGCTGCTTCCATTTGAGGAGAGAGTGCTGGCCCAGGAGCCTGGGCTGAGGGCAAGGTGGCTTGGAAGAGCAGGTATGGAGTGAGCAGGGCGCTGGACAGGACGGTGCAGGGCAAGGGCCTGTGGGCAACTCAAGCCCGGCTTCTCCAGATAAAGACAGCCAGAGGCTTCCTGAGCAGGGCCAGCCCTGTCTGAAGGGCCAGGGGGACAGAGGGCCCTCGCGCCCTCCCCTCCCTGCGATTTGTCCAGCCGGTGTGCCTCCTGTCTTGGGTCTGCCTTCCCTGCTCTCCATTGAAGCTTTGGGATGCCTTTCTCCAACCCCTGCTCCTGCCACGAGACTGTTTTAACATCCTGAAAAAAAGAAACAGTTCCACACCCAAAACTAAATAAATAAGATGATGCCCATGGGAGAAGGGAGGGGGACGGCATCCCTACAATCAGTGGTCAGGCTGCAGGCGCCGCGGCCGGAATGGGCCTCCTCAGAGCTGGGAGCTGCCGCCCGCCGGGCTGGGACTGGGCTGGCTCAGCGAGCGGCAGCTGATCCTGCGGATGGAGTGCAAGGCCACAGTGCAGCAGCCCCGAAGCAGGGAGCTGATGTTGTAGATGGGCTGGCCGTGGCGCCGCTGGGAGCGGCAAAGCCAGGCCACCGTGGGCACGGCCGGCACCACCACAGCCAGCAGATCCACGATGTAGTGGCGGCTCCAGTAACTCTTGGGCTCCTTCTCGGCTGCGGCAGCCTCCTCCTCCTCCTCCACGGGGCACACCACGCTCACCGACTGGCCAGGGTTGGGGTTGGCACCAGGCCGCTGTGGGGTGGGTCCACGGGTGATGGGCTCTGGGGCCTCTAGCTCGTCACCCACCGTCACCACCACTGCTGAATTGGGGTCTCTGGGCCCCGGAGGGTGAGCGTCCAGCTCTGGGCACCCGTCCCCTGACTCAGGGTCTGTCCCACAGACCTGGGCCTGGGTCACTTTCTCCAGGATGGTGTCAAGGTCAGGCTGGTACTGCACGAAGTCTGTCTGGATGGCACGCTCCTGCATGCAGCTGGCCTGCACGCCAGCCTCCATGCCACACAGCAGCTTCTCATAGGTGTTGCTGGCGGGGAAGCGGGGGCCCAGGCCAAAGGAGCTGTGCAGCGAGGTCTCCTCAGTGCCACAGTCCACCCCGGACGACAGCAGGCTGCTGGCCTCCAGGGCGTCCGTCCGGCTCAGTGTGTCATCAGCTGCCGCAAAGCCACTGTCTGCCCCATCCTCAGCAGAGCCATTGGAGGGATCGCCCGGCTGGCGGTCACCACAGACGGCCGGGTCACTCAGCTTGGTGTAGGTGGAGCTGCGGGTGAGGGAGCGGGCAGGGGACCCGCCGGCTGACTCCCCGGTGCCATCCTCCTTGGCCATGCCGTTCTGGGCCACCTCCATGCTATGCAGCAGAGTCTCCAGCTTCTTGTTCTGGATGTTGATGTCCACGAAGTACTTCTGCAGCCCCTTGTCCTTGTCAATCAGGTTGTTCTTGACAGTGTCAATGACCTGCTTGAGCTGCTTGATCTCCTTTCGGGCTTCCTTCAGGGCCAGCTGGGCCTCCACGCGGTGGCACTCCTCCTCAATCCAGTCCTCCTGCATGCGTGACAGCTGCGTCTTCAGGTCATCAATCTCCGTGTCCCTGTGAGCCGAGGAGACACACACACGCTCACTGCCTGCCTGCCTGGTCTGTCGCCTGCCTGGTCTGTCACCGCCAAGGAGAGGCAAGGAGAGGAAAATGTTGCCAAAGATGAAGGGCCCTGTGCTGCTGTGGCTCAGAGCCCAAAACAGAAGGACAAACTCAACGCCTTTTTATTATAGGTGGGAATGAGAGTGGCTGGGGAGAGGGGCTGGGGGGTGAAGACAGGAGAAGCCTCCGCCTGGAGAGGGAAGAAAGGTCGGAGGAGACGCCACTCGTATTCCTTCCCCAATCCCCTCCCCAGAATGCAGACGACTCTCAACATTCAAATCCATCATCTAGAGAAGAGACTAGACAACAAAGATCCTTATAAGTTTTATAGCTACTCCTATAAAAACCTAATAAAATCTTAATGTAAAACCACAAAAACTAGGCAGAAAATCTCTGCTCTATAGAAAGTGATGTAGCCTCCTACTAAAGCAGGTTGTAGAAAGTTTCAGTGGAGGAATATTTGGCCAGAGACCCCTGGGGAGAGAAATGAGCCTTCAATGTTGGGGGAGGCTGATGATTTTACATCATCCCTCATGCAGAGCGATGAGAAGTGGTGGGTGGAATAGGGGAGAATGATGAGAACAGGGTGACTCTCATCTATCCATGCTAGAAGCTTCTTCTTTGTATCTTTGTATCTCCTTGTATCTTTGTATCTTAAAGAGGAAAGGCTGAAAAGATCAATGAGAAAGGCACAGAGTTACTCCTAAGAGACAAGGGCAAGCACCAGGTGAACAAGACAGTCAGCAGACTCTTGTCCAGAAAGGCTCAGGCTTTTCAAATTCCCGAGTCACAGATGAATCCAGGGGTGCAAGGGGAGGGAGGTAAGTTAGAAAAATATCCCATCAGATCTAGAGGTAAAACCAGAGTGAGACAGAAGACAACTGATTAACACTAGTGAGGCAGAAGGAAAAGCATCCAGGAGACGTCAAACCCCGTCCTGAGCATTTGTGCTCACTTCCTAGTGGCAGCCCGCATGAGCCCCCTCAGCCTAAACCCTACATTCCCATCAGTAAAATCTACAAATGCCGTGGCTGTCACTCTGGGGTTTATCAGCCCAGCAGAGTGACCGTCCCAGATCAAGCACCATATACTTTTCAAAACCAGATCAGAAATTTCCTTCAGGAAATGGGCCCAGGAATCTCATTCCACAATATGCTGGAGGGACTGGGGGCTGAGGGGATGCAGCGGCCACAAAGGTCAGCAATGGTATCACCTAGAAGGCCCCACCCACCCATGAGGACACAGCTGGAGCTGCTTAGAGTACCAATAACAGACAAGGCAACAGGTACTGGGGAGCAGGAGATACCTGGTCTTCACCCTTCTTGCCTCCAGGTGGGGGGCCCACTCTAGGTAACCCTCTTGGCCTCTCACCCTGCTCCTCACTCACACCTCACCCTGGGAGAAAGAGTGAGTTTGAAAGAAGGAACTGGGCATGATCCACTCAGCCAGTCTCTGCCTCTCTCCTTCTTGGGGCCCAGCCAAACCCCAGGGAGCCATGGCTTCGAGCCCTGTCCATACCTCAGTGGGCATCACATTTGAAGGGCGTCTTGAAGAATACGTTTGCCCAGGGAGCAAGATGGGGGCAGGGCATCTCAAGTGGTGGGGACACAGATACAAGAGCACAGAGGTGCAAAAGCACATGGTGTCTTTGAGGAACAGAAGGTGGGCCACTGCGGGAAGCACAGGCATGAAACTCAGTATGGAGAGTGTGGGGAGACTGACAATACTTCATGTAGAGACCTGCCATAGGTTGCTGTGGGAGTAACAGGCCACAGTGACCAGGGAGTCAAGGTGTGGGCAAAGCCACGCCAGGGCATCCTGCCCAAACCACACAGGGCAGATGGTCTGCTCTAAGCCATGGGGCTGGCCCTAGAAATGAAGCTGGGAGATGGGCCATCTGCTCCCTGAGGCATTAGTGCAAAAGGCCACGCAGGTCCTGGGCATCACTGGGAAGATGAGGGAAAATAAAAATAGAAATCCTCAAATCCTCGCTCTGCAGACAATGAAGCTCGCTGAATGCTACCCGTAACCGCCTGCAGTTTAAAACCACAACCAATCCAAACCGGGTTGGCTGCTTGGCAGAGCTGTGGTCAAGAACGATGTGGTCATGCATACAGCATGATCCCATTTATATGAAATGTCCAGAACAGACAAATCCATAGAGACAGAAAAATTAGTGGTTGCCAGGAACTAGGGCAGTTGGAGATAAATTGGGGGTGATTGCTTAATGGGAATGGGGTTTATTTTGAGGTGATAGAAATATTTATGAAATTAGATAGTGGTAATGGTTGCAAAATTCTGTGACTGTACTAACAATCATCCAACTGTACACTTTTGATAGGTGATTTGTATGGTATGCAAGTTGCATTGCAATAAAGCTGCTGTATATAAAAAAAAAAAGAAAGGAAAAAAGGAGCGATCATCATGCCCGCTCTGAGCTCCAGCCCCACACAGCACCTTGTCCAGCTCACAATAGGCTGCACGTTTGCATAGACACAGTCCAGAGAAGGATAGTTAAGACAATGGGAGATCACCACCCTGAAGTGTAGATCACAAAGATGAAGCCACTGGGCTGGAGGGTAGAAGCTGGGAGGGTAGGGATTACGCACTTGAGAATGAGCTCAGACAGGCCTGTGGGGGCTCCTGGGAGACACCTGGGCTGGGGAAGAGCTCAGCAAAAGGCTTCTCATGATCATCCTCCACAGCAGGAAGTAGATGAGGAGAAAGGTTTCTGGGGCCTGAAGTCGAGGTTGGCCACAAGCCCTCTGGCGACTCAGGAGAAGCAAGGAAGGATAAAGAGTTGTTTCTCCCCCACAAAAGAGACAAGTAAGTCAGAAAGAAGCCCTGTGCTCCAACTCCTGGAAGTCGGGAGCCAGAGGAAAAGAAGTAGCCAGAGGGGCCGCCAGGCTGTAGCTGGGAGAGGACAGCACAGGCCGGAGGCCCCACAGGATAGGCCCTCATGGGAAACCGCTCCCACCTGGCCCCCAGCAGCCTGGTGGAGCAGTCAAGGTGAGTAGCTGCTGGGGATGAGGGTCTGCAAGTGGGCTCAAAAGAGGCTTTGCTGGGAAGGAGACAGCAGATGGATGCTGGGAGACCCCCAGCCACTCCTCCTTCCAAGAGGCACGCCAGGGCCCTGGTTTCTCTGAGTGTGGAGCTAGCTGGTGGGGTGCCCCCAGGGCTGCTCGTGGCCACCCGCTCACCGGTCCTGGAGCCGGTCCTGCGTGTCCTTCAGCCGGGCTTTCAGGTGCCGGATGCACACCTCTTTCTGCTGCAGGGGGGTCAGGTACTGCTCCGGGGTCGGGGGCTTGATGCCATGGTTGTCACTGCACAGTGTGTATTTCATGGAGCGCCTGCAAGGGGATGCCCATCATCAGGGAGGGAGGAAGAGGTCAGGCAAGGCACAGGTGGTTTACCTCTGGGGAGCAAGGGGACGCCAGCCTCACCACCCCTGGCCACCAGATGGCTCCAAGCCAGGCCTCCCACACAAGGCAGGAGAACCCTCAGCCTTCTGGCAGGTGGGTTTCAGTAGAGTTCCTCTAAGTGAAAACCAGTGTCAGGATGCAGGCTTCCGGGCTGCTCTAGTTATGGCTGGGTGGGGAGATATATCCCAGAGCACACGCGTAAGCCTGGAACCAGGCCAAGCGCTTGACCAATGCCGTCAATCCTTACAGCAACCCTGGAAGTAGGGACTGTCTTCATCTTTTAGAGGGGCCGCTGGCCTCAGAGAGGTTAGCTCTTGCCCCGAGGCCCTCAGGCAATCCCAGTGGTGCATCCCAGAACCCAGGTACCTCGTCTTCCAACCCAGAGAATGAGCCTGAAGGCTGGAAACTCAGGTGTAAGTGGCAGATTCTGGGTCTGCATGGCAGCCAAGGACTCACCTCCTCAGAGGAGGTTCTAGAGAGGTGGAGGCAGAAGCTCTCCTCTCTAGAACCAAGACCCCTCACAGCCTGGGGACAGGGAAGGCAGACAGGCGCAGGCACAGCTCTCTCCACACACGCCCTGGCACTCTCACTCCTCAGCCCCGCTGTGTACATGTGGGTGTGCACTACATGCATGCACACTTCCTGGGATGTCAATTCCCAGTCCATTCGCACCTACATGCCCACAAACATGGAGACACACTTGTGCCTCGCAGCTACTCACAGGTACTAGGGCACCAGCCCAGGCACATGTTCACACTTTCACCTCCGGGGGACACATGGGAGCACAAACGTGAATACCTGCCAGCTCTGGGCAGGGACCTGTCCACTGCGGTACTCTGGGGTGGCAGCAGGCTGGACGTGCACTGCTCCCAGCACAGGGCGACACTGACATGGTACCCTACCAGGGCAAAGGAGAAGGAATTGCCACCCAGAGGGCAGTCAGGTGCCAGTAGGGGAGGGAGGGCCAGGCTTTCAGAGGGAAGGAGAACTCCCCAACTCCACAACAGACTATGGCCCAGCCAGCTCTACTCTCAGCATCCTGGCTGCCGGTTGTTCTGCTCATAAAGAAACCTTGGATCTTGGCTTAAAACCTGGACATGTTCTCACGCGACTAGAGACTCAGGCCTTGTTCCCATCCATCCAACTCTGCTCCTTGAGGGGAGAGTGACTGGCAGGTCTAGGGAGGGGCAATGCCCCTTTATGAGCCTGGAAAAGGCAGGCCCTGGTGAGGCCCATTTGCTGAAGCAGCCAAGCTGGAGGCAGTTTTAAAAGTTCCATGGATGCTGTATAGTGTTTACCGAGGAAGAAGTACTTGTAAGTTGTAAACTGTCAAAGAGAAAGTGGTTACAGAAGTTGAATGAGACATGGTTTTCTTCTATGTACCCACCTCATGGCCCCTAGGTTAACTCAAGCCAAGTCACGCAGGTCTCCTCTCTGCTTGGCAAGGGGTGGAGGAGTCACCCCTTGGCAAGGGGTGGTAGGAGTGGGGAAACCAAGATTAGCTAAACTAGTAAGGATTGAGGATTAGAGAGGAAGTAACTATTTTACATTTTTCATTTTGCTTTCATGAGTATTTTTCCCCAATATAAAATTTAACACATACACATTTTTAGTCACTAGCTGTATCTTTGTAAAATATATGTAAGTATACATATATATTTAAACTAAAATTAGAAAAAAAATATGCTACGGTGCATGTTTCTCAGCTATTCCTGCCTTGGAAAGCCTGGCTTTTTGCAGAGGGGACCTAACTGTGGCCCCACTGCTCATCCAGGGGCAGCAACCTTCACTGTGGGTAAGAAGACTGGGAGCAATTCTCAGCCCCGGGGTTGGGATTATCTCCATGGGCTGCAGTTATGAGATGTGTTACAAAATCCGTTACTAATAGAAAAGTATTAAGTTGCCAATTATATGGTTTTCAAAATGTAAGTTAACACCTTACTCCTATGTCCCCCAGTCTCTGGGGTGGTGTTACAGCCAGGATGCTGGGGCATGGGTCCTGCACATGGGTGTTACCCATCACATGTGTCATGATGGAAATCTAAGAGCTGCTGTTTCAGTGGCTCGGGACATCGAGTCACACAAATGACATCCTCTCCACTGAGCCCTCCCAGGAGGTGCTCCAGCCATGGGAGCCGCAGGCCGGGCATCTCCTGGCCTTAAGTCAGATCAAAGCTCTAACGACAGGAGGTATCAACTATCGGCCAACTAGGATGCACAGGCGGTGTGTAGATATCAAGTCACTGAAGCTTCTGAGTTATTAGCTCCACTTTAAAGAAAGGAAATGGAGGCTGAAGACAGGAAGAGACCAAATCCAGAGCCTATGCTCGTCCCCACATGCCCCAACCTCTCACTTGTATTTCAATGCTGGGGAAGCAGGACAAGGCCTACCATGATAGCTCTTGCTTCCTGGTCTTCAAGGACCCACAGCTCCCCTACACCTGCTTCTCCAACATGATCCTGCTTTGTGAGTCCAAGTTCACCTCACCCAAGACTACAACTTGGCATCTGCTGCATTCATAACATTTCGCCTTCCAAGCCAATTCCACCTCTGCCACTCTCAAAGTGTTCCCCTGAGAAGTGCATGATGGTAGACGCTGTAGGCTGCTTCCCAGCACTCATCTTGCTTTCTTCGTAGCAGAACCCTCATTTTGTCTGGGGCGGTGCTGTTCTGGGGAAGACACTAATTGGCCCTGCAGCTAGAGTTATTCACATGACCCAGTTCCAGCCAGCAAGAACTGGCAGGATTTGGGGGCAAGGTGTCCCTCTCAGAAAAACAACCTCTGAGGAGGGCTTTGGTCCTTTCCACCTGTTCCTTCCCGGAGGGCAGGCCTGATACCTGGAGGTACAGAAGCCACCTGTGATGACAAAGACAAAAGCTGTACACTAAGGATGGTGGAGCATGGAGAGAAGGCATGGGGTCCTGACACTTCAGGGAGCTGCCAACCCCTGGCTCCTTATTCTACAAGCATCACCCCTAGTTTGTTTAAGCCACTGTATTTTTTTTTTTAATGTACAGCTGCATATTGTCATATCCATCTTACAGACAGGAACTGAGGCTCATAAAGGAGAAGTGACCTGCTCAAGGTCACACAGCCAGCGACTATGCTGGCGTCGGGGGTGGTTAGAACACGATCCTGCTCCCCTACCTGCCCCACCCCAGGACAACCTGTTCCCAGCCAGCAGGGCCAGGACCAGAGAGGAGGGGCCAATTACCTTGGCGTGGGACTGCTGTCACTGCCCTTGTAGGAGCCGGAATTGCTGCTGCTGCTGAGCGAAGAGGTGCCGTAGGCATCCCGCACGCTCACGGGTGGAGAGGTGCGCCTGGAGGCAGGAAGAAGAGGCAGGTGCTCGTTCTGGCTGGCGGGCAGCTGCGGACACTGGGCGAACACTGCCAGGCCGCTGCGGCCCAAAGTGCCCCCGCTTTGGGGTCACCGCAGGGGAGAGAAGCAGGGAGAGAGAGACGCACAGACAGGGGTGACAGAACAGACAGTGCAAATCAAGATGGAAAACCAGAAGAAGGCTGGTCCTCCTGGCTCCCCAGGGACAAGAATGGAGGCCGGCAGGGCTGCGGGGCAAGGGTGGGGCCTCATATGTGCTTATCAAGGTCCTCAACTTCTGGGGTTCCCCAAACCCAGGGGAGGAGATCCCTGCATAGATTGAGACAGAGGTGGAAAAGAATGGGGCATACAGGGGTGGGGACAGGAGGAGGGACCCCCGGAGGTAAAAATCAAGGGACACCAGGTGAGTCTGAGTGGATGACTACACGACTCCCCTCCAGTCATTGTGAAAAATCAAACAGTATTGATGAGGCTACTGTTGGTAGGAATCCAGTGGTTTACGCGTTCCGAGAACTCTCACATCCACTCTGTGTCATTTGAGCCATTGAATAGTTCCAGGAGGAGGCAGGTGTTAGCAAGCCCATTTTAAAGATGGGAATGGGAAATGATTTGCTCAAAGACACACTGCAAGTCGGTGGCAGGTGGAGACAGGCCCGCGCCCGCCTCCCGCCCTCCGAAGCCTAGGCTCTGAGCAAGGGGGAGACTCACCTGCGGGATCCAGCAGAGGTCCGTCGACTTCCCGGCAGGGACATGGCCATGAGGCTGCGGGTCCGAGTAAGTGGTGGGATGGGTGGTATCCCAGGGGCTGAGGAGAGAGGGCGGGTTGGGGGGCCCGCAGAAAGGGCCGGGCCAGGCCACGTCATCCTCTCGCTGGGGCCGCTGCCCGGCATGGCTTCTCTTCTCACCCTTCGGCAGGACACCCCAGGAGCGAGGGCCTGGCAGGCCACGGCTGCCTCCACCAGTGAATTGAATGGGGCTGGTGCACAGGTTCCCACCACCCAACTTAAAACCACAACTGTCAGGAGTGGCTAAAAATCATCAGTCCAACCCTGTGTTCTCCAGATGAGTGAATGTGCCCCAGACAGAGTGAAGGCTGTGCCCAAGGTCACAGAGGCTTCAGGAGCAGGGCCTCCTGACTGCTGGTACTGAGTCTTCTACTCTACAAGCCAGGCCTGCTTCTTCCCCTGGACCCTGATACTCAGACCCACACACCCCCTTGCTGTTCAGTCCTCCCTCTCTGGTAGGGGCTGCAGGCCGTAGGACTCCTGGAGCAGGACCAGGAACCCCGAATTAGGATGGGCTGGTCTCGCCGACCATCACCTTCCCAGTTGGCGCGTGGTTCGGGGCTTCCCGTCTACAGGGGAGACAAGACAGACCAACATACCAGCACATGTGTAGAAAGACATATGGATACACACCAACACGAGAAGGTACCATGTCCCTGCCATTCCAAGACGTGCCACACGTGCCTCCACGAATGTGCTCAGGCAGCCAGCCCATGGCACAGGACATGCAGCCAGGCCCTCCCGCACCCACACGGCACACAGGCATATCTGCACCCACCCATGCAATGCGCATGCTGGTTTTGGCATCTACCAGGAATGTAGGGGCACAGACTTAAAGCAGAAGAGCACTGGGGTGGATGGGAGCAGAGGCCCTCCGCTGCGGGTGTCCCAGTGAGTGGACCCAGGAGGAAGCGTTCATGTCTAGAGAGACCCATCACTGGGCCTCTTGCTAAGTGGGCAGGTAGACTCAAGCCCCTGGTTCCTGCCCCCGAGTCCTCAGGCTTCTTTCCTGGGTAGAGGCTTGGGCTCCAAGGGCAGCCTTTCCGGGGTTTCAGGAGAGGAGAGGCCCCATGCTGGGCTGGATTTTCGCTGTTGTGAGGAAGAGGGCTATACTGGGCATTAGCCCAGAGTTACTGGAGTCTGGGGCAGAGTGGGGAACCTGGGCTCTTTGCAGCCAATGTGCTGGTCCTGTGCCAGCTCCAGAGACCTCAGTCCCCTCCTTCCACGCTCACAGCAGGGACTGGGGACAGCAGCCTGGGTTCCAGGAGACTTGGCTGAGGATGTCATGCCCGGACCTCTCCCCATGCTGGAGGGAAGCAGTCACCGAGCCCCACTCCACACCAGACCTCGTGCCAACCACGCTACGTACATTATGCCATTGACTCCTCTCAACAACCCTATGAGGAAGTGCTGTGATTAGTCCCCTTTTACAGATAAGGAATCCAGCCACCGAGAGGGAAGGACTTGGCCAAGTCACATCCCAGGTGTGTGGCAAAGCCAATATCGAAACCCGGTCAACATCAGATGCTGAGGGGCTGGATCTCAAACCCCAGAGTCTCTGGCCCGGGGACCACCCCCTTCCCACGTCAGGGCCTCCCTGGAGCCTGGTCATCCCAGCCAGTGGCGGGGCTGCCTCCTGAGTGGACAAAGGCACTGCTCAGATGGCCTGTTTCCTGGCGGGGACATAGAACACGGCCTGTTCCCCTGGAGGGTCTGGACACAGCCAGCATTGTCTGCCTGGAGGTGTCGGGTGCTGGGCTGCAGGACCTGCCGACACCACGCTTGTCACCTGAGCTGCTTGCCCCAGCTTGGCAATGCTTCCCACTCATCATGCCCCAGTCACCCAGGCAGGGCCTCCTGGAACTGTAGGGCTGGCCCCTAGAGCAGGAACCATGGAGGAGGGGTGATTTGGGGGTGAGGGGACATCAGTGCTCCTCCATGCTTATGAGGATGGCCATAAATGGCTCACTGCCTCCTGGGCACAGGAAGATCTTGACAGCTTAGGGTGCAGAGGGAGACATGGGTAAGGGCTCCAAGGATCACCTGCCATTGCCTGAATCCTTCTGTGGCAAGGTGGCCATGCTGAGTGCTCTCGTCTGCCTTGGCCCATTACTTCAAGCAGCAATCCTTCAAGGCCGGCTTTGTTATTGCATTTGGGCCCAAGGTCACACAGCTGCAGGTGTGACATGCTCTGGCTTCTGGTCAGCCTGGCTTCACTAACAACTCTCCCACCTTCGCCCCTGCCCTTCTGGCTTTTGGGAGGATACAAAAAGGAGGCTGAGCCTTCAGGAGGACTTTCCAGCAGAGGCAGGACTCATATCTGAGGATGGGCTCTTCCAAGCCAGCGTGAGTGAGTGTTCTAAGGAGCCAGGAAGGTCCAGGCAGAGTGCTAGGCCCAGTCCTGGGAAGCAGGCAAAATGCCTGGTTTGTCTTAGAGCTGTGTGTGGCCTTGCTACAATGAGGGCCTTGTCCCAGCTGTCCCTGCCACTACCTTGCTTGGCAACCCCACACCTGCCTCCTCTTGAGTTCCCTCTTCCTTCCTCCCGGGTGTGGGGGAGGGAAGGGGATGGCATTTGTACCTGGGTACAGCTAACAGTCTCCTGGGAACCCAGAGCCAGCTATTCATCAGGGACAAAGGTGGAAGAGGCATTTCCCCTACTGGGATGGGACCTTGTAGGCAGGGTCCCTCATGGGAGGGCAGAGGCCACCCAGGCCCAAAGGGAGCCACTTCTCAGGATCTCACTCAGAAAACTCAGTGTGCACCCTGTGCTCTCTCAGGTCCTCCCTCCCTTCTAGGCCCCAGAAAGGAGGCAGGTTGCCATGGTGTTTGTCACTATGCCACCTGCTTAGCCTGGAGTCCCACAGGCCTCTCCCCAGGTGGCCAGAGGCTGCCACTTGGAAAGGAAGGTAGAAAGAAAACCCTCTAACTGCGGGAAGCTGGGCTGATAGTCTCTCATCATTTTAGCTCCAGAGTAAACCCAG
Source organism: Macaca fascicularis (assembly GCF_037993035.2). Classification (NCBI taxonomy): domain Eukaryota; kingdom Metazoa; phylum Chordata; class Mammalia; order Primates; family Cercopithecidae; genus Macaca; species Macaca fascicularis. The sequence continues at coordinate 86,108,624 of NC_088384.1, forward strand.
CCCCTGCCCTCACTGAACTTCCCTCCACTTCCCCATCTTGTCCACACCATAGCAACCCTGCTGCATCCACTCCTTTGACTGCTCCCTCAAATGCTCAACACTTCCTAAGCCCCCCAACAATGGGGGTCCAGGGAGCAGGAGACTAATGACTGCAGAAATCGATATGAACTGCTCTGGGCTAAATGCCACCTCTATCGCCCTTCAGCTGCATGCCTTGGGCAAGTCACACCACTTCTCTGAGCCTCAGTGCCCATACCTGTAACTGGGGCTGTAATGAGCACACCTCACATGGTTACTGTGAGAATAACGTAAAATAATGTGAGTACGGGGCTTGGGCCAGTACCTATCACACAATAAACACTAAAACATGGGAGCAGCCAGTATTTTGGAAGTAACATGAAGTGAACTTCAAAACAGAAACACATTCAAGGCATAATAGTGTATTCAGGAGGATCCAGGAATGCTTCCCTACACAAGGAATTTGCACTGCGTTTTGAGGGATGAATAGGAGTTCACCAGGCAGCAGCAGCAAATGGGAGGGAAGGAGAAGCCTGGACACAGGCAGTGAGTGACAGCTGGCTGCTTGGAAACTAGGGAGCCCAGTGAGGGCAGAAGTACAGTGGGAATGAGGCTGCAGGAGGAGGGGGGAAGGCCACACAGAGCCACCTAAGCCAGGATCTTGTCCTGTGCGCAACAGGAAGCCATGCAAGTGCTTTATAGGAAAGGGGCACAATCATATTTGCATTTTAGAAAGTTCCTGGGTAGGCAGCCTGTGTGGAAAGGGAGGGATACCAGTTAGGAGGTTACCAACCAGGGGAGAAATTAGGAGGGCCTGGGCCAGGGTCATGGCAGGAACAATGGAGAAAAGGGCCTGGATCCTGTTCAAAATTCCTTGGAAGTCCCAGATTAGGTAAAAATCAGAGCAAAGCTCTTGATGTGGCTGTTTAAGGCCCTCCCATTGACACCTTTTCCAACTGGCTCTCTGATACATCCGGGAGACTTCAGCTAGTCACTCCCAAATCTGCATCTCTACATGGGCTGTTTGTCCTGTCTGCAGCACCTTCCCTGTCTGTCCTCAAGCATACGTTGCACTCTTTCTTTAGGCCCCACCCACAGCCTTTCCACAAATGACTTCTCCTATCACTGTCTCGGCCACTTAGGATGCTATGCCTTGGACCAAAACTCCGGGAACACCATCCCCTGGGAAATTTCATAAAAACAAACCCAATCAACACACAATTGTTGGTAACACAATGTTTTAAACAAGCACATTGGATAGACCAAAGAGTCAGATTAGATGGTCTCTAAGGTGCTCTGGATCTAACATTCTCTAATTCCAGGGCTGTTAATGAAATTATGGGCTTCTCATTGATGCTTCCTTCTCCTTCATTACTAGGACTTTTGGGTCTCAGTTTCCACATATGTAAAATTAGGAAGCTCCATTCTTCAAAGAGACATGATAGCATTTTACTCAATCAACAAGTCATGGGGGAAAAACCAGGTGCTTGGGTTAATCTAATATTCCAGCTAAGCAAAAGTCCCTGTATGTACTATAATTTATCTCCTTTCAAAGAATTAGCCATTGATACAAGAAGAAAGCTATCCTAAAATCCAAGGGAACAGAACAATCTGTGTCTGATGACTCAAACCACTGACAGCTGTGGAAAGCAGAGCGTTGCAATCAACAGAGCAGAACTTGGGAGGGATCCTCTCTTTGCCAAGGCAACACTAGAACGCAGAACATTCCACCCATCAAACAGCAGAGCACCTGGTGCTCCTAGAATGCTAATGCAGAGAGGTGGGAATAGAAGACAGGCCTGGGAGTGTTCCAGAAGCTGCATTCTAGATCTCAGAAGATTAGCACTATCAGGGCTATCCACAGCTGAGGAGTTCAGTAAACCCTGCACTGACTATGGCCTCAGCAGCCACTATGTGCCTCTGCTCCTCCTTTGTCAACAAAACCAAGGATCTTCCTTCCAGGACTTGCTGGCATTTCTCCACCTTGCTTCCTGTTTCCTGCACAAGCCACCCTCAAATCTGGGACCACAGATGAGGTGCCATCCAACTTCTTCTCACTGTGGCAACCCCAACACAGCGGCAAGGCAGACGCACAACTTGGCCAAATGCTGTGAGGAGGTTCCCCAGGCAACCAGGATAGGTTGAGGGCTGAGGCAGTTGCTACACATGACGTGTCTCCAATCCTCAGATTCTCCTTAGACTCAGACTCCAGAGCTGAAGGGCATTGAGCCTAGGTCTTCAAACCACCCCAGAGGACTTGCCTCTGCACCTACTGAGAGGGGTGGCTCAGGCCTCCTTCCCCATTTCACCTGAAGAGGCTCCTCTCATATATGTTTTACATATGGAAGGTGTGAAGTAAGACTACTTTTTTAAAATGAGTTTTCAGGTTAAAAATCTATGGAATACTTATTTTCCACAATGAGATATTGCTTTACATTTACTTGGATGGCTAGCATGAAAAAGATGGACAATAACAAGTGTTGTCAAGGAGGTGGAGAAGTTGGAACTCTCATGCATTGCTGGTGGGGATGTAAAATGATGCTGCTGCTATGGAAAACAGTTTGGTGGTTCCTCGAAAAGTTAAACATAGAATTGCCATATGAACCAGCAATTCTACTGCTGGGTATATACCCCAAAGAATGGAAAATAGATGTTCAAACAAAAACTTGTATAAGAATGTTCACAGTAGCACTATTCTCAATAGCTAAGAGGTGGAAACAACCCAAATGTCCATCAAAAGAATGGATAAACAAATGTGATGCGTCTATGCAATGGAATACTTAGCTATAAAAGGAATGAAGTATTACTGATCCATGCTACAACATAGATGACCCTTGACAACATTATGCTAAATGAAAGAAGCCAGATACGAAAGGCAACATATTGCATGATTCCATTTATATGAAATGTCCAGCACAGACAAAAGCATACAGAGAGAAAACACACTGGAAGGGAAGAAGAAACAGAGAATGACTGGTAATGAGAATGGGATTTCTTTTTTGGGAAGATGAAAACTTTTTAGAAGTAGATAGTGGTGATGGTTATATAATTTTGGGAGTATACTAAAATCCCTCAGTTGTACATTTTAAAAGGTTAATTTTTCTTTTTTTTTGAGACAGAGTCTCACTCTGTTGCCCGGCTGGAGTGCAATGGCACGATCTTGGCTCACTGCAACCTCCGCCTTCTGGGTTCAAGTGATTCTCATGCTTCACCCTCTCAAGTAGCTGGGATTATAGGCATACACCACCACACCCGGCTAATTTTTGTATATTTTAGTAGAGATGGGGTTTCTCCATGTTGGCCAGGTTGGTCTTGAACTCCTGGCCTCAAGCAATCCACTCTCCTTGGCCTCCCTGCTCCCAAAGTACTTGGATTACAGGTGGGAGCCACTGCATCCGGCCATTAAAAGGATAAGTTTTATGGAATATAAATTATATCTCAATAAAAAACAAGTTTTTAAAAATACATGTAATATATATTTTATTTTTTTTAGAGCCAGGGTCTCACTCTGTCACCTAGGCTGGGGTACAGTGGCAAAATCATAGCTCACTGTAGACTCAAACTCCTGGGCTCATGTGATCCTCCTGCCTCAACCTCTCTAGTAGCCACCTCACCTGGCTAATCTATTTTTTTATTTTTTTAAAGGTGGGGTCTCACTATGTTGCTCTTGGTGGTCTCAATCTCCTAGCCTCTAGAAATCTCCCAGTGTCACCTCCTGAGTTGCTGGGATTACAGGTGTGAACCACCATTGCCCTGACTCCATTATATATACACACACACGTGTGTGTGTGTGTGTGTATTTAAATGAACCGTTGTATTAATAAAAAGACAGGCATGGTCCAGAAAGGGGTAGGGACTCTCCCAGAATGGCTCAGCAAGTTGCAGCAGAAGGGGAGCAAGAGTCAGTGCTCCTGCCTCTACCTGACTTCAGGTAGCTGGGCCCAGGATGCTTACCTAGAGCTCCTGACTCTGGGTCAGCCTGGAGGAGACAGGTTGCCCCTAAAGCTCTTGCATATTCACAACTTCGTTGAATCCTCACAAGTTCCCCATAGAGGGAGGACAGGTGGAGACTAGTCCATCTGATCTATGGCAAACCTGAAGCCCCAGAGGTTACAAGAGTCACCAAGGGCTGGACCCTGGATTTCCAGGTCATGGGCACCTGCATTTCTATTGCATCATGAAGGTCTCATAATACAGTAGACCTGGGACACTTATCGTTCTGCTGCATAAAAGAAAAAACCTTCTTTTCCATGAGACTCTAAGATACCACAATGGAGATGAGCAGGTATATACCTGCATTTTGGGCTGCTCATGCTTCCATAAAAGCAGGACATCACAGACATAAGAGGTAAGCATACTCTAGAAAGTTGTTTAAAAAGAAATTCTTGGCCAGACACATGGCTCACACCTGTAATCCCAGCACTTCGGGAGGCCGGGGTGGGTGGATCACCTGAGGTCAGAATTTCAAGACCAGCCTGGCCAATATGGCAAAAATCTGTCTCTATTAAAAATAGAAAAATTAGCTGGGCAAAGTGGTGAGTGCCTGTAATCTCAGTTACTCGGGAGGCTGAGGCAGGAGAATCACTTGAGCCTGGGAGGTGGAGGTTGCAGTCAGCCGAGATCACGCCATTGCACTCCAGCCTGGGTGACAGAATGGAGACTCCGTCTCAAAAAAAAAAAGAAAAAGGAAAAAAAAATTCTTGTGCCTTCTTCCTAACTAGTGACTCTCCCTGTTCCTCTAAGAATCAGCCTCACAGGCAAAGGAGAAGCCCTTTCCATGAAGAGCACTGCTCTTTCCTCTTCCAACAACTGCTGCATCCCACCCAGCAGCCCAGGTGCTATGCAAGCCCACCACTGAGAGACCCGCATGTCCTCTGAGCTATATCCCATCATCCCTCTTGGTGACCTTGGGTCTTTGACCTCTGTTCGTCTCAGCTATCTCATGCATTCACTCAGGAAGGCACCACCTTCCTGGCCCTGCCTGTCTCTTCGGGATCCAACCAAGGTAATGAATGGAGGGATGGGGGCAGTTCTTGGGAAATTAGAGGACTGAACATTTCTTGCTATCACTATTACCTGTCAAAGGAGATCTCTCTTTTTCCCTTCTTCAGAAATAATTCTTGCTTTATCACCTCAGGGGACGTCAGCAGGCCCAGGCGTGAGTGACTCTGAAGTGACTGGCAACCTCTGCTAGGCCAACTGACCTGGGATGGCTTTCCAGAGCAATGTCTGGCAGGCCTCCTGTCTGGGTAGGGAGTAGTAGGGGGAGCACTGGTTCCCATGCTTCCACCATCCCAGCTGCTCCAGGGCTGCCCCTCTGCAAACACCCATGGAGAAATGTGAGGAACGGAGGGGCAGTGGTGCCAGCCCCAGCTTGGTGGCTGCCTGGCAAGTGGCTCCTGGCAGATGGAGGCCCTTCAGCAACCTTGGCCACAGCATATGCTTCCCTGGGTTTCCTGACTGATAGAGCTGTCAAGCCTCAGTCCGGCTTCTCTCCCCTCCCCCTTCTCCCAAGCTTCCAGCTCTAAAGCATCACAGGATGAGGAAAATGGTGAGACTTCCATCCCTATAGATTCTCATTTTTTTTCCAGATTTCTGCCTTGATTCTTAGGATCCTGGAGTCATGTCCCTAATCCCCTGGCATTTACCCCAAGTACCAACAGAGACTAACACACTCTCAGAATCAGAATGGAAAGGATCTGGAGTAGACCTCATCACAACCTATCATTCTATAGAGAAAGAAACCAAAACCCAGAAAAACCATGTTAGTTGCCTGAGGTTACCCAGAAAGTCAGGGACAGAGCCTGGGCTTGGGGCTAGACTGCTGAATCTAGCAGTGAGGCTTCTGTACCACAACCCTTGCCCTCACCAGGGCAAAAATAAAAAAAAAAATCAGAACAAAGGGTACCTTTTCAAGTAAAGAAGTCTTGGAAGGAAGGCCTAGGGGTATGACAGGAGAAGCCCTGACCATTTTAAGGCAGCTCATAAATGACATGCAAAAAAATATGCATTGAGACTGAGGCCCAGGGAAGAAGGAAATATCCATGCTGACCACAAATACATCGTGGCAATAATGACATTGAGACTCAATTGCAAGTTTCCTGGCCACTGATGCCAACAGGGAAAGTATGCTCAGTTTTATTGTTCTCATGGTTATGGGAGGGCAGGAAAAAAATTGGTTCTTTGGGAGAAATAAAGATATCCCTAAAATGAATGTTAGAAGGAACATTTTTGCATAGGGTTGGCTGCAGGGCAAGATGATGGTCCACTGGGAGTCTGCAAAGCGGGTCCTAAGGAAAGATGGTGCCCTCAGAGCTCCCCAAAGTTGCCCTGTGTGTGCTATGCTTTGCTCATGTGAGACTGAAGGACACATGGAACACACAGATCAAAGGACTAAAGGGATGTGGAGATGTCATCTGCTCTGCCTGTGAGGACAGCCCCTTTCCACAGACAAAGTCTCCACGCAACCTGAGATCAGAGAGCTTCCTCATTCTTGGTAATACAAAACAAGAAACCACATGAAATCACTCAGGCTCTCTCTTGCACTTGCATTCCCTCCCTGTCACTCGTGCACACACACTCTCTTTCCTGGCATTTCATGACAATCGAGTCCCAACTGCCCCATTTTCTAGACAGAAAAGTGAAGACTTGCCAAAGGCCACAATGGAGCCGTAGAAGCAGGGCCAGCTCATTCTAATCCCACCAACGGTTCCAGGCATGCCGCTCCTGTTGGAAGCCAAGGTTCATCTATCTTCCTGCAGCTCCCAGGGGCTCAGCAGGGAGACACGGAGCCCTGCGCACCCAACCATGCCTGTTTTAGCCCAGGAGCCCATCTCGCAGCAGCTCCTTCATCTCTCCTCTCAGCTCCCTTCTCCCTCTCCAGCTGCAGCTGCCTGCTGTCCTCAGCAGCTGATCGCTGTCCACCTGATTCCCAGTGGCACTTCCCCATGCCATGCTGAATTCTTTCACCTTCGATAAGATCCAGGGCCTCAACAATGCCCAGTGTGGCTCACACTTGCTGGAAGAGGGTGGGTGATTAATAAATGCCTCTCCTAATAAGTTTTCCTTCTCTGGAGAAGCTGCCCTACCTCTTAATTTAGCCAAAGTAAGCATTCAAAAATGTTTTAAAGGAGAGATTCTACAAACAACTATGTCCTATTTTAAAGGCCCTTTATCTTTTATTTTTACTTATTTTTATTTTTTTGAGATGGAGTCTCGCTGTGTCGCCCAGGCTAGAGTGCAGTGGCACGATCTCGGCTCACTGCAATCGCCGCCTCCTGGTTTCAAGTGATTCTCTTGCCTCAGCCAGTAGCTGGGACTACAAGTGCCCGCCACCACCCCTGGCTAATTTTTGTATTTTTAGTAGAGATGGGGTTTCACCATATTGGCCAGGCTGGTCTCAAACTCCTGACCTTGTGATCTGCCCAAAGTACTGGGATTACAGGCATGAGCTGCCGCGCCTGGCCACCCTTTATCTATCTCAGAACGAGTTTTCCCCTTTTACTGAGAAGCAGACTAACCTGACAGAAAGAAACCTTGGCTTGAGCATCAAATGTAACTGAATTTTAGATCAAATATGACTGGATTTGGAAATTTGAATTCCAAACTCCACTACTCACCATCTTTATGACAGTGGGAATGCCGCTTCACTCCTCTAAGCCTCATTCTCCTTATCTGTCAAATGGGGCTAATTACAGTTGTGCATGAGTATAATCACAGCGAGCAATAACACATGTGAAATGCCTAGCAAGGACCTGGCATAGGGACAGCACTCCATAAATAGCAGTAATTATTTATTTGCCTGAATATATTCTTATTCTTAATGTTATTAATGTATGTTACATCTTTCTCCCTGTTCAAAATCTTAATCTGAAATACTATACTAGTTTGTATCTGAGAGGTTCCTGACTACAGATTCATTTTATGCTTTCTTTTTTTTTTTCTTTTTTCTTTCTTTTTTCTCGCTCTGTCGCCCAGGCTGGAGTGCAGTGGCCGGATCTCAGCTCACTGCAAGCTCCGCCTCCCGGGTTTACGCCATTCTCCTGCCTCAGCCTCCTGAGTAGCTGGGACTACAGGCGCCCGCCACCTCGCTTGGCTAGTTTTTTGTATTTTTTTAGTAGAGACAGGGTTTCACCATGTGAGCCAGGATGGTCTCGATCTCCTGACCTCGTGATCCACCCGTCTCGGCCTCCCAAAGTGCTGGGATTACAGGCTTGAGCAACTGCGCCCGGCATTTTATGCTTTCTTAAGTCTACTTGCAAAAAAAAGAAAAGGAAAGAAAAACCCCAAACCAGTCATTGGAGACACGGACAACAACAGGACTTCAGGACATCACCACTTTGGTCTAACAGAGTATCTCAAAATTAATACATCCAAACTATGAATTTCTGATTTTGCCTTAAAAATCTGTTTTTCTGCAGCTTCCCTCATTTCAGTTAATGGCAATCCCATCATTCCAGTCAGGTAGGCCAACACTCTCACATCTATCAGAAAAACTTGTCAGCTTTTATTCTCTGCACAGTGTATGCATTTTACAGATGAGGAAACTGAGGCTGACACAGTCACAGAATCTGACACCTTTCAGCATCTTCACTGCACCATCCCTGGTCCAAGCCACCACCATCTCTCTCCTGGATGATGCAGGTCTCATTATCTCCTACAAACTCTACCCAGTTGCTCTTTGGCTGATGTAAAGTTCTGTGCATCCCTCCCCTGACCCCCGCTTATCTCTTTGACCTCATCACCTCTCCCCCTCATTCACTCTGCTCTAGCCACCCTACCTTCTTGCTCATCACGTCCTCAGGGCCTCTGCACATGCTGTTCCTTCTGCCTGGTATGCTCTTCTCCCAGATCTCTGCCCCGTGTTCAGGTTTTTGCTCCAAGGTCACCCTCTCAGTGAATCTTCTCTGACCACTGTGTTTAAAATACAACCCGTCCTCCCAGAGCACTCCTCTTTCTTCCCATGCTTTGTTCTTCTCCACCGTCCTTAGCAAAGGCTAACATATTTATGTATGTATTTATTTATTTTATGTCTTTAGAATATAAGCTTCAGAAAGGTAAGGATAGATGCCTATTTTATGCTTTATTTAGTCCCTTGTGCCTAGACTAGTGCCAGTCCACCACAGGCCCTCAATAAATCTTTGCTGAATGAATAACGGGGTCTGCACTGATTTGGGTTAATGTCACCACCCAAGTAAGTGTAGGCTTCTTAGCAAGTCAACAAAAGGGGGTTGGGAAAAAAAAAAAGCTTTGTGGTACTTTGTCAGAGTTCTTACCAGAGCTCTTGCTCTTATAACTGGTCTGTGTTGTTTGTTAGCGGCCTGGCATTGGAGTTTGGAATCTCTTTTCTGGTCCAGTCTCATTTTATAGCTAGAAGATCTGAGGTCAGCGTGGGAGTGGGTGGCACTTGCCCAAGGCCCCAAGTAAATCAGCAGTGGGGCCAGGACTGTAACCCCAAGCTTACAGCTCTGAATCCAGGGCACTGGAATGTTACAAGGAGGCTGAGAATGCAGCCTTGCAATGTTCTTTTGGTTGGTTCCCAGCTGTCAGGTAAGAAGAATGGGCTACTTGGGCTGAGGGGAAACCCTTTTCAGGAAAAGGCTGGTGGGGCCAGCGAGGTAAAGCAGAGAGCACCAGCTCTGGCTGCATGCAGCTAAAACCTTCCTTCTTCCCACTTGCTGGCAAACACTGATCTCCCCAACCTTGTAAAATAAACTCAGGGAAAAGGCTCAGCCTACATTGGCTCTGTTGACATAGCACTCTCAAGTGTCCCTCTCATTCCCCTTTCCCCAGAGCAGGCGTCCTAGGGACCCCTGGCGTGATGTAAAGAGCAGGGGCTTCATCCTAGGGCAGAATCAAGCTGGAAACCAATTCTTAGCATAGGGCTGACCACGAGCTTTAACTTCATCTGTAAAATGGGGTTTCAGTTGTGAAGACTGAACTGAGTGGCACATGCAAAGAGCCTGGTGCACACACTGCTGGATGAACAGTAATTTCTTTCCCGTATGTTATAAACCAAGGCCCAGAGACAATCGAGTAACTCATCCCAGAAAGGTACCGAACTAAAATGGGCTCCCTTAGCTCCGAGTGGGTAATTTTAAAGTTTTAAATACAGTTGTAAATGTAGTACATACCCATTTAAAAGCCTTCCAGTTTTGCTATTCAAAGATAAACCACTGATTAATTTGACTGCTGCCCCTTCTCAGGCCTTTTTCTAAGCACAGATATTTTTAGGGGGTGTGGGGTTGTTATGTTTACACAGTTATAGCTGTGGCAAAAATATAACTTGTATATTTTCAAAATGTACCATAGTTTAAGAATCGCCCATGTGGCATATCCTTTATAAAAAGTATTTTATGGGCTGCATGGTATTCCAGATGGGTCCATCATGGTTCATTTAGCCTCCCTCTCTGCTGAACATTTAGGCTTTCTATCAAAAATAATGTTACAGTAGGTATCTTTGTGAATAATTATTTTCCTGTATTTAGAATTATTTCTTTAGGCTGGTTCCCTGGTGATGGGTTTATAGGGTCAAAAAGTATGAATGTGCTGCCAAACTGCTTTCCTGAAGGGCTAGGTTGCCTATTGCTTCTCCCACCCATAATGTACACCCATTAGCTGGGTTTTCTATGTGATCAAACCACCAGCACTTAGCCAAAGCCTTAAAAGGCAAAGTGTTCAAGCTCAGACATACAAATCATCCAAGATGATTTTTCCATGTCTCTCCGGCCTTGTAGCAAGTATCTTCACCTCTACCCTCCACCCTGTACCCTCTGCCCCATGGCAATGCAGGCGGGGAACTGAGGCCAAACTCAGAAATGGCCTAGCTCCAAGATTGAAAGCAAGCTTCCCAAAGCTACTCCCCCTTCTGATGACAGCATTTCTTATCTGTGTGGCAGTTCTGGCATGGCTGTTTCAGTCAATATTTACCAAGTGTCTATTGTGTGCCACTTCCTCCTCTGACAATAGTCCCATAATCAAAGCACATGTGAGTGAGGGATTGGGCAGAAGAGAGAGGGACTCCTCTGCAGAACTCAGAAGCTGGTGCCCTTGAGCAGAGCTCTGGAGGACGGGTGCATAGTTGTTCTCCAGGTACCCAGGAGCTGCCCGTGGAGGAGCATTCCACATTCTGTGCAGGAACAGGGGTTAGCATTTACAGAGTCATGAAGAGTAAGAGAGCTACAGGGGGCTGGGTACTGCTAGACTACACAGTGCAGGGGCAAAGGGAGAATAGATAGAAGGGCTGAACCTACAGGAAAAAGCCTTTTGAGCCCACAGAAAAAGTTCTGGTCAAGTTTAAGGTCAAAGTCGGGTTTACAGTTCAAGGTCAAGGCAGGTCTAAGGCTCAAGGTCAGATTTATATTATAGACGATAACCCTGTACCAGATCTGCCAAGTATGGACTGGGAAGAGATGAGAAGAAGCACCAGGACAGAAGGTGAAGGATGATGAAGTTTTAATGAAGACTATAGAAGTTAAAATGAGAGTGGAGGTGAGGAGGTAACAGAAGTAAAGGTGGCTTCAAAAGAAATTTAGGAAGTAGACTCTTGAGGACCCTCAGAAGAGATAGGCCGTAAGGAATGAAAGAAAGGGAAGAATTGTGATGACACCCAGGCCTCTGCGTGGGTTAACTTTGCTGCCTACCCAATGTTCTATCCCTCCTCCCTCAATAATAGAACCCTATTCAGGGGTGACAAGATACCTAGCTTAAAACATACAAACACACACCCCACTCTACCCAGAGTTGCTGTGACAGTTCTGGGCTGTGAGTTGTGAACAGCAGCACCCCAGGCTTGGGAACCTGGCTAGGTAGGTGTCTGCTATCCTGCAAGGGCTAAAAAAGGAATGGGCATCATGCCTTCAGAGGCTTGGAGTCTTCCCAGGTGCTAGGAACAGAGCTGGATTCGGAATCAAGGCTTAGTAAACACCTGCTGAGGGAAGTCAGGCAGCCAAACAGATGACCTGACAGTTCTGAGAACCCCATCCCATCAATCCAGGAACCAGGAAAAGGGACCCTGAGAGAGCTCCATCCTCTCACCCTCTTGGGACAAAGCCTGGTATGGTATGGAGACCACAGTGCTTGGGGCCAGTATGCTCAGCCCTGCCCCTGAGTATGACTTATACCTAAGGCATACCGCTCTTACCTCTGGGTCCCTCAGTCTGCTCATCTATAAAGTGGAGATAACACATCCCACCTCATAGAGCAGTTGTGACAACCCGACCTCTGTCTGCCTTGTCAGCCTCATTTCCCACACACCTCCTTTGCAATTCATCTTGAAAATTCACTGAACTTCTGCCTATGCAGTGCCGTCTTCCTGGAAAGCTCTCCCAAGCCTCTTCAGCCTACTTATTTTCCAAGTTCAATCCAGGCCTGAATGCTTGTGTGTAGCCTTAAGGGAGACAGAATTCACAGCTGGAGCACATCGTGCACCAATAGGATACAGGCTGTTTACACACATCCCCACCTGTAGACCACAGTCTCCCACCCCTTGGGAGTTACTGAGCCTACATATATACGTGCATGCACACACGTGTATGTGATGCTGACGAGCTGAGAAAGAGGTCTGGCAGAAGAAGTCACAAGGTCCTCGTCCAGGCACCACATAGCTCAGAGCAAAGCAGTAAAGCTGTGAGCACTGCTCCGGCCAGTGCATCCCCCAATCTGGTCAGTGTGGAGCTCAACAAACCTTCCTTCCTGAATAGATAGCCTCTCCATCTCTGCCTCCAAAAGGCCTTTTGATGGCATTGGTGCTGACACATGCTCCTCGCCCTTGCTGTTGGGAGGGTCGGCTGGAGAACTCTACTCCAGCCTCAGCCACAGGAAGGCACTGCTGTGCACATCCTCACAAGATGAGGGATGCTAAGTTACCTTACTCACCCAGGGTCACAGGAATAAAAGGCATCAAGGGCCAGCCAGGCCTCTCTGGACATCAGAGCTGTTTGTGGGCTCTGACACTAAACCTTCATGGCATCTAAGGGACTTAGGTTCCCTGTTTGCAAAATAAGACTGTTGAGACCTGTGAGCTTCATGTAGGTCCAGGTACTATCCTTCCATGATTCTTGGTGGTAGAAGGGAAGAACTGAATTCAGAAGCTGGAGTCTGGGCCAGGCGCAGTAGCTCATGCCTGTAATCCCAGCACTTTGGGAGGTTGAGGTGGGCAAATGGCTTGAGTACAGGAGTTCAAGACTAGCCTGCCAACATGGTAAAACCCCGTCTCTACTTAAACATACAAAAATTAGCCAGGCGTGGTGGTGTATGCCTGTAATCTCAGCTACTTGGGAGGCTGAGGCAGGAGAATCGCTTGAACCCAAAAGGCAGAGGATACAGTAAGCTGAGATCGCACCATTGCACTCCAGCCTGGGCAAAAGGGCAAAACTCCATCTCAAAAAAAAAAAAAATCTGCCAAGTATGGTGGTGCACACCTGTGGTCCCAACTATTTGGGAGGCTGAGGTGGGAAGATCACCTGAGCCTAGGAGGTGGAGGTTGCAGTGAGCCATGATGGTGCCACTGTACTCCAGCCTTGGTGACAGACTGACAGAGTGAGACCCTGCCTCCAAAAAAAAAAAAAAAAAAAAAAAAAAAAAAAGAAGCCAGAGCCTCTCAGGAAACTAGTCTTTCTGTCAGTGTCTCTCTCACCCACTCATACACACTAATATGAAACTTCCACAAGGCACTCTAGGGCTAGCCCTACACCCTGGGAGAATATATTTGCAAAATATATATTTAACAAAGAACTTATATCTAGAATGTATAAAGTACTCTCATACAACTCAATAAAAAGGCCAACGGCCCAGTTTTTAAAAATTAATGGGCAAAATACTTGAACTGATACCTCACCAAAGAGGATGTGTGGCTGTCAAATAGACACAAAAAGATGCTCAACAGCATTAGTTATTAGGAAAATGCTAATTAAAGTCATAAGAAGATACCATTACAAACCTATTAGAGTGGCTAAGATTAAAAAGACTGACCATACCAAGTACTGATGAGGATGTAGAGGAGCTGAAACTCCCATAATGTTGCCAGTAGGAATGTCAAATGGTACAGATGCTTTGGAAACACTCGGGCAGTTTCTTAAAAAGTTACATATATATTTACCAAATGAATACCAAAAAGAATACCAAAGCTATTCTTCTCCTAGGAACTTACCCAAGAAAATAGGAAAGTATATGTCCCTTGAAAGATTTATACACATACATTTATAACAGCTTTACTTGTAATAGTCAAAAAACTGAAAAAACTAAATGTCCATCAACAGATGAATGTATAAACAAATGATGATTTGTCCTTTCTCCATACTATGGAATATGAGTTCAAGATCAGCCTGACCAGCATGGTGAAACCCTGTCTCTACTAAAACTACAAAAAATTAGCCAGGTATGGTGGTGCATGCCTGTAATCCCAGTTACTCAGGAGGCTGAGGCAGGAGAAGTGCTTGAAGCCGGGAGGCGGAGGTTGCATTGAGCCAAGATCATACCACTGCACTCCAGCCTGGGCGACAGAGTGAGACTCTCTCCAAAAAAAAAACAAAAGGAATAAACTATTAGTACATACAACATGAATCTCAAAATAATTATGCTGAGTGAAAAAGTCAAACCAGAAATGTGCATATTATTCCATTTATATAAACTACTAGAAAATGCAAAATAATCTGTACTGACAGAAAGCAGATCAGTCATTGCCTGACGATGAATGGGGAGGAAGCTTTTGGGGATGGTGGAGATATTCACTCTCCTAATTGTGGTGATGGTTTCATCAGTCTAGAAATATGTCAAAATTTACCAGACTGTACTTTAGGTATGTGAAGCTTGCTGTATATCAACTATATTTCAATAAAGCTAGAAGGAGGAAGATGGGAAGGAGTGGAGGAAAGAAAGAGAAGGCATAGCAAACAGGAGTCGTCTTAGGAAGCCAGGCAAACAACACAAACAACACACACACACACACAGACACTGACACACAGACACACACACAGACACTGACACTCATACACAGATACACACACACAGACACACGCACGGACACTGACACACATACACAGATACACACAGACACACTGGCACAGACACATACACATAGGCACACACACAGAGAACACACTGACACACACACAGACACAGACACACACAGGCACAGACACACACAGGCACACATACACAGACACGCACAGACACTGACATACACACACACACACAGACACAAGACACACCCACAGATACACACACAGACACACAGGCACAGACACACACACAGGCACACAGACATACACACAGATACACAGGCAGACACACACACAGGCACACACATGGGCACACACTCAGGCACACATACACAGACACAGACATATATACAGACACAGATACACACAGACACAGGCGTGCGCACACACACACATACACACACACAGTACGAAACTCCCACATGGCTTCCACTCCCAAGGAATCCCTCAACCCAGGATTCCATCTGATAGGGACACCAAAGCTTCTTGTCACTCACTCAGCATTTTTCTAGAATGTTTCCTGTGTACCTGGTTTGTGCTGGGCACTGGGGATTCAGAGACAAATCAAACAATCCTTGCCCCAGGAAATTATTTCTAGCAGCTGTGGTAGAGCCTTCCCCAAATTCGATCTAAACATTTAGCCGCATGCCCCTAATATCCCAGCCAGATTCCCTTCACAGGATCCCTTGGAGTCCTTCCTCCTGGGCCTGATTTTGTTTCTACCCTTGCCACCTCTTGGGAGAAAGCCTTCAATTAGTTCACAACTCCAGCAGAATTCTGTCTTTTATCTGTGCAAAACAGACACCCAAGCTGAACCCCAACTGATTTCTAATAATTGGCCAACGAGATCTGAGTCAGGTCTTCACAGAATTGCAAAAATGCTGGACAGGAAAGAATCTGAAGGTTTCAAAGCCCAACATCCACCTGACTGAAGTTCTGTTTCTCGGAATAACATTCCTGTTCTGCAGTCACCCGGACCCAGTTAGAATACCTCCAGTGAGGAGGGAGCTCACTATGAAATGAAGATGTGCTGGCGCTTTGGGAAAGTAGAGAAGTTATAAAGAGATTCCTACACAATATGGATGGAAGGGTACTGGCGTTTATTAAGAACCTACTGTGTCTAATAAATAAAGCCCCTGGGCTAGGTAGGGGCTTTACACATAGAATATTTCTAATCTAGTTTAACTCTCATGCCAGCTTTGCTGTCAGGAGGCCTGGGTTCTAATTATGATGCCCATTTTTACTATTGAGGTACTAAGGGTCAGATAAATTAAGTGACTTGCCCAGTCTCAAAGTCAGTCCATGGCAGAGACCAAGACAGCAGTTCAAGTGTATCCAGCTCCAGCCTGCACTCTCTGTTCCCAACCACTCAGAGAGCAGGGCAAGGGAGCCGGTGCTGCCTGGGCTTGGATCCTGGTCTTTTTCATCTGGATGGCTGGCCTCAGGGATTCCTTACAACACCGACCTCTGCCAGGCCTAACAACCTCTGAGGCCTTCTCTCTTAGGCACACGGCCCCAGAGCGAGGAGGCCCTGTTCTGTGGAGGGGGAAGGGGCTCTCCAGAAGGAAGCCACAGAGAGTTGGCTCAAATGGTCCACAGCTCCAATCTGGGCCCTGGGTGCCACCCAGGGAGGGCTGGTCTCTGCAGTCACGGAATAGGAGGGTGTGGAGGGGTCAGGTCCCCTCCATCCTCTGAGAGCACAGAGCTTAGACTGGTGACTAAGAGCCTGGGCTCTGTGAAGGAGCTGTGGGAGTTGGAAGGGGGTCCCCTGAAAGACAGTTTTTGAGCTGGGGCCTTGAGACAGATCTGAACATGATGAGATAGCCATAGTAGTAGGAAGAAAATTTCAGCCAGAGGGAACGGGGCAAGTAAAAGTAATTGAGGTAGAAAGGAATGGCAGGGAGGAAAGACTGCTGACCTGAGGTAGAACACGTCCGAGGGTCTCTCAGGGACTTTTCTGAAGTCATAAACCATCAAAATGTCCTTCTCTAGCTCTTAGGCCACCTCACTCCTATCAGGTGCAGGGCTAGCAACCTTGGTGTAAGAGCCCACCTAAGCTTTGAGGAGGAAGGAATGCACATTCACAGGCCTAAGAGAACAGAAATGGGGAGAGGAAGACAATGAGAAAGCAAAATGAGGGGCAGGGAGAGTTTGGGCTCTGGAATCAGATATTTGGTAGCTCAGCCACCGTGCAAGATCTGTGGGACCATGGACAAATTGCTTAAATTTCCTACAACTCAGCTTCCTTTTCTGTAATAACGCTTTCCTTACCTGGGCTGTCAGGAGGATGCTATAAGGTCACATATCCCCTGTGCCTGACATGTAGTGTAGCTGTTATCATTAACCTGGACAACAGTCGGGACTTAGAGGGTCAGAAAAGCAACCGAGGCCCATAGAGACAGGAGGAAGCAGTGTTTGTGGGGACATCTGCTATATACCAGGCTCTTTCCCACAGAGGACAGCAACAGATCATCCCATCTCCTCTCAGGCAGGAATAATCGATTTCTCCTTGGTGGATGAGAAAATGGCCCAGGGGGTAACACAATTTGTCTGAAGTCCCAGGCTAACAAGTGGCAGAACTGGAAATGAGCCAGGCCTGACTCTGAAGCAGCGAATGGCTCCCAGAAGGCCCAGGGCGGCTTAAGTGGATGGAGCTGAGGCTCCTCCCCTTTTGGCTCTGAGCCCCAAAAGTGGGGAAGGTGGCTACTGTCAGAAGACGTAGGTTGCCTCATGACGTTTGCCTCACAGCAGAGGTGATGTTTAGCACACCCTTTCTCCCTCTGGGGCTTGATGTCCAAAGTCTGCCACTTCTGAAAGGGAGGCTGGAAGGGGGGCGAATCTTACAATGCAGACAGAGGGGATGTGTGGGAAGTAAGACAGGGGAAGTGGTGCCAAACTGGCTGCCTAATGAGGCTTTGGGAAAAACGCAGGACCCAGGATTTACTGTGCCTCTGTTTCCACCATTTTAAAAGCCAGAAAGGACAGGGAGCTGCCCTTTGCTGAAGGGCACCAGACCGATGGCCTAGCCAGACTAGAGAGCTCAGTGTCCTCAGACTCACTGTCCTTACACAGTCCTCCTCCGCTCCCTTCCCGAGTGCCAGCTCTCTAGATCCTGTTCTAGTTCCTCCTCTTCCTCCGGGAAGCCTTCTCAGATAGTCCCAACCTACGGCTACTCTTTCTCCTGGGAATGCCAGTGGCACCCACTGCTTGCCTCACCTGTGAACAGCCCTATACTAGGATTCCATATCCTCTGGGTTACAGCTATCAAGCACAGCCTTTCCAAACTCCATCCTATGGCAAGAATTCCTCCTAGAACATCCAGCCCTATGTGAGCAGCCCAGAGATTAGGTGCCAGCTCTCAAAACACATTGTTTTGTTACTAGATTTTTTTTTTTTTTTTTTTTTTACAATTTTCTCCCTTTTATCCCTTGAATTGAGCCAAATTTTGCCTTCCTTGCTGGCACTTGCAAGGACTGGTCTGGTATCTGTCTCTCAGGGCATGCAGAAGCTCACAATCTCTCCCATGCCTGCACTTTGAATACCTTTACCCTTGAAAACTACTATTCTGTCACTACAGTGTGGGAAGCCACATTCTGTATACTTGTGTGGGAGTCCTCACCCCACCCCTTGTACTTATATAACTTTGGGCCAGTTTCTTCCTTCTAGTGGTCCTAGTTTCCTCAACTGTTAAAAAACTTCCTATCTTACCAAGCAGCACAGCGCCTCATCTGTTGTATGTGTTCAACAAATGGTAGTTTAATTTATTTTTTGTTCACTGATCACTTCTTATTTTTTTTTTTTTTTTTTTTTTTTTTTTTTTTTTTTTTGAGACGGAGTCTCGCCCTGCTGCCCAGGCTGGAGTGCAGTGGCGCGATCTGGCCTCACTGCAAGCTCCGCCTCCTGGGTTCACGCCATTCTCCTGCCTCAGCCTCCTGAGTAGCTGGGACTACAGGCGCCCACCACCACGCCTGGCTAATTTTTGTATTTTTAGTAGAGACAGGGTTTCACTGTGTTAGCCAGGATGATCTCGATCTCCTGACCTCATGATCCACCCGCCCTGGCCTCCCAAAGTGCTGGGATTACAGGTGTGAGCCACCGTGCCTGGCCCACTGATCACTTCTTTAGAGGCAGTATGGCTTAGAGGGAAGAATGCAGCTCTGATGCCAAAGAGACTGGCATCCAAGTGTAGGCTCTGCTGCACAGCCGCTGTGTAACCTTGAACAAATTTCCTCCCCTCTCTGAGTTTCAGTGTCCTCCTCTATAAAACAAGGATAACAGGCTGGGCACGGTGGCTCAAGCCTGTAATCCCAGCACTTTGGGAGGCTGAGATGGGCGGACCACGAGGTCAGGAGATCGAGACCATCCTGGCTAACACAGTGAAACCCCGTCTCTACTAAAAAATACAAAAAAAACTAGCCGGGCGAGGTGGCGGGCGACTGTAGTCCCAGCTACTCAGGAGGCTGAGGCAGGAGAATAGCGTAAACCCGGGAGGCGGAGCTTGCAGTGAGCTGAGATCTGGCCACTGCACTCCAGCCCGGGTGACAGAGCGAGACTCCGTCTCAAAAAAAACAAGGATAACATATGCTAAGTGGGTCCGGCTTGGTTGACTGCTTCTTTTTTTCTCTGACCCATCTGTATGTTGCCTTTCTTCTGCATCTGCCCAGTTTTCCAGGCTACCAATAACGCAGCTATATCACTGTGTGGCAGGCACACTGCTGAGTGCTTTAGATGAAGATTCCATTAAATCCCCATCCACCCTCTAAAATAGGTGCTAATGAGGGCTAGCACCTCATACTCAGAAGACACAGTCAAAGGGCAGCTGTTGTTAATATTTCTATGTGTTAGGCCCTGTGCACCACCCACATACCTTCCCTCCAACCAGGCTAAATAGCTCCCTGAGGGTAGGGACCACATCTTGGTGCCTGTGTGTAGAGCAGATCCTCAGTATACGTTGGTTGAATGAATGTATGTAAATACTTCTTTGAATTCCTTCACCATGGCCAGAATAGAACTTTACCATGACAGGTGCTTGATGAATATTTGATTAATTGGAGCCACAAAGAATGTAAACTGTCATCAGTGGCTTTAATCTGAATCCTAGAAGGCCCTGAAACTGTAGTAGGGTTCCTTCTGCTAATTAAGAGCTCCTCTGAGGTCCTTCTCTAAGAATACTCTAGGCTGTCTCTGCAACCAGATCCCAACTTTTCCTCTGCAGGGACCATGTGTGAGATCTGTCCACAGACAGACTGCCTGCTGTCCAGACCACAGCACAACCCAAGGAGAGGGAGGCAGAAGTGCTGCTGCAAGGCTGGCGTGGCTTCCAAAGAACAGGAACTACCCTACCCACTGAGGACCTGCTAGGAGCCTCTCTCCACCCCTCTTTCTCAAAGGTGGCTTCTGTGCCAGGCTGCACAGGCCACCAGCCAAGTTCCCTCTTCTGAAGCTGCCGACCAAGCTTCCAGAGACCCTGTGGTAGGGAGGTGTGGCCAGGGCCAGCTTCAAGGGGTACAGAGGTATCTGGAGGCCTCAATCCTCAGAGACTCAATCCTGACTGCTGCCGAAAGGGAAGGGACACCACCAGGGCCTGTGAAGCAGGGGGAGCCAGAAGCAGAAGATCACAAGCTGCCAAAGTCAGGCTAAATGCCCTAGCCTTGCAAACAAGGCATTCCCTGGCCTAGGCTGCTTTTCCAGCCTTCTTTCCTTTCTCTGCCTTCATCTGTGGGTCAGCCAATAATGACTGAGCACTATGTGCCCAGTATCTAAAACTTTACATCTGAGGTCACAAATGGATGGCCGGCCACACACACATTTTAATATGTGCATTTAAAAATATTGGCTAATCAGCTACATTTTTAAAAATTAGGAGATGTCACAAAAAATGCAGATTTCTATCTTATAAATCAGAAGATCTGACAATATTGGGCACACGTTCTTGTAGGCAAGAATGGTGGGAGCAGGATAGCAGCTGCCTCTTTCAAGCAAGCACTTTCCAATTTGCTACAATACCCAAACAGCCCAACCAGCCTGTTTTACCTTTGTAGACAACTACATTTGACATCCCTTGCTTACCATATTTCATTTTGGTGTAGAGACTTCCTAATAACCTTAGGAGACAACATCATTTCCCAGTTTTACAGATGAGGAAACAGAGGGAAAAAATAACTGGGCCAAGATTCAAACCCCAGCAGCCCAACTTCAGAGCCAAACATGAGAACACTAGTCTGTGGCAAAATGAGGAAAATACAGACAATGCAGTGAGTTTTTAACAAAGCAAAATGTATTCAATTTGAAGGAATACCATTTTTCCCCTGATAACATGGCCTCATTACTTGGGGGAATAGAAATATTAAAATAATAGAAATAAAATATTTCTCTTATTATATGACAGTGATAATAAAGAGAACCCTACGTGTCATCTGAATGTCTTCATCTGGTAAAATAAAAAGCTAGCTAACTGAGGATGGATTCCCAAATGCACTGATCTTTGTGAAATCTAAGTCCAAGACCCACTACTCTACTACAGACTTCCTGTACCAGTATGACAGCAATCTTTTGTTACTCCTCTTGGTTAAAACAAAAAACAAAAACTCATAACTTCATCTAACCATATCTGCATCATGCTATTTTTGAAGAGGTGGCTTTTGAATTGAGCCTTTCCCAAGCCCTCTCCCTCCAGCAAATCCACAGAGCATTTGTTCATGCCTCTTGTTATGTTTATTATTCCTCAAGTTACAATTATATGTATCCTATCCACCCTTCTACCCCCAAAGTCATTACAGAACAGAAGAAAGACACTTTGGAAAGCCAAGGCAAATGGATTGCCTGAGGTTAGGAGTTCGAGACCAGCCTGGCTAACACGGTGAAACCCCGTCTCTACTAAAAATACTAAAATTATCCGGGTATGGTGGCGCATGCCTATAGTCCCAGTTACTCAGGAGGCTGAGGAAGGAGAATCACTTGAACCCGGGAGGTGGAGGTTGCAGTGAGCCAAGATCGTACCACTGCACTCCAGCCTGGGTGACAGAGCAAGACTCTGCCTCCAAAAAACAAAAAGAAGAAGAAGAAGAAAGAGTTTCTGAATTGTTAGCCACTCAGAGCTAGAAGGGCTCTTAGAGATCATCACTCGTGACTCCCATTTTGCAGCCTTAGAAAAGCAAAGGGTCTGACCTAAGGCCACCCAGTGGGTCAATGGCAGAGCTGGGGTGAGGACCCAAGTCTCCTGACTCCTCAGTGTTGGCTCTTCCGGCTGCGCCAGGCTGCTCTCCAGCCACTCCCTTTTGGTTGGCTCAGCACCTCAATTCAGAGGACAGTGCTGAGCATGTGACAAACATGTCACAAATATCTGTCCATTAATGCAAAGCAGCCTGAGGCACACAGGCCTCAGCCTCTCCAAGGCCCTCGGCTTGAGCTTCAGACCACCTGCATTGAGACTTCCCTCAGCACCAGCTGCCCATCAAATGGAGAACTGGCATCCGGGGCCTCTGGTGGCCTAAATGTAGAAAGACCCCATGTGGCTTAGAAATGCAATCCCCATTAGGCCAGAGTTATGAACCAAGCCCTGCTGAGTAATCTTAGGCAAATGACTTCACCTCTCAGGTGTTAGGTGTTCCTCCAGGCAGGTGGGATGCCTAGAATAGAAATGAAGAAGAATTCCCTAAGCCTAGCAGATGGTTATAGGCACAAGACAGTCTTTGTCAGAGGAATTTCAAAATCCTGCTTCTAGAAGTCTCTAAGGACAGGAAAGGTTCTGGTCTACCTGGGACAAATGGAGAGTTCCATCGAAACTGTGCTACAGAGTGAGCTTGGATGGTCCCCGAGACTCTGTGTCCACCTTGTGTATCAACGAGGACAGGAGCCAGTAAGTCTTTAGGGCTGTTTGGAAACATTCTAAATCGAATACAACCCTTTACTATTATTATTAAATTATTATTCACAAGCTCAATGCCAAAAAGAGAGATAACAATGGCATCATCTCTCTAAAGCCTTCCTGACCTACTCAGTAGGAAAGATCATTCCCCTCTCCCTGTCCCCTCCCATCACACACATATCAGTATGTCTTATAGCTTCCAGATGTTTTCTCATATCTGCATGTTTAGGTATCTGTCTCCCTCTGTTAGATATGAGCTTCCTGCAACTAGGACTCACCATTTACTCTTTCCTGCATGCGTGCACTTAGCCCAGGGCCTAGCTAATAAATAAGGACAAACGCTGATCAATGTTTAGCAAGTTCAGGAATCCCCTCCACCTCCAATACTGGAACAAGGTTGCATGTAGGCCTTTTAGAGTCAGTAGATGCATGCAGATCATTTGAGGGATGGGAACTCTCGGAGGGAAACTGGCTGACCCAAGGTTACTCAGTTATTAAGAGGGCTCAGACTAAAAGCAACCCTTTGAACACCCAGTCCAGTGTACTTCCAGCTAAACATTTTCTCGGTTCTATGACACACTGGTTGTATGACTCTGCATAAGACCCTTCGCCTCTCTACCCTGGCTTTCTCACTTATACAAATGGGTAAATTTACATATAGTGCCTACATAATGGGATGATCTGAGCAGTAAATTACTGAACCTGTGTAAAACAGAGCACAACACATAAGAAGACGAAAAAAGTGTGTCTGTCCTGACTGTCATTCAGGCCTAACCATCATCCTCAGTAAAGGGGCATCCACCAACCATCAGCACAGCAGAGCTCATGGTGAAAGGAAAACTCTCCATTCCTGGCTCACACAGTTTTCAACCAGGAAATACCCTGCAACAATCACCTGGGAGAAATGCCTGATCTCCCACCATAAATTGTTCACAGCTTTTTCTTCTCCAAACCCCTATTCACACCTGCAAGTGCACACACAACTCAGCATCAGCAAGGTATGCATGAAGAGGCAGGGAAACCTTTGGAAGAGGATGATCCAGACAGACCTGGTGTCAGGTAACAGTTTTAGCTGTGCAATCCTGAGCAAGTCACTTAATCTCTCCAAGCCTCAGTCTCCTCATCTTTGAAATAGGCATAGTTTTCTTTAAGGATTACCTGAGATAGTTAATAGTCTGGGACTTCATAAATGACTTTGAGGGTAATAATAATTGTCTGATTCTTATTTAACAAAATCCACTTGACAGAATATCAGAAGCTGAAGGGGTCTTAGAAATCACTTAGTCCAGTCCCATCATTATATAGATGGGCACAGCGAGGCCTTGAGGGGAGGCCTGACTGGCCCAAGGTCACATAATAAAGCAGTGGTTCAACGGGACATGGGACCTGGGTCTCCTGACTTTCTACTTAATATCCATGTTGGCCCATTTGATTCTAATTATCTGCTCCCTCCCTCAAACACAGAAAATGGCTAGAATCATTCCTTTCCCAATCCTCCTCCCTTCACAGTCATCTCACACCAGCCAGCACCATCTGGATCCCTTTTTGCCAACATCACCACCCACCCAGGCACATCTGGCCCCTTTTGATCTAGTCAGGAGCCCTAGAGGAGAAGGCAAAGCATCTGTTAATCACCAGCAATAGCAATAATAACAGTAGTTGTAATAGCAATAATAATAACAACCAACAACCTGGACAATGTCCTACACTTAAAATGGCTTTCACCTATACAATCAACACATTCCCACAGTTTCTCCCTAACCTAGCTGGCTTAGGGACACAATTTCCTCAAGTTTGTTTCATTCAACACTTATGGAACACCTATTTTGGGCCTACTCATGGGCCAGAGACTGGAGACACAGAAAGGAAAATGACAGGGTCTCTGCCAAACAGGAATTTAGGGTGGGGGTGGGGGGACATGACAACTTCTTTTGGCCCAAATGGTGCAGCAGCAAAATTCCGCACCCGACCCTATGGATAACCTCCTTTATCATGCTGTCAAAAGGCAGGAAGTATCTGTGGAATAAAGAGGAGTGAGAAAGGCTTGAGTGCTAGGCTGAAAATGACAGCAGGAAGGAAGATAAAGAATCAAAAATACAGGCACCAAATACTTGACTGCCTGGCCTCAGGATGACTCTAGGGAGACACTCCAGGGAGGGCAAGAGAGCCACAGTGGGATTCGTGTGAGATCCGGAAGACCTGATCCTTGCCTTGCTGCCAGCACACAAGATTCTGCTTCTTCTGTTCCATCAGAGACTCCGCCCTTGGATGCCAGGAGTTTCCAAACCCGGTGCTCGGCTACAGGCTTCCTTAGGACCATCATTTGCTAGAATGATGTCACAACCCTTGCAGTGGAAATGTTGCTGCCTAGGCCCTCAGCCTGGTGGCCCAATACACTTCAGCATTCATTACCCCTGGCAGGGACACCATCTGCAGGGGTGTGGAAGAGACAGGCAGGGGAGGGGCAGGAGAAGAGGACTAAAAGCAGCCACCTCTTCTCTTTCCCCAGTCCATCTCCCAAGTCCTGAGTTCCTGAGAACCTACTATGTGCCAGGCACAGGAACTATTTTAGGTGCTTCCACATACATCTCATTTAGTTTTCACATCAGCCCTCTGCGGGGTGTACCCCTAGATTTACAGATGGAGAAACTGAAGCTGGGGGAAGGGAAGTCACTTGGCAGCTCAGGGATGTCAACATAAGACTGTCTGGCACCTCCAGTTCCTTCAGGCCCACAAGGTCAGTGTTTCACTTAAGAAGTCAGAGTTGAAAGAGATCAACTGAGGAAACCCCAGTTATTTCATGGACCCAAATTTAAATTGCCTTAGCAGAGGGGTCCCCCTGACATGTAAAAGCTGCTTGAGTGATATACTAAAATTATACAGATCATTTATTCCAATTCCTGCATTTAACAGATGAGCAGACAGACACCCACGCCTAAAGAATTTTAAGATGGCTACTTGTGGCCAACTAGCAAGTTAAGGGCCTAGAACCCCAATCTCTGGCACTTTTCTTACACAACTCTGCCTGCAGAGATCACCTTTTTCTGAGAAGCTCCTCCAGCCCATCCCGACACCACCAGATGGGCAGAGAAGGCAGAAGAAACAGGCAGCATGTGACCGGCCTCTCCTTCAGTCTGCAGGGTTGGGAAAGGGAATATGGGGCTCCCCAGGCTAGTAGGTGTTGCAAACAGCCCAGCTCCCTGCTGGGGAGTGGAAGGCTTCATATCCCAGGGAAGCTCCAGGGAGATTGAGGCTCAGATCGTCCACTCTAGGACTTACGGGCATTTTTTCCCCCAGATCTACTGCAGGGCCCTGATGCTTCTCAGAGGGAAAGATGGGATGGAAGCAGTCACTGGCACTTGACCTTGGGGTGGGTATGGGGTTCCATTCTTCTCCCATCCCCAGGTACCCCTGCTCCTCCTCCAAGAAGGAAAAGAGAAGCTTAAATGTTTGCCAAATTCCAGAAGAGGAAGACAAATAAAAATTGGGGGGTGGGTTCCCTAAAAACCTGCTAATCGCCCACTTTGGGCATCTTCCCTGCTGCAATCAGCACCCTCTAATTCGTACATTTCAAGGAGGGGGAGGGAGGGAAGCGCTTAAAGGGATGTAGGGGAATGAAGGGAGGGTAAGAATGAGTCACGATTAACCCCTCTTAGGCTGGTGCCCTCCAAGGGATTCTACCGCAGCGAGCGGTTGCAAGCGGCCCCCACCTGCGGCGGTGGTGGGGCCAGCTCCCAGCTCCGCCGCGGCCTCCTCACCTGAGTCCACTCGCCCTCCGCAGCCCAGCCGGCTCGCACCACTCCGGCCCGGCTTGGCGCAGCGCCTCTGCAGTCGCTGCTGCAGCCGCCTGGCCCTGATCAGCGACCTGCGGGGTTAGGAAAAAGAGATAGACCGGGGCGGGTGAGCATGGGCGGGGGACACACGGGCAGCTGAGCCCCCGGCTGCTGACAGCTGGGCCGCTGCAGCCAGAAGGCTTGGAGGGCAGGCTGCCTGCCGGGCGCTCCGTCCCCTCCTCCCCGCGGCCCGCGGCCCCCACCCCACCCCCTGGCACTTGGCACTCTGGACTGCGGCGGGTGCAGCTGGGCGGTGGGCCTGGAGGTCCCCGGGGTCCTTGTCATCACCTGCGGAGGCTTCCATGGCTTCAGCTGCCCTGCCAGGGCCGCCGAATTGCTCTCCCGAGCCCCTGCAGGAGGCGGCTAGCTGGGTGCTCGCCGGGGCTGGGGCTGCCGGGAGGGAGGGGCGGGGAGGGTGAGGTGGATGGAGGGGACCAGCCAGTCGGCGGCTCGCCGGCAGCTGCGTAAGCGGCCCGTCTTTACTTTCCTTCTTAAAGAGATAGTTAGTATCTTGCTCTACAGGGCCTGGGAGCAGAGACAACGAGCACACGGGGAATGGGGGCTCCCACCTACACACCAGCCGGTATTTTGAGCTGGGCGATCGATCGGGCATGGTGGAAAGAGTCTTGGTCAGCTGTGTGACCCTGTGCAAGTCCCTTCACCTCTCTGGGCCTCAGCTTTTTCTTCCATAACATGGGGTGATGATACCAATCTCACTCCCTGGCACATAGTTGGCTCTAGTTAAATAGTAATTTTTATCTAAAAGCCTTTAGGAACATTTTTCATTGCCCAAACCAAGTCTGAGTACCAGGGGTATTTAATGTGAATGGCAAGCACTTGGGCCAGTAAAAATGATAGCAGGAATCTTAAGTGCCTGAAAATGGAAATGTTTTCCTTTGAAGTAGTAAAAAGGTGAATCATTGGAAAGATCTCGGAGAGATAAGCAATCACAACTTAAAATGTTCATTGTGGCTCTTTTCCCTCTGTCTTCCATCTGATATCACAGGGGAAACAACAAGACCAAAAACTCCAAAAAACTGGATTTTCTGCCTAGCCCTTCCATTTCTAGCCATACAACTTTATGTAAGTTAACTCACCTTCTAGGCTTGGTTTCTTATCTGCTTCATGTGTGGGAAGTAGGTGAGTGAGATTGGGCTCCTTCTTTCTGAACCGGCCCTGTCTGATCTGCCATTACTCTGCTCTAAACCATCCAGTGGTTTTCTGTATCGCTCTCCACCACATGCCCTTATCTTACTCCAGCTCTCTGACTTCATCTTACATGGCTCTCCCCATCACTCACTTTTCTCCCATCAAACTCTCCTTCTTGCTGAGGCCTCACTGCTGGGTCTTTGCATTCGCTGTCCCCTTTGCCTAGAGCATACCAGAGAGCCACATGGTTCAATCCGTCCCTTCCTCCAGGTCTCTGCTCAAATGTTACTGTCTCAGGGAGGCCTTCCTTAACCATTCTACATAAAATAGTAACTCCCTCCTCTCCATCTCCTTTGCCCCTAGTTTTGCTATATTGAATTACCAGCTGACATAGTGTATATTTACTATTTGTCATTTGTCACTCCCACTAGAATGTATACTTCATGAGGGAAGGCACTTTTTTTCCCTTGCCATATTTCCAATGTCCAGAGTAGTGCCTAACATAGTAGGAGCTCAATAAATACTGACTAAGCACACATTGTGCCCAGCCCCAGTCTTCTATGGGAACACTCGGCCAGATGCCATCCTGGAAATCTTTTTGTCTTAAGTCTCTTAAGGCTCTTAAGTCCTTACGTCTGTTTACTCTCGCTGGTGCTGAACTTGGTACCCTCCACTCTCTGCGCCAAGCTGACTTTTCCAAGAGAAGAATTTGTGAAGTGCCTTCGCTGATTTACATCATGACTCTGCAGTACTGGCCTGGTGAGAAATAGTTAATATTGATAATGTACATGAAAAAATAATTATTTTAAGTTTACTGTTGCTTTTCACAGTCAAATATTTTCCTATATTTCTGAGCTGCAATAAATCCATTACTTTTTTGCAACAAATGCTAATAAATTTTGGAGGAGACATTGATTCTATTTTCTCCAGTATTCAGTTAAACTGTATCCTATCAGATAGCCATTATTATATTATGTTTTCCAGAAAAACATGGCAGAGCAATTGTAGCAGGAATAGGAAAAGAGTTGAAAAAGCCATGTGAAATATTGAGGCTTTCTGTCCAAAACACCTAATGCTATATTAGCAAGTTAATTGATAAAATGTTTTATCTGCTCTAATGCTCACTGAAATTATATAAGTGACATTTTTACACTTAAAGCAAAACCAAAGGAAGCCATGTAATTATTATATGTTTAGCAGGAGAACATTTCTGAGATTGTCATTAAAATTGTTTTTGTCTGTTCCCATGCTGTTTTGTTTATTAATAGAGATGGGACTTTACTATGTTGTCCAGGATGGTCTCCCTCCTGGGCTTAAGCAATCCTCAGCCTCCCAAAGTGCTGGGATTACAGGCTTGAGTCACCATGCCTGGTTGTCCCATCATCATGTGTGTATGTTTGTGGGGTTTTTTGTTTTGTTTTGCTTGATACTTAGAAGACTACATTTCCCAGAAATCTCCACAAGGAACTTCCCCAAAGTAAGAGAGCACCTTCACTCACATTACTCCCATCTGGAATGGTGTTAGCCAGTATTCTCTTTAGCATCAGGAAGCAGATGATTGAGAACTGTGTTTAGTTATAATGTAAATTGCAACAAACGAGGATTATGCATATAAAACAAAATTATTCCTAAGAAATTAGTAATTTTGTTTTGTTTTGGACTAGGTGAAAATACATAAACAATTTTTTTTAGTTTCAAAAACAATTTTATTCCAATTCTGGCTAAGCATACTCTCCCACAGAATGCAGCAATAAAACCTGAACAAAATGCATACAGCAGCTATTTGAGGATTCTGAAGACAAAATACTAGCAGGCACATTGGGGAAGAAGCCAGAATTTGACATACCCTACCACTGAACTACTGGTGAATTTATCATTTTTATTTATTCCTATAACTTCTGGCCTGGTCTCAAGGCAGATCAAAATCTGGAATTCGGGCTCAATAAAGAGAAAGCTCCCAAAGAATCTCCCTAATTTTGACTTGAAGATCAGGAAAAGGGACTTCTGATGCTCAGAGTATGTGGGAGATATCATTTTTCTTCTCCTTTCAAATCTTTTCTCCATTGTCTCATGACCCAGTCTCTAGGCCATCCTGCAGTGGTATCTGTGACAGCAGACACAGGTGTCTAAAACTCTGAGGGAGGAGAAACTTCTTCAATAAAAGTAGCTGTAGTCCTGAGGGAGGGTGAGTCCCTGCTGTTTTTTTGTCTCTGTCCTCCTACCACCTGGTCCCAGATGCAAGTTCAATTGTGGAAAGTAGGCAGCAAAGCAGAACAGAGTAAATAAAGCTCCAAACTCCAGCATTCTGGTGAACCCTAGAGAGGATAAACCAAATGATGATAATGATAATAATAATAGTTTTCAGTTACTGCTGAAAATTAAAAACAAAACAAGATCTTGAGAGCAGTCAGAGAAAAATGATGCATTAATAATACAGGAATAGGCTGCATGCAGTGGCTCACACTTGTAATCCCTGCGCTTTGGGAGGCCAAGAGGCAGATTGCTTGAGCCCAGGAGTTTGAGAACAGCCTGGGCAATATGGCGAGACCCCACCTCTACAAAAAATACAAAAATCAGCTGTGTGTAGTGGCATTTGCCTGTAGTCCCAGTTACTCGGGAGGCTGAAGTGGGAGGATTGCTGGAACCCAGGAGGTCGAAGTTGCAGTGAGCCACGACTGACTGCACCACTGCAGGGTAGCCTGGGTGACAGAGCAAGACCCTGTCTCAAAAAAAAAAAAAAAAAAAAACAGGAATAATAATTTAAATAACTGTGGATTTCTTATCAGAAACCATGGAGGGCAGAAGAATATAGAACAAATTTTTTTAATTGCTTAAAGAGTTGTCAACCAGGATTTTGAACCCAGCAAAAATATCCTTTAGAAATGAAAGTGAAATAAACACATTCTTCAATTAAGGAAAATGAAGATAATCCATTGCCAGCACACTTGCTCTAAAAGAACTACTGAATTAAATTCTTCAGACAAAAGGGACATTATATTAGAAAGAAATGTGGAACATCGGGAAGGAAGGAGAACAAAAATGGTAAATATTTGGGTAAATTTAATAGGCTATCTTCTCTTGATCTTTTAAAATATGTTTGACAGTTGAAAGTAACAATTGTTGATGGAGGTTTAATGTATGTAGATAAGACAAGTACAATATAAAGGAGGAGTATGTATATTCCTTTACAGTATAAAGGGACCTATATGGTGTAAGATTTTTACACTCCTCTTGAAGTGGTAAAATATCAATTCTAAGTAGAGCATGAAAAGTTAAGTATGTATTTTGTAACCCCTAGAATAGCTATTTTTAAAATCTATAACAAAAAAATATGGTAAAAAAAAAAAAACACAATAGGCCGGGTGCAGTGGCTCATGCCTGTAATTACAGCACTTTGGGAGGTAGAGGTGGGTGGATCACTTGAGGCCAGAGTTCAAGACAACCCTGGCCAACAGGTCTTTATTAAAAATACAAAACCCAGTCTCTATTAAAAATACAAAAACTAGCTGAGTGGGGTGGTGTGTACCTGTAATCCCAGCTACTCAGGAGGCTGAGGCACGGGAATTGCTTGAACCCGAGAGGGAGAGGTTGCAGTGAGCTGAGACTGTACCTCTGCACTCCAGCCTGGGCAACAGAGTGAGACTCTGTCAGAAAAAAGAAAAAGAAAAAGAAGTAAAAATGGAATTCCAAAAAATTCCAAATATTCCAAAAGAAGGCAAGAAAGGAGAAAACAGAAGAATACAAATTAAAGGGAACAAACAGTAAAAAAAAAAAAAAAATCCAAAAATCCTAAATAAATAAAATCCAAAATCCAAAAATGTCAATAATTACATTAAATATAAGTGATCTAAACACTTCAATTAAAATAGAGGTTATCCAAATGGATAAGAAAATTATTTAATGCAGTCTACAAGAAATTCACTTTAACTATAATGAATGATATAGGTAGGCTAAAAGTAAAAGATAAAAAAAGATATACCATACAAATACTAATCAAAGGAAAGATGGAATAACTATATTAATATTAGAAAAAGTAGACTACAGAGCAAAAAATATTACCAGGAATAAAGATAATTATTATAAAATAATAAAAGGGTCATTTCACCAAGAAGATGTAATAATTATAAATGTATACGCACCTAATAAAAGAGCTTCAAAATATATAAAGCAAAAACTGACAGAATGGAAAGGGGAAATAAACAGATCCACAGTTATAGCTGAAGACACATTTTTTCTCAGTAACTGATAGAACTAGTAGACAAAATAAACAAGGATGTAGAAGATCTAAACAACACTATGAACCAACTAGGTCCAACTGACATTTATAGAACACTCCACCTAACAAATGCAGAACAGAGTTGATCCTTGAACAACACAGCTTTGAACTGTGTGTGTCCACTTCTATGTGGATTTTCTTCTGACTCTGCCATCTCTGAGACAGCAACACTAACCCCTCCTCTTCCTCCTCCTCCTCAGCCTACTCAATGTGAAGACCATGAAGATGAAGACCTTTATGTTGATCCACTTCTACTTAATGAATAGAAAATATATTTATCTTCCTTGTGATTTTCTTAATAACATTTTCTTTTCTCTAGCTTGCTTTATTATAAGAATATAGTATATAATACATATACAACATATGTGCTAATTGACAGTTTATGTTATAGGTAAGACTTCTGGTCAACAGTAGGCTATTAGTAGTTAAGTTGTTGGGGAGTCAAAACGTATACACAAATTTTCAACTTAGTATAGGGTCATAAAATAAATCTTAATAAATTTAAAAGAATTGAAATCATTTAAAGCATATTCTCTCACCATAATGGAATTAAACTCAAAATCAATTACTGGAAATATTCCTTAGAAATTGAACATACTATACTTCTAAATAATCTGCAGGTAAAAGACCTTCAAGTCTCAAGGGAAATTAGAAAATATTTTTAACAGATCAAAAGTGAAGATATAACAATAAGTATCTGTGTGATGCAGCTAAAGCAGTGCCTAGAGGGAAACATAGAGCTTTATGTGTTTACATTAGAAAAGAGGGAAGATCTCAAATCAGTTATCTAAGCCTCCACCTTAATAAAACTAGAAAGAGCAAAATAAGCCCAAAGCAAGTCAAAGGAAAATAATAATAAATGTAAAAGCAGGAATAAATGAAATGAAACAGAAAGCAGAAAAGCAAAAGAGAAAATCTTTTTAAAAGATCAATAAAGTTAATAAGCCTCTAGCACAACTGAAAAGAGAAAACATATTAACAATGTCTGAAATGAAAGAGAGGTTATTACTATGGACCCCACAGACACTAAAAGGATAATAAGGGAATACTCTGAACAACTCTACACACATAAACTCAGCAATGTAGATGAAATAGACCAATTACTTAAAATAAGAAACTACCCAAACTCATTCAAAATGAAATAAATAACTGAATAATCTACCTCTATTTTAAAAATTGAATTCATAGTTAAAAAAACTTTACAAAATACAAATATCCAGATCCAGATTGTTTATGGGTGAATTCTATCAACTATTTCAAGAAGAAATAACACAAATACACACAATCTATTGTAGAAAAATAGAATAGGAGGAAACACTTTCTAAGTTATTTTATGAGGCCAGTATAACCCTGATACCAAAACCAGAAAAAGACAGTAAAAGAAAAATACAGACCAATACCAGATGCAAAAATCCTCAATAAACTATTAGCAAATCCACATGAAAGGATATTCAACATAATTAGTCATTAGGAAAATGCAAATCAAAACCATGAGATGCTCACTAGGATTGCTATAATTTTAAAAAGGGACAATAACAAGTATTGTCAAGGATATTAAGAAATTGGAACTCTGATGTATTGCTGGTAGAAATGTACTATAGCGCAGCTACTTTGGAAAACAGTTTGACAGCTCCTCAAAAAGTTAAACATAAAGTTATCATGTGACCTGGTAATTCCACACCTAGGTATATAACCAAGAAAAATAAAAACTTATATACACAAAAACGTAGGTACTAATGTTAATAGCAGCATTATTCATAGTAGTTCAAAAGTGGAAACAATCCACATGTCCATCAGCTGATGAGTGGATAAACAAAATGTTGTATATTCATACAATGGAATATTATTTTTGGCCATAACAAGGAGTGACTTACAGATACATTCTACAGCATGGATAAAACCTGAAACTTTTATACTAGGTGAAAGGAACCAGATACAAAAGGCAAAACATTGCCAGGAGTGGTGGCTCACACCTGTAATCCCAGCACTTTGGGAGGCCAAGGCGGGTGGATCATTTGAGGTCAGGAGTTTGAGTCTAGCCTGGCTGACATGGTGAAACCCCATCTGTACTAAAAATACAAAAAAATTAGCCGGGCATGGTGGCATGCCCCTGTAATCACAGTTACTCAGGAGGCTGAGGCAGGAGAATCGCTTGAACCCAGGAGGTCGATGCTGCAGGGAGCCAAGATTGTGCCACTGCACTCCAGCCTGGGTGACAGGGCGAGACTCTGTCTCAAAAAAAAAAAAAAAAAAAAAAAAGGCAAAACATTGTTTAATTCCATTTATGTAAAACAAAAACACCTGGAACTAATTTGTGAGTTTAGCAAGTTCATAGGATACAAGGCTAATCCATAAAAGTTAATTGTGCTAATGACAAAATTATAGAGATGGAGAACAGGTTAGTGGGTT
This sequence comes from Macaca fascicularis, assembly GCF_037993035.2. Classification (NCBI taxonomy): domain Eukaryota; kingdom Metazoa; phylum Chordata; class Mammalia; order Primates; family Cercopithecidae; genus Macaca; species Macaca fascicularis. The sequence continues at coordinate 86,143,175 of NC_088384.1, forward strand.
TTAGGAGCCAGGGAGGACAGTAAGGAGGGAGATGGCTGTGGCTAACAAAGGGTAGCACAAGTGATCCTTGTGATGGAACTGTTCTGTTTCTTGACTATGGTGGTGGCCACACAAACCTACACATGTGACAAAATTGCATAGAATTAATACATAAACAAAATAAGTGCATATAAAACTGGTGATGTCTGAATAAGCTGGGTGGATACTGTCAATGCCAACTTCCTAGTTGTGTATTATACTAAAGTTATGCAAGATGTTACCATTGAGGTAAACCGATATATGGGATCTCTGTATTATTTCTCACAACTGCATGTGAATCTACAATTATCTCAAAATAAAGAGTAAACAAAAAAATCAACTGGAACTCTCTTACATGGTTACTGGGAATGCAAAATGGTACATCCACTCTGGAAAATAATTTCGTAATTTCTTCTAAAGTTAAACATATACTTGCTATATGACCCAGCAATCCCATTTCTAGATATTTACCCTAAACAAATAAGAACTTGTATCTACACAAAAATGTACACAAATGTATGAAGCTCTATTAATAATTGTCAAAACTGGAAACAACTTAAATATCTTTCAATGGGTAAATGGATAAATAAACTGTGGTATATCTAGGCAACAGAATATTACTCAGCAATAAGTAGGAATAAACCACTGACACATGCAACCACTTGATGAATCTCAAAGACATTTATGAGTGAAAGAAGCCAGTATCGAAAGGTTACATGCTATATAATTCCATTTTTATGACATTTTCAAAAAGACAAAAGTGTAGTCATGGAGAAGAGTGGTTGCCAGATGTTATATGGGGGAAAGGTGTTACTACAAAGGGATAACACAGAGAATTTTTTAGGGTGATGTTACTGCTGGAATCCTAATTGTGGAGATGGTTACAGGACTCTATACATATGTTAAAATTCACAGAACTGTGCACCAAAATTAAGAAGTCAATTTTTCTGTATGTTAATTTAAAAAATAAAAGAAATTTTAAAAAGGCAATTTTGCCATTTAAAATTTATAGTTAATACATTTAGAGAGGCTATTTAGAATTTGTTGTTTGCAGCATATTTCCATATACAACAACATTTTAATGAGTACCATAGGCTTCACTTTACAGTGTATGATGGCGCTCACAGAGCATAATATGAAAATGTCCTAACTCAAATTTCAATTAAGAAAAAAGGAAAACAACAGTTTTAACGTCAAAAATGTTCGGTAAACGCCAAGCAAAAGAACATTTATTTTGGTGATCTTTACTTAGACTGCAGCTGCAAACAACATGCAGAACAAGTGTCTGCTAATTTTTTTAAACATAAAAAGCAGATTTAGTTTTGCTGACACATTAATGGTGATTATAATACTCATTAAATAGTAAATAAAAAGGTTAAATGACCTATAAATAGACTAAAACCCACACAGGTAATTTAAAGCAAAGATGAGCTTTGTAACTCTCCAATTTTAAAATGTTGGATTAAAAACCATAGCATTAGGTCAAATCAAGGATGATATGCATTGCAATCAAATAAACTGTCTGTGTAGAAATAAGGAAGTTTTCATCATTAACCCCACAAAATTCAAGTAAATACTCCAATGTAAAATAGCCTTTTAAGAAACATCTTTGAATGTTTGTCAAAAACATATAGCATTTTAAAAATGCATCCTAAATGTATGCTAAATGCAACATTCAAGTCAGGGAAATGATAAATGCTATATATTCAAATCAGCTAAGTTAAAAAAATTACTTAACTGGCTGCGCAGTAGCTCAAGCCTGTAATCCCAGCACTTTGCGAGGCCGAGACGGGCGGATCATGAGGTCAGGAAATCGAGACCATCCTGGCTAACACGGTGAAACCCCGTCTCTACTAAAAGAATACAAAAAACTAGCTGGGCGAGGTGGCGGGCACCTGTAGTCCCAGCTACTCAAGAGGCTGAGGCAGGAGAATGGCGTAAACCCGGGAGGCGGAGCTTGCAGTGAGCTGAGATCTGTCCACTACACTCCAGCCTGGGTGACAGAGCGAGACTCTGTCTCAAAAAAAATAAATAAAAATAAAAAATTACTTAGCTATAATTAAGTATTTCTGAGCCAGGTATGGTGGCATGTGCCTGTAGTCCCAGCTATTCAGGAGGCTGAGGCAGGAGAATCACTTGAGCCCAGAGTTCAAGTCCAGCCTGGGCAACATAGTGAGGCCTTTGTCCTTAAAAAAACAGAAAACAAAACAAAACAGAATTTAAAGTATTTCTTTGTAAGCAGGTAGGTTTCCAATTCTAGCTATGATTATTCTGAACTACAGAGAGGAAATAGGTCAGCCTATCTATGAAATGGATCACATCTTCAGCTGCTTCCAGATGGCTTCTGCATTAAACGGAACAATCTACACAGAAATTCCAGTGATGACATAAATCTATATGTCTGGGTTTCCTTCACATGTTATAAAACATTGGTCCCATTGTAGCTATAATATCTGCATAGGGAGCACTCTGGCTCAGCTCGATAGCCCGCTGTTTTCTTAGGACAAGAAAGCTATAAAATTTGGCAGCTGCTTGTTTTCGGTCGCTATTTCTACAGAGCTTCATCAGACTAAAGGACTGCATTCCCATCTTGTTAGATTCCTGGGAAAATAGTTAGAAAAGAAGAAAAGGGAAACAAGATCATTAGAAGTAAAGCCAGCTATAAATGCATAATGAACAACAAAATATTAACATTTTGGATAAATGACTATAAAATCCTTAAGTGGAAAAAGGGAAATGACTCCTTAGTAAACATAAAAACAAAACAAGTCACTGTACACAAGCTTGGTTCATGAAGAACACACATGCAAAAGAATTCCAAAGTGTTATACAAATTTGTAATGTATTATACAAATGTTAGACCTTTTTAAAATGGATGTTAACATAAATGGCTCCTGTGGAAAGGGCAATTAGTCTATATTTGCAGAGACAAAAAAAAAAAAAAAAAATTCCACAGGACTTTGGGAGGCTTCAAATACAGTGAAAATGATCAGCCTATCAGTCTTCTTCTACTTAAAGGTACTAGTGTTGGTGTTGACTATAAACAACTCTAGTTTCAGTGTCAGGGGATTATGACTATGTAAACAACTCCCAATTTCTTTGCACAGATTAAAAAGATGTCGGATTCACTATATGACATCTGTGTACCTACTGAAAATAACTGAGGTACAATAAAGTATTTTAATTACAGATGAAGATAATTCTTTTCATGAAGACTAAGATTTGGAATCAGATTCCTAGAGAAGTATAATTTTTTAGTTAGAAATACTGCAGTGTGGCCAGGTGCGGTGGCTCACGCCTGTAATCCTTTGGGAGGCCAAGGAGGGCAGAGCACTTGAAGTCAGGAATTCCAGACCAGTCTCGCAAACACGGTGGAACCTTGTCTGTACTAAAAATACAAAAAGGAGCTGGGCATGGTGGCATGTGCCTGTAATCCCAGCTATTTGGGAGGCTGAGGCAGGAGAATCACTTGAAACCAGGAGGAAGAGGTTGCAGTGAGCCGAGATCACACCACTGCACTCTAGCATGGGTGATGTGAGACCCCATCTCAAAAAAAGAAAAAAAAAAAAAAAGAAAGAAACACTGTAGTGAATACTGGCCAATGTCCCTAGGAGCATCATACTCCTTGGATAGTTGTGAAGCATATTTAGAAATACCATATACAAGGTTTTGCTTGTCTATAACATTCAACAAATTAATAAATTAAATACATTATTATACTTTATCTTAACCAAAGGTGTAGCCCAGGGTGAGTAACCTTTCAAAGATGGCATATCCAGCCTACATTTATTCCCTGCCTTGAGAGAAAAGATGAGAATTGGATGACTTTTTCCTCCTAGGAGAGAATAAGGACAGCTTTTTCAATTTCAAGAATTCTCTTGAAAAACCCTAAAGGGACAAATATGCAAGATTAAACATAAGTGTTTATTTGTGTTCCCTTCAGAAACCTTTCTGAAATGAAGGTAAAGACAGAAAAAGTGACAAAGGAAGGAGACAAAGACAAAGAAAGTGGAAGACATAACTGACTTAGTAGAGTAGAGACAACTGAATCCTAAATGCTGGCAGCAGGGAAGCCAGCAAAAAGCAAGCCAATCTGAGTGAGATACAGTACCTTGGAAAAGCTCAGGAATTGGAGACATCAGTGTATCATAAACTGGGGAGAGGGATTAAGCTGAAAATAGGAGAATTCCTTGAGAATCTACTTAGGAACAGTTAGCCTTTCTGTCCACTCCACCACCTCACAGAATCAGAGACCACTACTCACATAGTAGAAGGTGTGATGTTGCCCTTCTGGAGATACCAAGCATTGAGGCTTTGGACTTAAGGCACTAGCGCTGTGGATGGTGAAGTGTCATACCACAAACAGTGGGATTAAGGGAAATTCTACACTCTGAACAGTGAGATAACCAGCCTCTCCTTTATCTCCTTTTGGTTCCTGAGCTACTGGCATCGTGCTTACATGTCCTAGGCACTAGACTTAAAAGATTACTCTGGAAAAGCCAACTATTCTAAGGGAGAACAAAACCCAGTTACATAATACAATCTGGGGAAGGTGAGGGGTGCCACCCAATGACCTCAGTATAAAGACCATAAGTCTACAAGCCTTCATGCGTATATAACTTCCAATCAGTTTTTTGGTGTCTCTATCTTAAATAAAAACAGATAATCCTAGGATCTACAAGATATTTGAGTAAAATCTCTAATATTAAACAGCAAAAAGGAATGCATTCAAGAACATCACTAAGGAAAGATAATGCAGGGAGCAGAAGTGCAATCTCTGAAGTTAAGAAGTTTTTCATTGTATCCATGAAAAATGGCTAGGATAATAGTGAGAGGAAGCAGATCAGTGGTTGCTTGGGAATGGAGGTGCCAGTTGGAGGTATGCAAATGAGGGATTCACAAGGGGCACAAGGAAACTTTTTCTGGTTTGAGATATGTTTACTCCTTGATTGTGGTGAAGGTTTTACAGTTGTATGCATATGTCAAGACTTATCTAATGCATACTTTAAATAGAAATAGTTTACTGCATGTTAATAATATCTCAACAAAGCTGCTTAAAAACCTAATTAAATAATTAAATAAAAATATCGTGATGCTATAAAACAAAAGGTTAGTAAACAAGAAAAAAACTCCTGGAAAACAAAAAGGTGAAAGCAGATATAAAAATTCAGTGAAGTCTAGAAGACAAAGTTGAAGAAATCTAGAGAGTAGAAAAACACAAATAAAAGGAAATTAATATAGAGGATAAAAGATGTTTTTAAAATTAAAGGAGCAGTTCAGGACATCCAACATCTGACCTATTGGCCCTTCAGGAGGATAAATAACAAAGAAATTGAGGCCAGGAGTTTGAAACCAGCCTGAGCAACACAGTGGGACCTTGACTCTATGAAAAACTTTAAAAAATAACAGTAATAAGAAGAAAGTTCAAGAAATTTTTAAAAATTTTCTAAAACTCAGGAACATGAAATTTCCATATAAAAGAACACACTACATGGTAAGCACAACAAGTGAAAGAAAAAAAAAACCCAAAGCACATCATGAAATTCCAGAGTGCCAGGGATAATAATATTAATAATAAAAGATCAAAAGCTTCCAGAAAGAAAATAAAGATTTCTTACAAAGGATCACCAACTAAGGCAACATCTGACCTCTCAATAACATCACAAGAATCTTGGCAATGTTACAAAGCCTTCAACATCTGAGAGAAATATATTTTCAACTTATGTCTAGAGACAGTCACGTTAAAGGTAAAAGAAATGCTCAGGCTGGTATGGAGGGTCTCTATCTCTTATGAACTATTTATCTCAGGAAATCATGAAAGGATGTTAATCACCAAAAAATTTAAGATAAAGGAAGATCAAAGCACCCAAAACCACAGAGGAAATAATACATACAGGAAAGAGACAAATTCTCATGTTTATGACAAAGCAATATCCCAAGACAAAAACTATGGAGCAGACCTAAAGAGCAACTAGTTTGTATCAATCAGAACAAGAGGATGGTGAACCCCCAGAGAGATACCTTTAAGGAAAAAAAAAGGAACTGATGGATCACTTGATAAGAGATATTATAAAATATTATAAAACCATAAAAATGGTATTTTTGTCAGAGTTTGGTCATATTGTCTGAGCTTGGAAAAGTAATTAAAATGGGTTTATAGACTGAGCAAATGAAAAAAAATGAGGTAATGATTAACTTGAAAAAAGCCTAATGACAAAACAATCATAAACTTGACAAGAAATTTAATCACGCTATGAAGCTTCAATGTAAACTAATTTTTATATAGTATTTATGGCAGCAGCTGCTAGTTGTCCTTTAATTTCCATTCTCTTCTTCTATAGTAACGGAATTATTAGCTGGGACTAAGCTTACCAAATAAAGACTACATTTCCCAGCTAGATGCGGTAATGTGATTAAGTGCTGGTCAATGAAGCGTTAAAAGTTATAAAATTTCTGGCCGGGCGCGGTGGCTTACGCCTGTAATCCCAGCACTTTGGGAGCCCGAGGCAGGGGGATCACGAGGTCAGGAGATCGAGACCATGGTGAAACACCGTTTCTACTAAAAATACAAAAAATTAGCTGGGCGCGGTGGTGGGCGCCTGTAGTCCCAGCTACTCGGGAGGCTGAGGCAGGAGAATGGCATGAACCCGGGAGGCGGAATTTGCAGTGAGTAGAGATCGCACCACTGCACTTCAGCCTGGGCGACAGAGCGAGACTCCGTCTCAAAAAAAAAAAATTAAAAAAAAAAAGTGATAAAATTTCTGGGTTGTACAGTTAAAGGAAACTTTGCTGCTGATTGGAGTACAGACCTGGTGGGTAGTTAGCCATTTTGGATCTTGAGAAGACAAGGGAAACCTGGGTCCCTGACAACTTTGTGAGCATAGCTGCCATACCAGATTGAACCTTTACCTGAGAGATAAACAAACTTCTATCTTTTTTAAGTCATTAATATATTGGCTTCCTGTCACAATCAAACCTGCATCATAACTATTACAAATATAACACTGTAAACACATAACACTATGCTAAAAGTATAGTAGGGAGGGGAAGGTAACTAAGTTAAACTTTTGTTTTCTGTCAGAAGAATTCAGTAAAGTTTAAAGCTGAAATACCAAGAAAGAGCACTAAAAGCATGTTTCTTAAGAATATAGATATAAATACTAAAAGAAGCAGCTTAATGTAGTTGCTTCTGGTGAGCAGGACTTAGGAGGGGTAGGACAAAGGCCTTTCTGTCTTTTCAGCCTTATTGCATGGTGCTATGGAACTTTTAAAATAATATGCATGTATTATTTTGATAAAAACATAAATTAAATTCAAAAATTATCTGAGCTGTCACTCTTGAACTGCTATCAACTAAGTTTCATGTTGAGAATTAGTTGGTATCCTGCTAAAAATGAGAATGGGACACAGAATAGATAGATATCTAAGGGTATGAGTGTGGGTAAGAAGTTGATTAGAATATGCAGGCACCAAAACCAAACTTCTATATTTAGCCCTGGGTATACTACTGAAAATCATCGCACTCCAGTGGGATGTGGCCTCAAAAAAATAAGGAAAATTACTGCGTTTTCATTAATATCTAGAAGCTTGAAGTCAGTATTTACTTATTTTTTAAAATAAAAATAGGGTTGACAAACCCTAGCATCTTACCCGTAAACGATTTAACAACTGAAGTATTCTTCGATTCCATCTTTCTGTCTCAATATTTTCTTCATTCCTCAATGACTCCTGTTTGAATGACTGATAAATAAAATATTTAATTTAAGCAAATTTTACTAAACGCTTACTATTCACCAATCATAGTGTTAGCTTCTACAAGAAACACAATTATTACAATGGGTCCTGCCAAATAAAGAGCTTATAGTCTTTATTATTTATAAAGAGAATAAGGCTAACATACAAATATAAACCACCTTTGCACAATTATACCTATACTCTCCAGGGTGTCTTCTGATAAGAGGCTCCAAAATAGGAGATTCTGCCATCTTTATTTGGTAATGTTGCCCAGGGCCTTTCAGTTACTTTGAAAAGTAAAATTAGCAAAGACAACAACTTTTGCCTAGGGCTATCCTAGTTCTGGTCAATCTGAACTCAGTTGACAGGAGAAACATACAGCTATTTCTGCATTGTAAAGACCTTTATCTGAACTTACTTGGTAATGGAAGCTCTAAACATAACTGCTGTCTAGTAGTTTGTGTACAATTGGGTTAGAAATCTTTCAGATTTCGAGATGCCTTGTCCAAAAAAGATTAACCCACTGCCTGATTGTCTGTCATTGTTATCTAAATAAATTCTTTTTTTTTTTTTTTTGGTATTTAAGTCTTAACCACTTTCAGAAATACCTCAATATTTAAAAATGGTAAAGTTGAAATTCTTTGCAAGAATTTATTCTAATCCCTTACAAACTAACACCTTATGATATTAGAGCAGAAACTGGGCATATGAAAGGTGTTCATGAATCTGATAACAGAGTAGGCTTACAGGGGGTTGGGGGAAGGGAAGTGGCACAAATCTGGCCTACTTTATAATTTTTCCTAAGCTAATTCTGACCATGCATCCCAAAAGCATCTGTGTCACTCTCATCACATGTCCACCGTTTGTCTAGCCTTCATGTATAGGAGCCCAGACACTTGCTAAAAGCGCTTTCAATTTCATAGACTCCAAGACAATTACAGAAAGCACCAGAATATTCTGCATGACATTTTAAATCATGTGAGGCTAAAGGGACTCTTTGACTCAGCCTGGGAACTACTGAGTCCCCATTTCCACCAACTATACCAGCTTCCTGGGCCTGCCTATGCTATATGCTTTCTTATATCCCAAAGAGACTAATTTGAAAATATGGTCACTTTATTCTGGAGAGTTTTCCAAATCCCTTCAGCTACAATTTATGATTATTCTTTTCTGGTCTGTCCTTGGATAAATGAGGACACCCACTTATTAATGTTTATTTTATTGTTAAATAAACAAATGCAGTTTTTGAAATGTAAAAACCTCTTTGTTAAAGGTCCATGAGACTCTCGCTTCACCTATAATGCACAACTAAACTAACCAGAGAAAGGCTCAGAAGAAATAGTCTGTGCATTCTGCTAAAGCCTGTCTACTTGATCTATCTGGACACCCTGCAGCTGAATCTATTGTGTAGAAAGCCCAGTGGATTATTAAAACAGCTGAACTTGTGCTGTGTTGTGGTTTGCTTGACCATGTATGAAAATAACCTGCATCTATAAAAGCAAAGCGAATAGCAAGAATGAATCAACCACTTCTGGCTCAGCTGTTTGGATACTTCAGGTAAAAAGTTCAGGTAATTTATTCTGCCCTAGATTATCTAGAGAATTCGGTCTCTTTTCCTTTTATGAAAAACAATCAAATAGTCTTGGAACTCATTATATAGATAATTTTATAGAAACAAATTAATATCAGGCTTACTGGGTGTTTTTATATTATTTACTAAAAAACTTTTACTAAAATTCTTTACAATCTTAAAAATGTTTTCAGTACGCTGGGACAAGACCAGAGAAATAAGACAGTTAACAAGCAGGGAGTCAGGTAAATCAGACTTGACTTCTGTCTTTGCTATTGACATGTGGCCCTCTGACTACCAGATGATTTTGTTTCAAATTTCCAGAACCCTTGTATAGATAAAAGCCTCATGCCACATAATGTTAAAGGAAAAATTTCCTACAATTTTTGTTGTAAATAAGATAAAATTTCAAATGCCTTAGGCCATACTCTTAATATAGTTCTGTTTCTCTAGAAATGTTATACCAATAATTTAAAACAGTGATTCTCAACATTTTAAATCCTGTCACTACTTTTGATAAGCACAAAAATCTCACATTTTCCCTTAAAAGTATTTGAAGTTTCAAAAGAAATTAAAGAAAGACAAAAAATCAGAGCAATTCAGAATATTTTATCAAACTATTCACAAACATCTCTGTTGTAATCACAAATTTAAATTATAAATTCAGAAAGTAACATGACAGCTTTAAAAGTCAAGTTTCAGATAAATAAGGTGTTAAAAATATTTAGGAATGAAGTTTTTAAGAACATCCCCAAGACTATACATATATTTACCAATTCAACTGGACTACATTCAATTTCTTGTGCAAATAAGTCATTCGTTAAAGATGATTCCTCAGCAGCTAAAGACACCATTTCAACAATATCCTGCTGAAGCAAATTAGGGAAAGTTAGGTAAATCTGACAGTGGTTATACAGGAACAATCTAATTTTGTTAAATGCTTTAATCACGTGAATGCTCATTTCTCAAACTAATTTAAAATACTACCCACATTCTCAAAATATTATCTCTGAAATATCCCAGATAGGCAGTCTTTGACTTAAATGTTACTGTTTTCCATATGCTTCCCATAAAGGAAGAACTTGCATGCCCCTTCCCTCCTTGTTTCCTATCCTTTTCCTTTCTTTTTCCCTCTCTACTGCAGGCCTCACATTAAGTCTCTACTGCTGTGCTACTGAGACCACTTTGCTTTGAAGCATTTTATCTAGCCCCACTCCCCTACCTCTATTCTCATGCCAATACCAGGTGGCAGAGGAAAGAGATCTGCAATAGGCAAGCAGAGAGGGAGTGAGAGTGAGGAAAGGGATATTAATATCCCTACTGAGGACCATGATAGGATTCCTGCCACCACTGCTGGAGCTGTCACGGGCAAAAGGGAAGGACCTGTCTGCTGGAAGGGGAGTGAAGACATAAAGGAAGAAAGAAAAAGAGACAGCCAGAAATTTCCTAGTCCCTATCATCTCCTTCCCTTCTCATTGCTATAGAAGCTGTCAATCCCTTTTCATCTTCAACCTGTCTCTAAGCTTCATTCCCCAGGTGTCCTCCCCAGTCTTGACTAAGGGCCTCCTCTAAGATAGTTTACTTGCTTTTTAACTCAGTTTTAAAAACTGTTAGTAAACATAAGGAGTTACATTTTATTCTTTAATAAACATGTTTGTGAAGCCTTGTTTTTCTCTTTCAATTTCTATGAATATTCAATCTTTCTGATACTCTCAATTTTGCAGTTATGATATATAAAAATTCTGTTTTATGAAAATTTGAAAATGATTCATCAGAATCAATATTTTCTTGTCCCTTCTTGTTCTTGTGCTCCCATGCTTCACTATATTTCTCATTTGTTAACCATTTTTGGAAGCAAAATAAGAGTAGAATTGAAAAAGCATAAACATAGGGTAAAGGAGTAAAGGTTCAAAAGAACTGGTACATCAATCTCTCTTCTCTCTACTTCAAGCCCATGGGACAATCTATCTTGTTATATCTATGATAAGTGCAGTTATATTTTTCTTCCAAAATATCATAAACTAAACAGGTTTACCTAATCATAATTTTCGGAAGGTACACTTTAAGAAATGCCTGAGCCCAAGTGAGGGAGAGAGTAGTACTGGCAACCCAGTATCTCAATATCCAGTATATTATCAAATATTTAGTAAAATACTTTCTGTTTGAATGCACTGTGAAATTGTCTTTCCTTCCAAGGGCATTCAGTTTCAACATGGGTTGACTTTGAATTCCCTGAGTGGTTATCAAAATACAGTGATAATGGAACAGACCAGAAAAACACTGGTTTATTTTTATCTGGTATGGCTATAATATTTATATTTGTACAACCAATAAAATAACAATTGAGAAAATATTTCAAAGCAATTATTTCCAATTATGTTTTCAAATAGTAATGTTTTTCAAATAAAAAATTATATCTTAAAAAGTTTTTAAAATTTCATTTTGGTTCTAGATCTTTAGATAAATCTTTCAGATTCAAGGCCAAAGTAATCGGTGGGTCTAAAATATATTATTCTTAGAGATGTAAGGGTGAATTTACGATGAGAAGCAAAACTTAGGTATACTGGCTGCAGTTCTAAAACATTCCATGACACAAAGAATATGAGGCCTAGTAGGAGTCTCAGCATATAACCAGGTTTACATACAGACAATCATTGATTTAACGTATCATGCAAAATACTAGTTCAGTATGAAACCACCTTATCTTGCGATTTACATCCTAAACTCCTGGAAAAATTCTGTAGAAGAAAATCATGTTTTACCCTGCTACTTAGTAAACAAATTGCAAAACAACTTAAAATGAAATATGAATATACAAATGTAAGAAAATATACCAGAGTCCCAACATTCCTTTACTATATCTGTAGAAAATAAAATATTTTTACGATTCTCTCTGGATAACTTACCTCAGTGTTAATATGTTTATTGGTATCCTCATAAGAGCTATGCTGAGATCCACCAATCACATCCTTCCAGGTTTGAGGTTTACTTAACTCTTGCTGGGAATTTGGCTCTTGCATCATGAATGTCTCTAAATTATCAAGGAAATAAAGACAGTTTCACCAAAATATCTTTCAAACTTGAATTGTGATATGGTTGTAACAAAAGAAAACTTCTGACAGACACGTTGGGATCCAAGAATTTAAGCAAAGGATACACAAACTTTCTTATTGCTCCCAAGTCTCACATATGTATCTTCCCTTTCCTGTCCTCTGTCTCTTTATCACCTCCACTCCCCATTCTCTGCCAACCATCTCCTCTACACACACTCTCACACATTCACTCACAAGACAACATGGATAATTCAAGCCCATTGTGGTATATCGTTCAGTAGATTTAATGCCTTCAGGAAGGGTGATCAGGAAGTGGAGGCTCCCTCATCACATCAATTGGTTTTATTATTACTTTATAATTATCATGATAATAATCAGTAATTATTAATATTCCATGTGCCTTTTGGGTAGACAGAAATACCTGTCTCAAGTTAACTGTATTAAGTGCTGTTCTTATCCTTACATGACTTTTCATGTTAGTTGTTTTACATTGAAACATTATCTTGCTAGATAGAAAGATTTTCTTTTTTGAGGATTTTTGAGTACTGCCTTTGAGAGTGAAGGAGGTAGAAAAAGTGATAGTAAGAATGGTTTACATAGTATATATACTTCATCTTTTTAATGAAATCTCTGGGACAAAAATTAATCCAAAATGCAGAAAAATGCAATACTGAAGTAATAATTTCATTTAAGTTCAACTACTCTTCCAGAGTTAGCATTTATACTTGAGAACATGGAATTGGATCCCATCTTCATTTAGAAATTTAAAACATCAAATTTTTGTTGCCACAACATTCCCCTCAACATCAAGAGAATTAAGAAGTCTCACCTATGATATTTTGGTTTCCCACTTCTTCCCTTACTGAATCCTTCTGTATCATTTTTCTTCCAAGTTTAAAGCCAGAGGACAGAAAGCACTTTGTAAACAACTGTAAAAACACACACTTTTGGTTTTTTTATTTTTGCACCAGCAAAGTAACTCAAGAAAACACAAGCACATATCTAAAAAGGAAAAACTATAATTCATACACACAATCCAGAAAATTAATTCAAAATGAGGAAGTACTTCTTTGGAAGTTTAAATTCTGTTATATATGTATGTAAAGATGTGTTTATTATTTATTTATTTATTTATAACCAGACATTGCTGTCATGTAGAAGGATAGAAACTGTTACCATTTTCAGTTCAGCATGAATCAAATCCTGGGCAGCAGTTGATAGAAGTGTATCCACTCCTCCCCTCTTCTTCCACATCATCAATCTTTGGGTAGGAGGTGCAAGTTCCAAAACCATGAGGGTGTCCGCAAAGGAAGTAAGCTGTTTATGTATAACTTTGCTACTGAGCTCCTTGACAGGATCTATGAGCAATCTCCTCTTTTTACCTTTCCTTTTCTCAGCAATGTCTAAATATAAGAAATAGGCACAAATGTGATTGGTTATACAGCTTTCTAAAATCATATTGTAGACACTAAATACTTAAGAAATTTCTAAGCCAGGCACGGTGGCTCATGCCTGTAATCCTGGCACTTCAAGAGGCTGAGGTGGGCAGATTGCTTGGGCCCAGGAGTTCAAGACCAGCCTGGGCAACATGGCTAAACCCTGTCTCTACAGAAAATACAAAAATTAGCCACACATGGTAGCATGCACCTGTAAACCCAGCTACTCAGGAGGCTGAGATGGGTGGATCCCTTGAGCCTGAGTGACAGAGGCTGAGGTGAACTGAGACCACACCACTACACTCCAGACTGGGCAACAGAGCAAGACCCTATCTCCAAAAAAGAAAAGAAATTTCTACCACTGTACAACATACAGTGTTGCATTGGAAAGAAAATCCCTTCTCCCCTCTGAAAATTATGCTGAGCAACCAATAGCTGATACATTTTGTAAGGTGTTGCTTGGAAGTGCTTAGAAAGGGATCTACCTGTTAAGTGAGCAACTGAAGAAATGTGGGGAAGAGGGAATTCAACCTATCTGGAGGTTCCTTAAAATGCTTACGTAATAGGATAACTTTCTACAATGCTAATTTGTATTTGTCCAGTGTATTTTTCCCTCTCCCACTGAAATTCATAGACATTCCAAGCAGGTTCCATAGGATTTCACTCCATCAGGGAATTTTAGCAGGCAGAAAGCAGAAGTTAAGCTTTTCTTTAGTAAAGCTCTAAAAGGGGAGAGAGGGTTAGATTTCTCAGAATGGATAAAGATCCAAGATCAATGGAGCCAAAAGGTACAGGAACCTGCTTGCTGGTTGATGTGCCTCAGTAAAATCCCAGGAACGAGGCAAGATACCGGACAGGTTGGCTATGTGATGATCCCCAAGGCTATGTAAGCTGGAGCACTGGGAACTACAAATTGGTATGGCTGATAACCAGAGGTTCCCTTCCACCTTCCACCTTCTATACCCCTCCCCCAAACTCTGGAACTACATGATGGAAAGAAGACAGGGAAGCTACACAGACTGAATTTCCTGCCAGCCTAGTGAGATAGAGGCTTAGTGGTAAACTCAGTTAAAAAAAAAAATGCTTTACTGTTTGCATGCCTGAGTTTATAAACTGAAATTCACATCAATTATACTACCTACAAACTAGGATCTTCTAAATGACCTAGTTATATTAGTTATATTAGACTAGTAGTTATATTAGACTCATACTTACTACTTATCCCTAAAACATGATGTTTGAAGTTAAATGCTAGAAGGCATTGTGCCTCTCTTCTGACCCTTTTATTCTGCCTTATATTATATTCACTTGCATGATTATTTATCTTCCCAACTGGATTGTTTTCTAAGCTTCTTAAAAGCAAAAAGTGTGTGTCTTCTTTATTCCCATGCCCACCACAGAGTAATGGCTCAATACATTCCTAAATTGAACTTAGTTTAAAATTTTTCAGTTTCCCAAACTGGATACATGGTTTGAACAGGACTGAATATAATGCAAGTGATACAGAGATACAGGACAAATGAGCCCCAGAGTGGAGCTTAGCCCATCTGGGTTCTTGGCTTTGTCCAGGAAAAGAATTCAAGGGCAAGTCAGAGGTAGAAGAAAACAGCTTTACTGAATAGGCAGTGTTAAAGCTCTGGTGGTGTTACACCTCTAGCACCGTGACTGCTGCTACAGAGCACGGCTACCCAGTAGGCCCAGACTAGCAGCTCAGGGCAGTTTTGCAGTGATATTTATACCCACTTCTAATTGCATGCAGATTAAGGGGGCCGGTTTATGCGGGGAAGGAGTAGTAATCACTGGGTCATCGCCATGGAAAAGGGTGAATTCCCGGTGTTGCCATGGCAGCAGTAAATTGACATGGCACACTGGTGGGTGGGTCTGATTGAAAGCTCCCCCCACCCACCTTGTAACTAGTCATCATCTGGTCCGGCGTCCAACCCCCAATTCTAGAGTTGAGTCCCACTTCCTACCTCAAAAGGATCATCTAAAATTTCCTTCACGGTCTTCTCCTCTATTGTATTACAAGTGCTAGTACTAGATTGACTACGTCCTATAATATTTCAGTGATTATTCAAACATCTCAAAGTATATAAGTTAACAGTGTATTAAAAATTAAAACAAAATGATAAATGCCTCTGACCTGAAATATCAATTGGATCAAGGGTAAATCCTTCCTCTTCAGTTGATAATAATGTTGTTTCATTCATTTTTTCATTTTCAGGTACACATATACACTCTGGGTTATCTGGTTCAAATAATCAACATCCACATAAAAGAAATTGTGAAGAAAAACAGTTAGGATGCAGGCTAGAGGACTGTGTGAGAATTAAAGAGAAAGATAAACTAACTGAAGATTTATATTACTAACTGGAACATCTGAATTCTTAGAATCATTTATTTAATAGAGTTGAAGAAGCTTACAGATTATATGGTCTGGGACCCATAGTATTCAAGTGAGTCAAATATCATCATCCCCTTTTGCACATGAGACATCTAAGGGTGGGTTAAAGTCACGCAGATGTAAAATCAGTGGTGGCAACCACAGTAAATGACTGATAAAAATTTGACTATATGTCTGCTAAAAAAAATTGTATTCTGTTAAATACTTATCAGTTGACCCATAAAAAACCATAAGTAAAATTTTATTACTAAGCTTTTTGTATTTTCCGTTTCTACTATTGTTTTTAGAAAGCAAATATAACATCAAAAATTGTGGCTAATCAAAAATGGGGCTAATTGTACTTTTAATTCTTAAGAAAAATCGGACTAAAATACCTCAAATCATCTGAGGTACTGCCATATGAATTTCAAGTAGGGAAAATATGCTCAATTTATAATTTCTCTCAAATTGTATGTAGATTATCAAACGATACTAGTTAATAAATTTTCTTACTATGTACCATGTACTATTTTAATAATTCAAAAACACAATATTTTGGCAGAGCACTCTCATGCTAAACCCAATCCTGGCTAAATACCCTTCAATGTACCTTTCTCAGAATCCAATTTCCTATTTTATATTGTCTACAGTCAGATTAACAGAGTCTGAAGGACATTGTTCTTTGTCTCTCACTATACTATATTGCTACTTAAATTCAGAAGTTCTGAGGCTTAATTTAAACATTAGTACCCATTACTTTCTCATAAAGGAAAATTTCAACCTACCTGCTAAACTACTGGGAGGCTCAGGAGGCAGGGAAATTTCTCTGTTCAAATGTATGTCTTCTAACAGGATATTCTGATCATCTTGCAATAGATTGTCTTGAAAAACACAATGAATACTTTTTTCATACAGATGGGAATCTGTCATTTGTTCACTAAACATTTATTAATGTTACTTTATGCATTTCATTGTAAAGGAATAACTAGATTTTTAAAGTAAACTAGAGAATTTTAAAAAAGATTTGATAGGAACAGTCAATAAACAATCTTTAAAACATGTGCATTTTGGCTGGGCGCAGTGGCTCGCTCCTGTAATCCCAGCCCTTTGGGAGGCTGAGGCGGGTGGATCACCTGAGGTCAGGAGTTCGAGACCAGCCTGACCAACATGGTGAAACCCCATCTCTACTAAAAATAGAAAAAAAAGTTAGCTAGGCGTTGTGGTAGGCACCTGTAATCCCAGCTATTCAGGAGGCTGAGGCAGGAGAATCACTTGAACCCACATGGCGGAGGTTGCAGTGAGCCGAGATGGTGCCATTGCACTCCAGCCTGGGTGACACAGCAAGGCTCCATCTCAATAATAATAAGAAGAAGAATAAATAAAACATGTGCATTTCGACTTCTCAGTTTTTGTCTATCCGATTTCTATGACTATTTTATAAGGTGAAATAGTCTATATTAAGAGTAAAACAAATAAAACTGATAAAATAAAGAAGGCAATAAATTGGTAGAGGCCTTGAGGATAGGTAGAAGTATTTGATACAGTAAGTCATGGGGACCCAAGGCACTTAAGCAGATAAATATAAATATAAAATAATAATATAAAATTCTAGAAAAATACCTTAGCTGCCCCACAATGTATGTTAAAGAAAACAATGTTTTCCAGTACATAGTCTAGTATATTTTATAAGGAATATACTAACCTCACTCTCTTCCCTCCAAGAATTAGGAATTTATAAAAATAAAAACAAGCAGTAGTTCATAACCTCTATAGAAAATATATTTAAACAGATGGCTATTTACTTAGGCCTAGCCTAAATGTTTAAACATGCCATAGACTTTGAAAACTTGTATGAAAAATGTATTGACCTATGTAACACAAAAACATATTTGAAATTTTACATTGATATAATAAATCTAATACATTGTAGTAATTTGATTAAAATGAATGTTTTATTTCTACATGACCAGATAGCATACCAATCATTTCTCCTGCAGCTCCTTCATCTCCAAACCCATCTCCACTGTCATAGAACAGAGATCTTTCTCCAGTGAGGCTTCCAGAACTATGCTCAATTAAAGGACCACTGGAATTCAGTAATATGTTGTCATCAAAGAAGCTATGTCTTCTGAGAATTTCAGATTCCTCCCCTAAATAAATATATATCATTAATACTAATTCATAGAAACACAGAATTTTACAGTTAGAAGGAAATTCAGATATCATCTAGCATAATCCTATCATCCAACACCTCATTTTACAGATGAAGAGAATAGCTGAAAGACTTACTTGAATTATTCAACTAAAGTCACTCAGTTAATCAGTAGAGACTGGATTTTTAGTCTAATGACCTTTCAAATACAATGGAAAAAAAATGCCAAAATATTACATAGAGTTTATAGTTGTGATATAATTTAATAACTTCCTAAGGTAAAAGTACTATGGAAAATAATTTCTTTTATTTTAGGTAAGTAAGTTCTGCTTGACCAAGTATATTTCATAGTATTTCAAGGACAATTGCTTGTATTGTTCATGCATAGTGGAGGTTTGGAAAATAAGGAACATGTCAGTCATCTTAGGAAATGGAAACATAGGTAAAATATTAAAGAATGGGCTTACAACATTCATTCAATAGAAATTGAATATGCTGGGGGTAGTAATACAGGCCTGCAAAAAAAAAAACCCCATCAGCTAACAATAACTGAGTGTTTATAGTATGTATTATATTATGTAATAGAAGATACTATTATAATTCTCATTGCACAGATGAGGTAACACAGGGACAGAAAGGTTTTGTAACTTGCACACAGTCACAATATAATAAACAACAGAGTCAGGATCTGAATCCAGCTCTGATTCCAAAGCCTACATCCTGACAATCACAACACTACATTGATAGTTCCAGGGGACCAGAAGTCAGCTCTTGACCAGAAATCAGTTATTTCCCTCTCTTGGATTTGAATCTCTAGGTCCAGGAGTCTGAAATCCCAGAGGTCCAAGGTTAGTCTTCTCCTCCCTCTAACAACCCATGTTAGTGTTAGACAGTAAAGAAAATCATGAAGTATTACCCATACTGAAAATTCTTCTGTAGACTTAAATCTTCTAGAATGGAAGAGCGGAAAAAAACAACTATCATGACAATGGATTAAAGAATTGCTCAGAAAAAAAAAGACTAAATTACTTTTTAAAAAACTAAGAATATATTCACATCATCCAGGTACAGCTTGATAGCTCCCAAAGGAAAAGCCAGCATTGGTCAGAGAATAAGACTTATGAAGACACTATATTCTCAGCATTGAACATCACAAGAATCTCAGATTACACAAAATACATAAAAGAAATAATCATTGCTTTTGATCTTATATTACAATCTAGAATAAGATGGATTAATTTTAAATATTTCTTAGAGGACATTAGGTTTGAAGCAGTTTTTAAAGAAGAGAAAAATCACATATTGGTGAAGATTAAAGGAAGGAATAAGGGAAATAACCATATGATGTTGTCAGTTATATCCCAACTTTACAAATGGGGCAGTAAGGCTGAGAGAGGTTAGGCAATTTGCCCAATATCACACAGAAAATCAATAGAGAAAGTTCAGATTCAAACCAAAATCTCTCCATTTACTAAGAACATGTTCTTCCCACCTTTTAAAATTGTAAAGGAAGATACAGAAATGTGAACAACTAAATTGTACTGGTTGGGTGGCAAGACGCTAGACTTGCTAGACTAGAGCAAAAAGTCCACATTAACAGGAAAACAAATAAAGTTGATGAAATAAAGAAGGTGATAAATTGGCAGAGGCCTTGAGTATAGATAGAGGTATATCATACAGTAAGTCACAGGGACCCAAGGCACTTAAGCAGAGGAATGTGATATATCGAAAATGGAATTTAAAGACAATTGCTCTTACAAAGGCATAAAAAATGTGGGAAGAGACTGGAGGAAGATTTGTAGAAGGTATTGCAATACTCCAGGTATTTGGTACTGGTGAACTATATCAGTGGCTAAGGAAATAGAAAAAAGATCTGAGATATTTCAGAATTAACGAACAAACAAACAACTCAGCACTAGTATGAAGCTGACAAAAAGTATAGTTAAAAGTGATCCTGGCCGGGCATGGTGGGTCATGCCTGCAATCTCAGCACTTTGGGAGGCCGAGGAGGGTGGATCACCTAAGGCCAGGAGTTCAAAACCAGCCTGACCAACATGGTAAAACACTGTCTCTACTAAAAATACAAAAATTAGCCGAGTGTGGTGGTGCATGCCTGTAGTCCCAGCTACTCCAGAGGCTGAGGCAGGAGAATCGCTTGAGCCTGGGAGGTGGAGGTTGCAGTGAGCCAAGATAGTGCCACTGCACTCCAGCCTGGGTGACAGAGTGAGACTCCATTAAAAAAAAAATTAATTAATTAAAAAAGTCATCCTAAAGTTTCAGGCCCAAATAAGAATAGTAGGGGAATTTGTAAAGAGTGTCTTGGGAGTAGGGAATATGATTACTTCTTTGCCAGTGTGTTCCAATTCTGGGTCTGGGATTATACCCAGTAAGAGATCAGTGCTACTTAAAGTATAATCTGGGGACAGGTATTGGTCCACAAGAAATAAAATACAGAAATAAAAGTACATGTTCAGAAAGTTTTACAGAAATTTGACAGAGCAATTTTATATATATTGACTCTAATAACAAAACTTGAGGCTTGTATTTTGATTTTTAATTTTTTAATTTTTCTAATAATTCATTTTACTGTATTTTACAAAGTAAAATATAAAACAGATTGAAAATTGACAAAAATTAGAAAACTGGTCCTTCACCACAGGCTGAGAAACACAGCTGCAGATATAGGAAGAGTTATGGAAGCAGAGTGAGGATGAGAAGCTGAGGTTGGAGATGTCACTCAAGCATTACTTTCTTGACTCCTCTCCCCGACCAAGATAGACACAGGCTATCTTTCTATGCTCATTGTTTTGGGCACTATAGGAAATTCAAATGTGAACGTTACACAGATTCTATCCTCATGGAGTTTGTAGACCAAGACAAGACGTGTATAAATATCATAAGACAGGGAGTAGTAGATGCCAGAAAAAAAGAGCAAATACTCTATAGTTAAATTACACCATATTGCTTCCATTTTAAAATACACTAGCCAGGCACAGTGGCTCATGCCTGTAAACCCAACACTTTGGGAGGCTGAGGCAGGAGGATTGCTTGAGCCTAGAAGTTCAAGACCAGCCTGGGCAACATAGGAAGACCCTGTCTTTACAAAAAAGTTTTAAAAAATTAGCTGAGTGTGGTGGTATGCACTTGCAGTCCCAGCTACTCAGGAGGCTGAGGCGGGAAGATAGTGAGCCCAGGTCAAGGCTGCAGTACGCCATGATCATGCATTCCAACCTGGCCAACGAGAACAAAACCCTGTGTCAAAAAAAAAAAAATCAAAAGTAAAGTACAATCGCCTTGCCCAAACAGAGTTTAACATCTTAAAAATCAGTTTATGTTTCACAATCAATATATACGTTTAGTGTGGTAGCGCTTCCTCTTCCTCACCCCCAGGCTGATTTAAAAGGCATTATTTTACAATTGATATTATCATATACCAGAAGAAATATATTTTGAAGGCATTTCATGCAGCATACATATAAAATCTTGTATGTATGTTGACCATCACAACTGTTTATTTACATGTCTCTCTCACACCCAGTATCTCCTTGAGGGAAGAAACTGCTTCTTTAAATTTTGGTACTGCCCTGTCTATTGATAGCACCTGATATCAGTAGGTATTCAGTAAATGGTTATACACTGAGAATAGAAGTATATCCTAAGACTGAGTCTTGGCATTGACATCTATACTAGGAAAAGGCAAGGAAAGATGTATTGGGAATTACATTTATGCATCAAAAGATTCATTCTATAGCTACGTCTACTGGCATTGTTTCAATACACAAATACAAATATAATTGATTATAATTTGTAATTTTGAGTTCTCAAATATTCTCACCAAAGCTCTCAGCTTGTAAAAGTAGATCCTTGTCAAAATTTTCTCTAAGAGTGATTTCTTCTGGTCTGCTTTGGTTCTGAGTAAAGTGTTCTGAAACATCAATAGCACTATGGAGAAATAAAAGGTTGAGAAAAACGTGAGAACAGAAAACAATGATACTGTAAAAATATCATTGATATAGTGAAGAAACTAGAACAATTTTCATTTTCTTAATAGTATTATTCATAAACACTAGTTTATTATATATACATGTATATAAATAATCTCTAGGCTCCCAAATCCAATGGTCAATTTTCAGTCCCTTATCTTACTTGCACAAACAGCATTTGACTTAGATGTTGACTTTTGCTATGGCCTAAATGTTTGTGTCTTCCTCACCTCAAATGCATATATTGAAATCTAATCTCCAATGCAATGATATTAGGAGGTGGGAGCTTTGGCAGGTAATTAGGTCATGAGGGCAGATTCCCATGAATAAGATTAGTGCCTTTATAAAAGAGGCCCCAGAAAGCTGCCTCAATCTTTCTACCATGTGAGAATATGGTGAGAAGGTTGCCATCTATGAATCAGGAAGTAGGCCATCACCAGACGATGAATCTGCTGGCAAGTTTATCTGGGATTTCTCAGCCTCCAGAATGATGATAACTAAATTTCTATTGTTAATAAGACACCAGTTTATGGTATTTTGTTATAGCAGCCCAAAGAGACTAAGACAACTCCCTTCGTCATGGAATACATTCTTCTTTTGGCCTCTGAGATATCACTATTTCTCAATTTTCTTCCTACCTGCTCCTTTTCTGTTCCTAATATCCCAGACTAACTACCGGGAATGACCAAATACTCAGTCCTCAGATCCCTCTCTCTCTTTTTTTTAAAGGTATACTCACTACCTTGGGGATCTCTTAGAGTCCATGGTTGAAGTTCCATCTATACACTCACAACTTGCAAATTTATACATCCACATCAGACCTCTCTCCTGAATTTCAGACCCAGAGAGTCAACTACTTACCTACTCCCTTCGATATTGTCTTAGTCCATTCAGGCCACTATAATAAAATAACTTAGACTGGGTAACTTATAAACAACAGAAATTTATTGCTCACAGTCCTGGAGGATGGGAAGTCCAAGATCAAGGTGCCAGCAGATTTGGTGTCTGGTGAGGGCCTGTTCCTCATAGACAGTGTCTTTTTGCTGTGACCTCACACAGTGGAAGGGACAAGAAAACTCCTGCAGGTCTCTTTTATAAGGGAACTAATCTCACTTATGATGGTGGAGCCCTTATGATCTAATCACTTCTCTTATGACTTAATCACCTCTCTGATGACCTAATCACTTCCAATTCTTTGGTTGTTGCTGTCCTAAAAGGTCATTGTGGTTTCAGAGCCCCACCTCTTAATACCATCACCTTGAAGGTTAGGTTTCAATATATGAATTTTAGAGGAACATACGCATTTAGACCACAACAGATGTGTAACAGTCATCCCAAAACTTATATACAAAACCTAGTTTACTTCCTTCTCTCTTCCCCCTTTAAATCTGATTATCCTAATCTTATTAAGTGTTAACTCTGTTCTCATGCCAAACATCATATAGCATCCTTCATTTTCTCTTAAAGCCATATGCAATTCATCAGCAAATTCTCCTGGCTTTGCCTTCCAGATATATCTGTAAGTTGACTGCTACCACCTGAGTGAGATGAAAACTGAGAACTGATCATAGACACTATATTCTCTTATCTGGACTTCTTACTACAATAACTTTCTCATGGGCTCTTTGATTCCTCCCTTTCCTCTTAGAGTAAGTAGCCAGAGAGATGATGTTGAAATCAAGTCAGATCCCATCACTCGTCTATTCAAAACCTTCCCGTGCTCCCTAAGTAAAATAAAAGTCCCACTGTAGTGTATCACACCCTATATCATCTGTGTCTCCTGCTACCTCTCTGACTTCATCTCCTACCACTCAGCCCCTCATTTACTCCACTAGAGTCTCACTTGCCTCCTTGCTGGTCCTTGAAAATGTCCAGTGTGTTCTGCTTTAGGGCCTTTCTACTTGCTCTTCCTAGAATATTCTTCCCCCACATTACTGATTTGTTCCTTTACCTCCTTCAGATTTCTGTTCTTACCTTTTCAGAAAAGTCTTTCCTGTCTTACTGTTTATTTATTTCATTTTCTATTTCTCTTCACAATGGTGATCATCTCCTGGCATACATTTATTTGTTTGTTTATTATCCATCCCAACTAAAATTTAAGATCCATGAGGCCAGCAGCTATGTTTAATTCACTGCTATCTCCTCAGTGCTTAGAACAGTTTCCAGCATATGGAAGGCACCCAGTGAATATTTACTGAATGAATAGATGAATATACTGTCAATATTGCAAACTATATTCAATATAATGACACACTTTTGTTGTACTTTGGGATTTTATACCAAATATAAGTCTTTATCAATCACATCTGTACTTGTTCAGTTGTTAACTACATTCCATTTGCCTCAATGAAATTTGAATATAAAAACAAAATATCAAGAAAATTAAATTGAAAATCGAAAGAAAATAAATAAAATATTTTACTTCATATTTTGGGTGTCAAAATCATGAAATTCTTCTGGCAATGTGATAGCATTGTAAGATGCTTCAAAATTCTCTTTTGGAAGGTCAACCAGTCCTGAAAAGAATAAAAAATCACACTCAATAAGCAGCAATGCTATATAAAAGAAAGAACTCCCAACTAACTCCATATTCTTTTACTGGACTACTGCATATTCTAACTAGTTTTCCTCCATCTACTCCTACCCTTCTGTAGTCCATTATTTATAAAGCAGACAGAGTAATATTTCAAAAAACTAATCAGATTAGATGTCTCTAAAACTTATAATGACTTAGTGACTTCTCCAGTGCATTTAATAAAATCAAAATTTCGAATTGGAGCCTCTGTAGCTCTACAAACCTATCACGGATCATCTAATGACATTCACCATACTGACCATACTAGCCTTTTTGTTCCCTGAAAAAGTCAAGCATTTTTCCACCTCAAGACCTTTGCTCTTGCAGTTTCCTCTGCCTAGAATGCTATTCCCTCAGGGACTTTTTACTTGGCTGGGTAGTTCTCATTTTTTAAGTCTGAGCTTGAATTCTATCCTCTCAGAAAGGCTTTTCCCAATTATTTTAACTAAAGCGAACTTCTCTGTTATTTTCTGTTGTAGCACTCTGTTTATTTTCCTTTATAGCACAATTACAATTGACAATTACTATTATAAGTTTTTAAAATACTTTAATTATTTTATTTCCTCACCTGACTGAAAAGGATCTTACTTATCTTGTTTGTTTGTCTTTGTATTCCAGAGCCTACCATAGTGGTTGGTACAAAGTATGAAATCAATAAATATTTGTGGAATATGTAAAAACAAAAATGAACAAATGAACCATACTTGATATGAATATAAATCCACCTAGAGATTATACGAATATTTTAAATGAAGAAGATTAAAAAAAATCTGTCAATCCTGATTCAACAAATGTTGATTGAGGGAATGGTATGTGCAAGGCACTGAGACAGATACTATAAGAGATTCAGAAAATAGTTACAACAAAGACCTTGCCTTTAAGAAGCTTGAATACTAGTGACAGAAGCAAGATCCATACCTAAATAGCCATAACACAAGGTGGAAAATAAAAAATGTCTTCAAAGTGAAACAGATGCTATATAAATTTTGAAGGCATTATAATGACATATGTAAATCTCTGGCACTTTGGAATGCTTAGGAATTTTTGATATGTCATAAGTAGCATGCTGCTTGGAGTCGAGAATTCTGAAAACAATTACAATTACTGATATCTCTGTTTTGTCAATCATACTATTTCTAATTTCTCTCATAAAGGCAAAAACAGGCATGACAAACTAACTGACCCATTAAAAACAGAATATCAGAGTTTCTTATGCAAGTGTAGTGGCTTTAAGTATATGTCTTACATAAATATGCAGGAACATTACAAGTTTTGGAAAGCATAACCTTTTCCTGCAGGCATACAAAAAGAGCAAGGAAATGAATACAATTTATCCTCAACCATGGAAACTTAGATTCATTCAAAACTAAGTTTACATTCACCATACTCCCCTGAAGTATATTAAAAGAGCCCACCCCCAATTAAAATGCAAAAGGGAACCAAGAAGAGTGAGACAAATCAATATTACATGTATACCTGGGCGAAATGTCATCTTCATTTTAAGAAATGCTTCACTGCAATCTGCCAAAAGATATTTTGCCTTCCTGTTATAGATTCGAACAACTCCCAAAAGAAGGTGTCCTGAAGTTCGAAGTGCTATTTTCACCTTTCAATAATTTTTGAAGTATTAGAAGAGTAAAAATTAGGTTCATAAATCCTATTCTTTGAAAGTTACATCGTAAGATTTGGTTCTCTTAAAAAAGCAGATATTTTGTATTCTTATTTAAAGTAAATCACTTTTTACCTCACCTTGCAAAATAATTTTTTTATTCTTATTTAAGGGAATTAATCTAATATGGTATTTAAGTAAAGTATACTATTATTGGTATTATGAGAGGAATATAAACTCTATAGTCAGAATTGGGTTCAGGTCTTTGTTCAGTTGCTGAGGCTGTCACTTAACCTTCCTGAACTTCAGTTTAATAAAAATGGCTACAATTTTTTTTTATTATTGTTATTATTTTGGAGATGGAGTCTCGCTCTGTTACCCAGGCTGCAGTGCAGTGGCGCGATCTTGGCTCACTGCAACCTCTGCCTCCTGGGTTCAAGCAATTATCCTGCCTCAGCCTCCCTACAATTTATTACATACTTATTTTATGCCAGGCATTGTCCTAAGAGCTTTTCATACATTAGCTTATTTAATTTTGACAACAACCTCTATTTACAGAAGAAAAAACTGAGACTCAGATATTTTAAGTAGGATGCCCAAAGTAATATAATTATTAAGTGATAGATAAAGCAATAATTAAATATAAATTTGACCAACTCAAGACATGCTAACCACAGTTCACAGAAGCTAAAAGAAGCCAACTTCATAGGGTTGTTGTAAAGATTAAATAGATTTATAGGCATAAAGTCTAGCCCAGTGCCTAACACACCATAGACTTTCAATTTGTCCTTCTCTAAAGCTGAAAAATACTTAACTTATAACAATATTAAATACTGTAATGCAAATTTTAATCACTGTTTTAGTGTTTTATAATGAACATAGTACTTTACTGTTTATGACATATTTTCACATATTTTTGGATTTATAACCAGTCCTCTTTCTTTCTACCCTCCCCATTTGTTCATTATTTTCTAAGAGATGCTTATTAAGTACCTACTATGTTTACTGTATTTTGTTAGTGAATAAGAAAGGAATATGAATATGAATAAAATATGGCCTTCATCCCTTAGGGTCCAATCTATCTGTGATAGATATATGAAAAAGTTAATTACCAACAGAAACCAATATGTTTGTTATAACACTAAATGCTACAGGAATTAAAGGAAAGACCATTTGACAAGTAAAACTTCCTTCAAAATGTATTTCATTATATAAGTGTATCTTAATGCCTTTCTTCCTCCAAAGTCATGGTAAATACAAGCTATCATTTTAATCAGTAACATACCTTGGGTGAAAGAATTTTTTCAATGGTTATCTCTAGATTACATTCAAATACATGGGCCTTTGTGAGTTTCTTCTCCCAGTGAGCTGCAAGCCATATTTTGGCCAATGGCCCTCGTTTACTCATAAGCACATGTGTGTAGAACATGTTGCCTGTATTCCTTACTTGTATTTAACAAACTAGAGAGAACACGAAAAGATATTTAAAATTTTATTACAAAAACTTTTTATTGCTATTTTATAAGAAAAATATTCATTAATTCTACAAAATAACATTCAGATTGTGTTCTAATCCAATTATTCAATACAAGTTATTCTCTTGTAAATAAGAGAAACTTATTTAGAATGTAAAATTATAACCTAATGACAAAGCTGTAGTAAATTGTGAACTACACCTCTACATCTGGCTTAAATGCATCCTGATTAATGATTTCTTCTTACACTTCAGTTATTTTATCCAAAAAAGGATTTGAGCTCTCTTCTTACTAACATGGTCAAATAAATAAAGGAGGAAGGCTGAAAATATAAGATATGGAAATAGGAAAGAAACAAGAGTAGGAAAAGGCAGACAAAACCAAGAAAAGCTAATACAGGGCACATCTTTTCTAAAACTTAAGAATTTAAGAAGTGTTGGATTATTGATTTATATGCAGGTGTTGAATTTCATTGCCCTCTTCAAGATGCTCTGGTTTATTCAACAATATTTTAATTTTTGAAGTTAAAATCATGGGATTCCAAAAAGTGGAGTGGAGTTTCCACTCCATAAAGTGGAAAAATGAAGAAAACAAGAAACTATAGGAAAATAATTAGAAGGCAAGGGAAGAAACAAGAATCAAATTTAAATGTTTTGAAATAAGAACGATAAAAGAAAATCTTCACTTAAAACAAAGAGAAGGAATTAATGCACATTTTAACAAACTGTACTATTCTTGGTAACACCGTAGGGCTCTATTACTAAGCTAAAGATGAGAAGGGATGTTATAGCACTTTGGTTGACTTCTAGGAAAGAATCAAATTATTGCTTACATATAAGTAAATTTACACTGCCACAATAGAAGCTTCTTTTTGCTTCTTTTCTACTTATTTCTACTTAAGAGAAAACTGAGCCAAGACAAACACAAAGTTGGCCACAGAATTAAAAACTTAGGTAAACTTCGATCAGTGTCCATTTGTACCGCAAGAATTCAATCATTATGCCCCAACTAAAGGTGATGCAATCCGCCAAACCACGTTCCCCTACGGGGCAGCTGGAAATTTTAGTGTATATGACTTGTGCCTTGCGTTGGTTCCACTGCTTTCCTTTTTAGTCTGTGTGTTTCGCTATCTCTGAATAAATTCCTATTTATCTTTTTAAATTGCTCCCAGTGGTGTGAGGTACTTTTAAAATGTACTTTTTGGCCTGGTGCAGTGGCTCACGCCTGTAATCCCAGCATTTTGGGAGGCTGAGATGGGCGGGTCACTTTGATGCCAGGAATTGGAGACCAGCCTGGCCAACATGGTGAAATCCCGTCTCTACTAAAAATACAAAAAGTAGCCAGGCACGGTGGCGGGCATTGTAATCCCAGCTACTTGGGAGGCTGAGGTAGGAGAATCGCTTGAACCCGGGAGACGGAGGCTGCAGCGAGCCGAGATCGCACTACTGCACCCCAGCCTGGGCGACAGAGCGAGACTCTGTCTCAAAAAAAAAAAAAATTTTTTTTGAGACCGAGTCTCGCTCTGTCGCCCAGGCTGGAGTGCAGTGGCGCGATCTCGGCTCACTGCAAGCTCCGCCTCCCGGGTTCACGCCATTCTCCTGCCTCAGCCTCCCGAGTAGCTGGGACTACAGGCGCACGCCACCGCGCCCGGCTAATTTTTTGTATTTTTTAGTAGAGACGGGGTTTCACCGTGGTCTCGATCTCCTGACCTTGTGATCCGCCCGCCTCGGCCTCCCAAAGTGCTGGGATTACAGGCGTGAGCCACCGCGCCCGGCCTAAAATGTACTTTTTAAGTGATGGACTTCTTTTAAAAAAAAAAAAAAAAAAAAAAAAAGCAGAAACCCCAAATCCTGCGATTTACTATTCCTGAGACATTGATTTTCCCAAACACATATTACCTACCCTTTTTCCCCTCGCCACAAAATATGCACACAAACTTCCCCCCACCTCACCCCCCCACCACGTCCTGGAGGCTATTTCTATCTCTAGATTGAACTGACTTCGTGCAAAGTGAAGCTAACGGGATGGGGCCAATCCGTGGGAACCTGCCCGGGAAGGGCAGGGTGGCGGCGGTGGCGGGGAGGGAGGGAGGAAGGGGCCGGAAGGAGACCAGGCGGGGACCCTGGGAGAGGGGAGTGGGAGGAGAGGAGAGTGGGGAGAGAGGGGTGAGCCAGAAAGGGCGAGACCCTTCGGGGGGTGAGGGAGGGGAAAGCAAAGTGCTGGGCTGGGAGGAGCTGACGGCCACCCTCAGGGGCAGGGGGACGCCAAAGGCTCCTCCACAGACGACTCCTCAGAATGCAGGGCCGGGTGCTCACAGAGGGAAACTGAGGCCACAGCGCCCATTTTCTTCCGCGTGCGGGCGAGGAGACCCCGGGTCGCGCTCCCAGCCCCAGCTGGGCTGCGGGCGACGACCTTTCTTCCTCAGGCGGGACCCTCCGGGCTTGGCGCCGCGAGCTAACCGGGCGGTGAGGCGCCGTGGCCGGGTGCGTGTGGGGATGTGGGTGGTGGCGGCTCCCATCTCCCAGCCCGCCTACAGCCCTCGGGGTCCGGCCGGCCTCTCAGGCTGCGCCCTACTTTCAAAGCCTGGTCTGAGGTGTGGCGCGCCAGAGAAGGGGGCTGCGAGGAGTCGCCAAGTCAGCGTTTAGAGTCCGGGGCGCCGAGTTCTTGGCGCCGCTGGGCGTCTGCAATGCGCCGCAGGCGCGGGGCGGGGCGTGGAGAAGGCGGGGCAATGGGCGACGGGTGGGACTGACAGGGGATGGGGCGGGGCAGTGGGCGAGGGCGGGGCGTGCAGGGGATGGGGCGGGGTAATGGGCGATGGGCGGGACTGACAGGGGATGGGGCGGGGCAGTGGGCGAGGCGCGGGGCATGCAGGGGATGGAGAGGGACGTACAGGACATGTGGAGGGGCGTCGAGGGGTATGGAGGGGCGGGGCGGGGCAGCGCCTGAGGGACGGGCGGCAGGGGGCGGGGATGGGCGGCAGGGGGCGGGGATGGGCGGCAGGGGGCGGGGAGGGGCGGGGAGGGGCGGGGCTGAGGGACGGCGCAGCGGCTGCGGCGGCTGGGGGCTCGGACAGAGTTAGGGCAGTGCGGTAGACTGGAGCGGACTGTGACTGAGAGGGACGAGGGAGCGGGGAGTTGGTGGGGACAGTGGACGGGGCAGGAGGGATAGAAGCAGACAGTGAGCAAGGCGCACCGGTCCTAGCGCGCAGTCTCCGGCTTTGTCCTGGCTCTCGGACCCGAGACACCTGTGCAGGGGCATGATAGGGACCGGGCCTGGGCCCCATAGTACTGTTGTGAAAGGTGATCCTTCTGGCTGATCTCTGAACATCCCTATGATGCAGTCCAGTCTGTTCTCTTCCACTTACTAGCTGGAGGTCACTGGAGAAATTCTGTAATCCCTTGAACCTCAGATTTTCTCATCTGTAAAGTGAAAATAATAAAAGTACTTGCGCCGTAGGGTATTGTAAGAAATAAATAAAATGAACCATGTAAAGAGCCAAGCAATAATAAGTGCTCTACAAATATTAGCTATTATTATTATTATTAAAAAGATTATTCACATTGACCTGCCCTTTGGGAACAGCAAATATTTTCCAGCCTGGAATATCATCAGTAGCCAAAGCCAAGTGCTAGAACCTGAGAAAAATCCTGCAAGAGTATCAGGCTGCAAAGCTGGTTTCCTCTCTTGAGTTTGATAGTAAATACTAATAAATCTTGGAGCGTCAATGCCATCCAATATAAGGTTATTGATAAGGTTCAGGCTCCTGGCTGGGCATTTTCATGGGTTTTCTCATTTACTTTTCAAACAATCTCACAAGGCAGTTATTGGTTTTCCCTCTTTTGAATAAGGAAAGGGCTGGGGAAAAAAATAGCAACCTGTTTAGGGTCACGTGGTTGGGAATTGTAGAGACAGGATTCAAATTGAAGTTTAGCTCCCAATTTCTGACCTCAGGAAATGGTGTCACGGCAACCATTCAAGAGGATGTCTGGGAGACACCCTTGGTGCCACCCTCATGTCTACTTTAATGCCAACCCATCAGCAAGCCCATCACTCCACCTTCAAATATGACTTTAATCTATCCCTTCTCAAGATCTCCACCCACTCCACCCTAGTCTAAGCCACCTCTCTCCTGGAAAAGCTCCAACCTCCTGATCGGTCTCCTTCCTGTCACTCGCCTCCCTAAAGCTCATTCTCTACACCAGGGGTTCCCAACCCCGGGTGGGAACAGGGCCGCATAGCAGGAGGTGAGCAGCGGGCGAGCGAACCTAACCGCCTGAGCTTCGCCTCCTGTCACATCAGCCTAGGCATTAGATTCTCACAGGAGCGCGAAAACTATTGTGAACTGCGCATGCGAGGGATCTAGGTTGCGCGTTCCTCACGAGACTCTCATGACCCCGCGCCCACCCAGCTTGTGGAATAATTGTCTTTCACAGAACTGGTCCCTGGTGCCAAAAAGGTTGGAGACGGCTGCTCCACACTGAAGCCAGAGGGGTCTTTGAAAAATATAGATCGTGGACGGGTGTGGTGGCTCACGCCTGTAATCCCAGCACTTTGGGAGGCCAAGGCAGGAGTTGCAACTGTCCAGGAGTTGCAGACCAGCCTGGCCAACATGGTGAAACCCTGTCTCCACTAAAAATACAAAAATTAGCCGGGAGTGGTGATGGATGCGTGTAATCCCAGCTACTTGGGAGGTTGAGGCAGGAAAATCGCTTGAACCGGGGAAGCAGAGATTGCAGTGAGCGGAGTATGGGCCACTGCACTCCAGCCTGGACAACAGAGAGACTGTCTCAAAATATAGATCAAATCCTATTAAGAGCTGTAGGGTCCAGCCCTACTTGACTTAGCGGGTATTCTCCCCGTGTGCGGAGACAAGAGATTGTATAAATAAAGACACAAGACAAAGACATAAAGAGAAAACAGTTGGGCCTGGGGGACCACTACCATCAAGATGCAGAGACCGGTAGTGGCCCCAAACGGCTGAGCTCGCTGATATTTATTGCATACAAGACAAGCGGGCAGGGTAACAAGGGTGAATCTTCTAAGTGATTGACAAGGTGAAGCAAGTCACCTGATTACAGGATAGGGGGTCCTTCCCTTTTAGGTAGCAGGAAGCAGAGAGAGAAGGCAGCATACATCAGCGTTTTCTTCTCTGCACTTATAAGAAAGATCAAAGACTTTGAGACTTTTACTATTTCTTCTACCACTATCTACTGTGAACTTCAAAGAGGAACCAGGAGTGCGGGAGGAGCATGAAAGTGGACAAGGAGCGTGACCATTGAAGCACAGCACCACAGGGAGGGGTTTAGGCCTTGGGATGACTGCGGGCAGGCCTGGATAATATCCAGCCTTCCACAAGAAGCTGGTGGAGCAGAGTGTTCCCTGACTCCTCCAAGGAAAGGAGACACCCTTTCGCAGTCTGCTAAGTAAGGGGTGCCTTCCCAGACACTGGCATTACCGCTTGACCAAGGAGCCCTCAAGCGGCCCTTATGCAGGTGTGACAGAAGACTCACCTCTTGCCTTCTAGGTCACTTCTCACAATGTCCCTTCAGCACCTGTTCCTATACCCGCCGGTCATTCCTAGGTTATATTAGTAATGCAACAAAGAGTAATACTAAAAGCTAATGATTAATAATGTTTATAATAATGATTGGTAATGGTTTATGATCATCTCTGTCTAATTTGTATTATGACTATTCTTATTCTAACTATTTCCTTTATTATACTGAAACAGTTTGTGCCTTCAGTCTCTTGCCTCGGCGCCTAGGTAATCCTCCAACCACAACCAGCGGGTTTCCCTTTCAAAGCCTTTTAAGCCTTCCTGTTGTTCTTAGAAAAAAACTCAAACTTCCTCCTAATAACTACAGGGCCCTACATGGTCTTCCTCTTACTTGTAATTCTGGCTTCATTTCATGTGGGTGGATTTACCTTAACAATTAGGAATCTTCAGTTTCAGGACCCTCACTTGCAAGGCCTCCTCCAAAGCCCTGGGAGAAGCATAGCAGTGTTTTCATATGGGCGTGTGTTTTTGTAAAGTTT
Organism: Macaca fascicularis; assembly: GCF_037993035.2. Classification (NCBI taxonomy): domain Eukaryota; kingdom Metazoa; phylum Chordata; class Mammalia; order Primates; family Cercopithecidae; genus Macaca; species Macaca fascicularis. Next base: position 86,177,199 of record NC_088384.1, read on the forward strand.
TCAAAAATAAGATATTTTACCATAATCTTTGAAGATGGATGTCTCTTTCCACTTTAACTCTCTCTGTCACACTGTGTGGGTGGCAATGAAGTAGCTGAAGGGTGTGGCTGAGGCAGAGCTGAGTTACATGTACACTTAATGCAGGTTCAGAGGGATCTATTTATGTGGTCTACAGTCACTTTGATCTATAGTCAAGTCATTGCTATCTATCTTAGTTAGGAATGGCTTCCAGGAACACACCTACGGCCCACGATACTGACTCATCCTGCACTGTGACACAAAGGTACAGGGCCATAAATCGTTTTACAGCATAGCATCAGGAGTACGTATGTATTGGATAAGAAACAAAATTTGAAACATACAGAGTCAGAAACTAGTCTGTCGAGAATTCTTCCAATCATCAGACATATTAAACTATAAGCAGAGGATTTGGTTCTCATCAAAGCCCAGTTAAAGCAGAAGTTCTTTCCTTCTGTCTACCTGAAATCTATCTGACAACACAACATATGCAATTATAAATGCACTGCACATTTTTTCATCCTTTCTAATAGGAATTGCACAAACTAGAAGATATCAGAGTCTCATTTGTGTTCATAGAGCACAAACATGCGGCAGTGCTGTAAACAGCTAATACATCCACGTAGGAAGCTGCATGTCTATGATCTCATTGTATTGGCTCATGTCTTCTTTGGCCATCTCTGCCTTCGCCATGTCAGGTGCTTACAGATGAACTAGCCTGCAGATCATAACAAAAGTAGTGATTCATTAAGAGAAATAGACACATTTCAAATCAAAGTGTCAGGGAAACAGGAGCATAGGAGAGCCAGGGTCACACCATTTTAAAATCGACTCTATCGTAAAACTAGCAAGACCCATTCCTGGCCAGTTATGACCCATGTTCATAAGACGTTTACAGTTGAGAAAACAAAGACACCTGCGAGGACACACTCCTACAACAACGGAAAGTCCAGATGTCCCGGTATCCATAACAATATGTGCTTTCAAGATAATTACAGTCATCTTGATGGGTATTTTTGATTGTAGTCATTTTGATGGATGTATACACTAAAATGCCAAGGATAACTTTCTTTAAATCAACAAAGCACTAAATTTTGTCATGCTGTTAGTCCACCCACATGTAGACATATCTTAATCTTTACATAGATACATGCCCTCTATAAGAAAAACTTAAAGATGAGGTATTTCTCCTCTTGCTTTCTGAGGACGCCCTACTCTATAACTGAGTAGCTTTCGCTAAAACTACTTCTTCTCAGGGCCCTCTGCGACTCTCCTTGAATTCCTTCCTGTGCGAGGTCCAAGAACCCTCTCTTGGGGTCTGGATCAAGACCCCCTTTTCCGGCAACAAAAGTAATTAATAGACTTAGATTGTTTGGTAATCTAAGTAATTAAAAGGAGTGAATCATATAAATACATTGGGAAAGTTTTAATTTCTCAATTATTTAACATGAAATACTGACATACAGGAAGAAAATATAGAACTCCTAATACACCCCTACAATAGGGACAGCAACAATAAATTGGATAACGTACCATCCCCTCAAATACTATTTAAAATTAGTCACTTTACAAGAAGGCTTACAGCTCACATATGAAAGGAACGTAGAGGTTTCCCCAAAATTGACAATAATCCCAAAAATATACACGGCATTTTTACAACGTTTAAATTGTTTAAAGTACCACACAAAAAAATTAATCTTGTAGAGGACAGACTGAATTATTTCCACAGTCTCTTTGAAGAAAATAAAATAACAAAATTGTTGTCATCACTAGATGGTCAAAGAAGATACAGAAAAAAATGTAGAGAAAAATTATTATAGAGCCATATCATGCAGCTAATATTGTGCTATTTTCCTAGATTTTATGTTTTGTGATTTTTGCCAGCTAAAGTTTATTTCATCTCTCATTATTAAAAAAACTCTTTCTAGCCTAATTCTGTATTTCTGATTTTGCATTCTTTCTCTTAATGTGATTGATACTGTAAATTGTATAAGCTTCAGGCCCCACAAACCTGGACTTGCTCCATCCCGTTCCCCGGCTTCTTGGGTTCCAGCCATATTAGATACCCTCTGTGCCCATTGCTTGTGAAAGTGCTGCATACAGGAGTGCTAGAAACATATTTGTAAATGAATGAATGAATGACTCAAAATCTGGAATGCGGACTATTAACCACACGAAAACACAAATTTTGTCTGTTTTATTTGTTGTGACATTCCCACATCCAGAACAGTGCCCGACACACAGCAGGTGCACATTAAGTATTTTTTTAAATGAATCCAAGCCTGATCAACTGCAGACAATGTTTCTTTCCATTGTCTCCAGTTATTCCCAGTTTGTTACAAAGCATTTTCCAACATCCTCTCCACAGCTCTGAGAGGTGTCATTTTTATTTTAGAGTTAAGGATAAGTGGAGGATCAGAAAAGGAGGCCCCAGATCACTCTGTCCGTGGCAGAGCTAAAGTTCAAACGCAGATATCTGGGGCCAGAAAGCCTCTTGGTCCATGGTCCTCCCAATAAGATGCCGCACAATGGCAAAGCTGATAGGGAGCCAGACACGCAACCCGGAACGGGCTGATTCACGGAAGAATTGCTCTGTATGGACACTAGGTGGCGCCCACACACAGCGTAATTACCCTAGTCTTCGCTGGCGCACGTACGAAATCTAAACACATTTGTCAGAAGCTCAACTTTGAAACTTCAGTTTCATCTGTTTGTAATTGTCCTGCTTTTGCTTCCTTGGGTCACAATTTTCTCCGCTGTCAAATGGAAATATTAACACGTACTCACTGGTCAAGTCTGTTACAATGCCTGTGCCTTGTAGGTGTTCAACAAAGATAAACTCTTCTGACAGCCACCAAGGTAATCTGCAGCTATGTGAGATTCTGCTTAGCCCTGCACATTGGCCAGAGAATGCTTTCCAGAAGCAATGAGAGGGAAATTTCCTTCTGTTGATCACCTATTGTGGTAAACTGAAAAATGGCCTCCACATCCTAATCCTTATATGTTACCTTATAGGGAAAGAAAGGCAGGTGAAAGTCTTTAGAGATGTGATTAAGAATCTTGACATGCAGAGATTATCCTGTGTTATCCAGGTGCAATAAATACAATTATGTGATTCCTTATAAGAGGTAGATTGAGGGAGATTTAACACTCACAGAGCAAAAGGCTATAAGAAGACAGAGACAGAAACTGAAGTTATGCAGCCTAAGTCAAGGACTACCAGCAGCCACGAGAAACTGGAAGAGGCGAGGAAGGAATTCTTTGTTGGAGTCAGCAGGGAGTAGTCTGACCAACACCTTGATTTTGGTCCAGTGAGACTGACCTCAGCCCAGTGAAACAGGAGCTGTCCCCATGACCTGGGGAGGGTTTGGGCAAAACAAAGCGGAGTGGCAGAGACAGGACAGAACTGGGGCTCAAGATATGCTGGGACAGGGATGGGTGTGCATTATTGGGGTCGCCAGATTCTGTGTCTGCTTACTTACTAGAGAGATAACAGAGGTATTGTCCTAGAGTTGCCTTCACACACATTAGAGATTGTCTTGCACCAGACCCTGCCAGAAGGAGGGAGCAGGGATCCTATGAGCCTGACATCACTGCTTCTTCTCTTCATGGCACCCCTCCTCCAGTGTGGCTGATCAGAAGAGCAACATCATATCATAGTAAGAGCTCTGCTTAGGCAGGAGATAGACCTGAGATTCAGTGCCACTACTGCCATTTACTCATTGTGCTTTTTCTTGGGCAACTTAGCTCGACTAAACTTCAGTTCTTTCATCCATAAAATGGAGTTTTAATATCACCCTTGCAGAGATGTCGAGTGTGTTTAGTGCAATAAGATCTTTACAGTGCCTTGTGTGGTGCTGGTAGTTAGGGCAGATGATTGATAATGACGATGAATAGCTTACATGACACATAGTTGTTAGATGACAAGCACTGTTGTGTTTTCCATGTATTAACTCATTTATTCCTCACAAAAACCCCAGGAGATAGGCAATACTGTTATCCCCATTCTACAGATGATAAAACCAAGGCATAGAGAGTTTAATGACTTGCCCAAGGGCACACAATCAGTATATTGTAGAGCTGGGATTTGAACACAGGCATTGAGGCTCCAGGCTGTATTTACAATCACTAAACTATCCTGACTTTAAAAATGGTAGCTATCGGACAGGCGCAGTGGCTCACGCCTGTAATCCCAGCACTTTGGGAGGCCAAGGCGGGCAGATCACCTGAGGTCGGGAATTTGAGACCAGTCTGACCAACATGGAGAAACCCTGTCTCTACTAAAAATACAATATTAGCTGGGCGTGGTGGCGCATGTCTGTAATTCCAGCTACTTGGGAGGCAGAGGCAGGAGAATCGCTTGAACATAGGCAGTAGTGGTTGTGGTGAGCCGAGATCATGCCATTTCATACCAGCCTGGGCAACAAGAGCGAGACTCCGTGTCAAAGAAAAAAAAAAAAAAGGTAAAGGTAGTTGTCTATTGCGGCACTATTTACAATAGCAAAGACATGGAACCAACCCAAATGCACATCAATGATAGACTGGATAAAGAAAATGTGGTACATATACACAGTGGAGTGCTATGCAGCCAGAAAATCAAATGAGATCATGTCCTTTGCAGGGTCATGGATGAAGCTAGAAGCCATCATCCTCAGCAAACTAACACAGGAACAGAAAACCAAACACTGCATGTTCTCATTCGTAACTGGGAGTTAAACAATGAGAACACATGGGCGCAGGGAGGGGAACAACACACACTGGAGCCAGTCGGTGGTGGGGGGCAAGGGGAGGGAGAGCATTAGCACAAATAGCTAATGCACACGGGGCTCAAAACCTAGATGACGGGTTGATAGGTGCAGTACACCACCATGGCACACGTATACCTATGTAACAAACCTACACGTTCTGTACTTGTATCCTGGAACTTAAGAGTAAAATAAAATAAAATAAAATAAAATAAAATAAAATAAAATAGTAGCTGTCATTATTAATAATAATTGCTAAGATTTACTGAGCACTGCTTATGTGCCAGGAACATGTTGACTCATTGCATTTGCTCAATAGTCCTATGCGGTAATTTCTATTATCCCCACTTTATAGAAGAACAAACTGAAGCATAGAAAACTTATGTTATATGCCCAAGGTTAGAGAGCTGATAAGATGCAGATCTGGTATTCAAACCCAGGCAGCCTGATGTCAAAGTCCTCCCTTTTAATTACCTATGTATGATGATGGGTGTCAAAAGTTAAGCTGACCAATCAGATTCCCTCTCTATAAACTGCGACTGGACCTGAAAAGATGCAGAAAGACCAGAAAGTAGAGCCCAACCCTTGACACAATGCTATGAGGAAGACTGGCCACCTGGAGGGTCATGTATAGGCGTTCCAGCTGATAGCTTCAGCTAAGGCCAGCATCACATGCCAGAGGGGAACAAATCAACCTTTGAGATACCACCTGACTGCAATCATTTGAGAGACCCAAAGCCAAGAACCACTCAGCTAAGCCCAGAACTATGAAAAACATAATTTACAACAATAATAAATGGCTGTTGCAATAATAAAGGGATTGCTGTGTTTAAGTTTGGAGGCAGTTTGTTACACACCAATATACACCACAACACATGGGCTCCGTAAGGGGTCACAGCTGACCCAGGACTGGAAGCTGGCTCTCATGTAAAGGTGTGAGAGATTAGATCATTTCTAATCAGTCACAGTATAAGTAAGCCCTGCCTTGCCGCCCTGACCCACTCTAGGTTTCACATCTTGAACTGTTTTCTTCTTGCTCCTAAATTTTTAGTTTCTGACCTCATGAATCCTTTTTCCATCTCTGTCCCCTCCTCTCCTCATCCTGGATGCCAGACTTAGGTGTGCAGTCCTGTTTTTGCTGCCTTAACAGAGAAAACCCTCGATTTTCCTGAGACCAAGATCCACATGCTCCCTCTGCTGCTCACTGTCCTGCATGGCCATGATTTCCAACCCAGCCCTCCAGGACCAACGCTGAAGATGTCATTTCCATCCCAACTCTTTGTCTAGCATCTGGGCTCAGCCTTGGCTTTCTCTGACGTAGGATCAGGAAGTGAACATTGGTTCCTAATGTAGGGTCTTGGAGAACGACAAATATCCCACCAGAAGGGCAGGTTCCGGGGCTCTAGGTCTATCTTCCCAGATTGTAGATGGAGGGGTTGGCAGGGCTTTTTGGTCTTTGGGCCCAAATGTGGAAAGCAGGGAGAGACAGAGGGTGATAGTGATTAGCATTGGGCATGGGAGACCAATGTCATTTCTACTTTGCATGGCCAGGCAGATATCTGTCAAGATGATAGTGGCTAGTCAGCTTGTCCATTTGTAACAGTCATAGTTTCACAAGTCAGAACATAATCATGCAGCAATAATAAGGTGCCATTCATTAGCCTTTCCAGTGTAACCAGTTACAGTGGCAATTGGTAATAACAGCAAAAAGCTGTGTCAGTCTGGGACAGGTAGGAGACAGAAACCACACCAGTTATTTTAACACAGAAAATTTAATATAAAGAATTGCTAACTAGGTATAAAGTTGTTAACTGGGTGACTGAAAGGTTATAAAAAGAACTTTAAGGTAGAAATTGCAGGAAGCATCTGCCATCTCCAGGGCTGAGGGAACAAAGAGGCAGAAACTATCAAAACTTTAAAACTTAGAGGAGGAATTCCCTGGAGCTTAAATTCAGATATCTGAGAAAGGAACTCAGCTCAGCTGGGGCTGGTGTCGCGGAGCTCAGGGAAGGGCCAGGTAGGTAAGGCAGGGACCCACACTTCAAGGGAAGAGGGACTGGCATCTGAAGCTGATGTCTCTGAGCTCCTGGAAGGGGCCCAGGGAGTCTGGAACCGGGATCCTGGAGAAGTCCGGTGCTTCATGAAGGAACTGCTGCCTGTAGTGAAGAAACATTGCTGGGAGATGCTCATAAGAACAGGAGGCCCACAGGGAAACAAGAAGAAGGAGCAAGACCATTTTCTCTCCTCTAGACTTATAGTCTAACTCCACCCTGTATATCGGCAAAGCCTAATAAACTCTAACAGGGAGCAGCTGGTAACACCAAAAGGTGGTTTGCAGGAACCCAGCCCCAGCATCACAGAGCAGCTATCATTTATATTATCAAATGTAAAAATCACAGGTGGATCTGACTACAAGCATTATACTTAGAATGCACCCCCTCCACTCTGCCTCTACATGCAGTCGATTTACTTTTTCAAAGTCATAAAAACAATGTTCTAGCAACACACAGGTAGATTTTCAAAAACAAAAAGGCCTACTAATCATCAGACCATCTTAACACCATGACTTTTTTATTTTCACATTTTCTGTTTTAGTCTTTCTTATAGGCAGATGTAATTTTTCAGTTATGACTGCAGCACCCCACACAACTGAGTGTCTCTGCTGTGTCACAAGCCTGGTTGCCTGCTGTTACGGAGGTTGTTGTCACAAACCCTCATTGAATGAAATGCCATTTCCTTATTGATTTCTCCTCTGTGATTCTTTGAACATCTGGATCGTATTCCTCAGGACCATTCTAGCTGCAAATAAGGGAAACTGCTCAAATCAGCTTAACCAAAAACAAATTGATGTGTGTGGCTGTGATGGGGGGTGAAATTGACTGGCTTTGGTCGCTGGAAAGAATGCAGGAGTAACTCACAAAACTAGGACCTAAAACCAGGGACCAAAAAGAGCCAGCGCTCTTCCTCTCTGTCCAACTGCTGTGTGGCCCTCTCTCTACTTCTCTTTGGAGATTAGCCTCTTTCCTTCCTACTGCAGACAGTTCTTCTTTACCTGGTAGGAACAAGGCCACCAGCAGCCTCAGTCTTCTAAGTGTAATAGAAAGAGCATCCAGGTAGCAATCTCAGGGAAGGTCGGTGATTGGCTCTGTTGGTTCACATGCCCATCCATTGGGCCAATCATCTTTTTAGGGCAACCATGAATTATATCATTGGCCAGGCCTGGTAATATACCCGTGCTTATGGCCAGGGTGTTTACAGGGCTTAATATGTTATCAGATGAAGGGGAATGGGAAGGCTTCCTGGGAAGACAGAAAACAGCCACTAAGTCACTACACAGGGTTTGGAATTTTCACCATGGCAACACTTGGTAAACATTACTGCACAACTAGTTCTTTGTTTTAACAATTGCCTTGTGAGAAATTCCCAAGGATAGGGTTACTGCCATGGTGCTTGCCAGAGCACTAGAGCACATTTGTGTTTTCAGTTGAAAAGTGTGTTCACATCCAATACCTTATGTGTGCCTCACCAAGAAATCCCAAGTGACAGAAAAGGAACCAGAGACACAGAGAAGTTGAGTGACAGATCCAGGGATGCACAGCAGATGAGGGCAGAAGTGAACCCAGAGCCCTGACTTTCTGATTCCCATTCCAACACTCTGCCCCTAAAACATCACAGTGAAAGTTTAGACTAATGGTGAGACTGTTAAAGCGCAGTGTCATCTCTGTCCAATTAAGGGAGAGAGCTTCGTCTGCTCTCTTCCCCTCGGAGGAGCTGGGCCAGACCCCTTGAGCAAACAGGCTGGCAGCCCCTGCCTTCAGAGCCTGCTCGAGCTCTGATGGGGGATGTCCCTTCGCTGGACCTGGTGTCCTCCCAGTGGGCGCTGTCAGCACGCAGCTCCTCCAGGACACTGTGAAGATGCCTCAGTGTGAGCAGGAGCCTCTGGTCTTGAATCTGCATCTCAGACTAGGAGAGAGAAGGAGCCTGTGAAGGGATGCGCGGAGCCCTGGATGTTTCCCCATCAAGCCCCTTCCCTCTCTGTCTCATCAGAGACAAGCCCACTTGTGATTCACACAACCTCGCAGAAGCCATATCCACCAATGCCTCAGTTTCTTGCTCTGCAAAGCAGAAAGCAAATTGCTTACTTTTCAAGGCTTTCATGAGGACTGAATGAATTTGCCCATGGGAAAATCCTTTCAAGGGGTCAGCGAGGTCAAAACTACTTTGATTACAATACTAAGATATTATTTTCCTTTTTTTGCTTTCATTTTCTTATGAGCATACCGTGGAGTTTTCCAGAAGCTAATGACATGTAATATCTCAACAGAATGAATGCAGGAGCCGCTATGAGAATCCAGCTGTGTTCTATTAAGACAGACATTAAAGCAATTTGCAACAATGTAAAATGGGGCTACTCTTCCCACTAAATATTTGCTTTGAAAAATACAGTTATTTTGAATAAGTAATGTTTTATTAACATATTATGAGTTTGTTATTATTTTAGAATGCATTAGTAAATATATTAAAATGTCTCAGCTTTGGCTTCTAATTCAGTCAGTATTGTTCTATACAACTCACATAAACAAAAGCTTTTTGGTGGCCTTAATAATTTTCTGGGCATAAAGGGGTCCTAAGACCCAAAAGTTTCAGAACTGCTGCATTACAACTATACTATCATCTTCAGCCATCTTATTTCTTTCTCCGATTTTTCCCTGGGAATTTTTTCCCATACATTTTCCCTCTTTTTCTTTCTGTTTATTTGTTTATTTATTTTTGAGGCGGGGTCTCACTCTGTTGCCCAGGCTGGAGTGTGGTGGGGCGATAACGGCTCACTGCAGCCTTGAGCTCCTGGGCTCGACTGATCCTCCCACCTCAGCCTCTCGAGTAGCTGGGACTCCAGGTGCACACCACCACGCCCGGCTTTGTACTTTTTGTAGAGGCAGGGTCTTGCCCTGTTGCACAGGCTGGTCTCAGACTCCTGGGCTCACGCGATCCTCCCAACTCAGCTCCCAAAATTTGCTTTCTCTTTAAAAATGCTAAAATTCTATTTTCTGACTAAGTAATCCTTCACACATGATAGAAAACTGAAAAGCTACAAAAGGACATATATTTAAAAGTCTCTCCCACCCATCTTACTTTATCCCTAACTCAAGCGTCCTTCCCCAGAGGCAAGCACCGCAAATGCTTCCGTTTTTCCTTCCGAAGCTGGTCGGGGCAACACGTGGTTAGATATACAGATTCTCAGCCTCTCTCTTTCTCTGTCTCTCTTTGCAAGAGATACTTATGAACATTATTTCCCCACTAAAAATAGTGTTTTCATTTTTGTGACAAGCTGATTACAAGTGAGAAGACCAAGTCTGCATCCTCTACCCAAGCATGAGTAACACTGCCAAGAGAATAGGTAGCTAGAAAGAGAGACTTGAGGCCGGGCACAGTGGCTCACATCTGTAATCCCAGCACTTTGAGAGGCTGAGGTGGGCAGATTGCCTGAGGTCAGGAGTTCGAGATCAGCCTGGCCAACATGGTGAAACCTGGTCTCTACTAAAACTACAAAAAAATTAACCAGCCATGGTGGATGCGCCTGTAATCCCAGCTACTGGGGAGGCCGAGGCAGGGGAATCGCTTGAACCCAGGAGGCAGAGGTTGTAGTGAGCCAAGATCGTGCCGCTGCACACTCCAGCCTGGGTGACAGAGTGAGGCTCTGTCTCAAAAAAAAAAAAAAAAAAAAAAAAAAGGAAAGACGTGAAGCAAAGGTGTAGCTGGCCTCCCTCAGAACACTGGGACAACTCAGGCTGCAGAGCGAGTGGTCCTGGGCCCGTTTTTTCCTCAGAAAACATTCACTCTGCGTTTTCTCAATTTTAGGGTTTTCCTCCTGCACATATTTTTGTCCAACCTTCAGCACCATTTCTGAGTATGTGACTGTAAGACCACAATGGGGTTCCCAGCACGGAGGTGATGTTGAGGCACCCAGGCACCCACAGTTTCAGGGAGCATGAGGAAGACAGCTGCCCAGCGCTGGATGCCTGCTGACTGTGGGAAGCTGCAGTCCCTGCTGCTGGAATCCCCTGGTCCCATGAGAAGCCCTACCGGGTCAGCCCTTCCTTTGGGGTGATGAAAGGGTTGGGTCCCAGCTGGCCTGTTGCCTGGCAACCCAGAAAGGTCATTTTCGGACAATCCTGTCTCTCCCCAGAATGAGAAGTGGGTGTATAGAGAAACAAACCTCTTCTGAGGTTTCCTGAACTGCCTCCTCTCTCCTGGCAGGTGTCCCCACACACTTGGGGGCACCCCTCTTTTTCCGGACTTGGAGAAAATACCGTAATGAAAGGTTCCTGAGCAGCAACCGCGGGACCAAGTAACATAACACAGGTTCAGGAGAGTTAGTGCTCCATGGGGGAGGCCCTTGCCAATGGGAAATGAGAGACAGGAATCTGCTGGGCAGATGAATTTCCTCTCGTTCTCTCTCCCCCAATGTGCAGTTCCTCCTTCAACCCCTGCAGAACATCTCAGCTGCTGAGACACCCACTGGGCCTCCTTGAGGTGCCTTCTGGAGCCGTAGGCTGCTTGGTAATACAATGTCTGGCGTAATTGCCTGGCATAGCATTGGCCTCTGCTGCCACACCCTATGTTCCTCCCTATCACCACCCTGGGCTTGTACTTCCAAATAAAGTGCTGGTTTCTCAATCCTTGTCCAAGCCTCTGCTTTCTAGAGGACCCAGGCTAAGACATTGGGTGTGCGCATGTCCATCTGGGTCAGGATTATAATAGCCAACATCAATGTGCCAGTATTTGTTAAGAGGATTACAAGCATCTCTTCAGTGAATCCTTACAATACCCCATACGATATTGGTAGTAGTGTTATTCCCATTTTTTGGTAAGGAAACTGAGGCTCAAAAAGGTAAGGTCCCTGCTAGAGCCACACAGCAGCAGAGCTGGGCACACACCGAGGACTCAGTGTCTTTCTAAAACCAGTCTGGCCAGCACCACACCCAGCGCCTCCTATGTAGGCCATGACCTACTTATCCCCGCACCTGAGATCACAATTGTGCATTGTGTGGCAGGTCCCAGAGGCCAGACTGTAGGGTCCATACCGTAGCCTGCAGCCTTGGCCCCACGGGGGATCTGGGAGGGAAAACTAGAGATCCTTGGAAAATATGTGGTCGGGGCATCAAGGAAAAGAAATGCAAAACCTTACCAGCTCCTTTCTCAGCCACTCCAGGGTCTCCCCAAGACTCGGGCTGGGCTCTTCCGCTGTTTTCATCTCTGTGTCCTTGGGAGTGACCTTGACACTGACCTGGTTCTGTGCCTGACGGATCTTTGACTTGTACATTCCCCCAACTCCTTCAGACTGGCAGCAGGTTCTGGCCAAATCATAGAAGATGGAGTTAATGAGAGCAGGAAGTAGCTCACATTGAAAAATGTAATTTGGCTTTTTTTTTTTTTTTTTTTTTAAAGGGCTTTAGTGCTCTGAACAGAACAAGGAGGAAGGGAGGGAGACCATTAGGGGTCCAAGTACCTTGGTGCCTGCTGGTTCCAGAAGCGAAGAATATGTGATGCCAACAGGATCACAGAGACTGCAAAGCTTTAAATGGCAACAATAATGGTTATTAGGCAAGTAGGCACTCTTTTCTAAGGGTTTGCTTTGTGCTTTACATGTAAAGTATGTATATGTCTCATTTGGCATATACCTCCACCGGTATCTCAAGTCCCTGTCCTCATTTACGTATCTATAGAGTCTAGATAAAGGGAAAAGCTCACTTTCCAAGTTCCCTTGTTTCTGGAATCCCCATGTGACCCATTTCCGGCAAATGAGATCAAAGCAGCAATTTGCTTTTAGGCTTCCAGAAAAACTTTTACCTTCCTAATAAAAGGGAAAATGTCACTGCTGCTTCCCTTTTACTCCTATTTTTTCCCTTTTCCCTCTGCCTTGAATGTGGATGTGATGTCTGGAGCTACAGTAACTATCTTGCAACCATAAGACAAAGCCCAAGAAAATCACAGAGCCATTAGATATCACTGCACCCCCGAATCAGCAACAGCATCTATATGAGACAAAAGACCCCATTTCTAATGGGACACTCTGCTACTTGCAGGCAAACACAGTCCTGACACACCATTTATTCTCCCCATCGTTACAGGAAAGGGATCCCGGCCCAGACCCCAAGGGAGGGTTCTTGGACCTCCTGCAAGAAAGAATTCAAGGGGTGTCCATACAGTAAAATGAAAGCAAGTTTATTAGGAAAGTAAAGGAATAAAAGAATGGCTACTCCATAGATAGAGCAGCCTTGAGGGCTGCTGGTTGCCCATTTTTATGGTTATTTCTTGATGATATGCTAAACAAGGGGTAGAATATTCATGTCTCCCCTTTTTAGACCATGTAGGGTAACTTCCTGATGTTGCCATGGCATCTGTAACCTGTCATGGCGCTGGTGGGAGTGTAGCAGTGAGGATGACCAGAGGTCACTCTTGTGGCCGTCTTGGTTTTGGTGAGATTTAGCGGGCTTCTTTACTGCAATTGTTTTATCAGCAAGGTCTTCATGGCCTGTATGTTGTGCTGATCTCATCCTGTGACTTAGAATGGCTTAACCATCTGGAAATGCAGCCCAGTGGGTCTCAGCCTCATTTTACCCAGCCCCTATTCAAGTTGGAGTTGCTCTGGTTCAAATGCTACTGACATCATCACACTGTGAAGCAGGTATTCAATTCTGTCTTTCACCAAACACTTATTGAATGTCTACTGTGTTCCAAGTTCTGCTCTAGACACTGGGGTTATCAACCAAAATCAGAGAAATAAAGGCCCTGCTTTCCTGGAGCTGACATCCTAGTAGTCACTGGAAACAAATTAATGCTATGATGAAAATAAGTAGAATCTATTCTCACATAGGTCTTTTAAAATATAAATTTATTGGGCAGGAGTGGTGGCTCACACCTGCAATCCCAGCACTTTGGGAGGCTGAGACAGGCGGATCACCTGAGGCCAGGAGTTCGAGACCAGCCTGGCCAACATGGTGAAACCCCGTATCTACTAAAAATACAAAAATTAGCTAGGTGTGGTGGTGGGCACCTGTAATTCCAGCTACTCAGGAGGCTGGAGCAGGAGAATTTCTTGAACCCAGGAGGAGGCGGTTGCAGTGAACCGAGATTGCAAATTTATATATATATATAAATTTATTCTACTCACCTGCACTAGAAACTCCAAACCAAGAATTAGCATAGTGACCCCAGATAAAGAAGTGAAATGACTTGACTGGCAAAACAAAGTCAGCCCAGTTTGTGGAAACTTGCCCTCAATCTGGCTACACAAAATATCCTCAGATAGAGCTCCCCTGAAGATGAACTCATAATCTAAAAGACAAAACACACATGGAAGCCATTCACCATAAATGAGAGTCAACAGACACCGTTCATCCCCTTCCCCCAAGAACTTCAGATGAAGATAATTAAAAGTATTTTGAGGCCAGGTATGGTGGCTCACACCTGTAATCTGAACACGTTGAGAGGCCAACACAGGAGGACTGCTTGAGGCCAGGAGTTTGAGACCAGCCTGGGCAACATAGCAAAACCCCATATCTTAAAAAAATAAAATAAAATAATTATCCAGGTGTGGTGGCACATGCCTGTAGTACCAGCTTCTCAGGAGGCTGAGTCAGAAGGATTGCTTGAGCCCAAGAAGTCGAGGCTGTAGTGAGCTTTGATTGCACCACTGCGCTCCACCCTGTCTCAAAAGAAAAGTATTTTGAAAAGAATAAGAGGCATACAAGAAGGAATCAAAATCATATAAAAAAAGAGACACTTTTTTTCTTTTTTTTTGAGAAGGAGTTTCACTCTTGTCACCCAGGCCAGAGTGCAATGGTGCAATCTCGGCTCACTGCAGCCTCTGCCTCCCAGGTTCAAGCAATTCTCCTGCCTCAGCCCCTTGAGTAGCTGGAATTATAGGCACCTGCCACCACACCCAATTAATTTTTGTATTTTTAGCACAGATGGGGTTTCACCATGTTGGCCAGGCTGATCTCGAACTCCTGACCTCAAGTGATCCACCCACTTCAGCCTCCCAAAGTGCTGGGATCACAGGTGTGAGCCACTGGGCCTGGCCAAAAGAGACACTTTTTAAAAGGTGTATTTGAAAAAGAATGCAATAGAATTTATAGAACTTAAAATTACAGTAAATGTTTATAAATTAAAGAGAAAAGACGGTATATTTATTGTAGCACCAGAAGACAGAGCTAGTGAGGTAGGAGATCAGCAGTACTTGTTCTCCAAGCACTGGTTACAATCCTAGTCACAACTCCACTGATTAAAACAGGATCTGTTCAAACAGGATGCCATGAAGTAGGCAGCCAAAACCAACTAAAATCGAGATGGCAATGAAAGCAACCTCTAGTTGCCCTCATTCCTCATGGAATGCTAATTATAATTCATTAGCATGCTAAAAGACACTCCCACCAGTGCCATGACAGTTTACAAATGCCATGACAATGCCTGAAACTTACCTTATATGGTTTAAAAGGGGAGGAACCGCCAGTTTGGGGAATACCCCACCCCTTTTCCTGAAAATTTGTGAATCATCCACCCCTTATTCAGCATATAATAAAAAGTAGTTATTCATATAGTCAGCCAGCAATCCACGAATGCTACCGTGCTGATGGGGTAGCCCTGCTCTGTCTATGGAGCAGTTATTTTCCCGTACTCTGTTGCTCTAATAAACTTGCTTTGCTTTCACTTTACTTTGTTGGCTCACTCTTGAATTCTTTCCTTTATGAAGCCAAGAACCTTTCCTGACTGAGCCCTAATTTTCGGGTTCACCTACATCACTACAGCAGTAGCTGTATATATATATATACATACAGTGAGTACAGGACAAAGGGAAGCAGACTGGGATTCAGTCGGAGGAAGGTGTTGTTTAGAATTCTTCCAAGCAGTGGGCACTCAGTCAGTGGAGGACAGAAGCATAGCCCAGATGATCAGAGACTGGAGTAGGGGCTCTACTGGCTTGGAGATGGGACCTGGAGTTCCTTCCAAGTGTAAGACTGACTGGGCAGGAAAAGGGATACTGTAATAAGGAGCCAGGATATCTGGGTTCCAACTCCAGCTCTGCCAAACTGTCTGTGTGAACTCGGGCCTCATCCTTTCCCTGTTAGGCATAATGAGGCTCAAAATAGTTACTACATCGAGTTGTAAGGAATGTCACATTTCTTATATGCTGGCGTTTACAGCTTGAGAATCATTCTGAGTGCCACACGCAGACAAATCTTATGTGCTATTTCTCCTAGTTCAGCTGTCACTTTTCAGAATGCAAGAGAATCAGAGAAACTCCTGCCTGCCACATTCACACCCCTTGAACACAACAGGCCAGAGATGATTCCTCCAAACAGGCCACCAGGCTTTATGTCACATGCCCTATAATCATGGGACAACCGCCTGGAGCAGAGATGAGTGCCCCAGCCCAAAGCAGCCATCTACAGACTGGACAGGAGAAAGATCACTGGCTCATGAGTGACTGGTTTTTGAGGAGCTGCATTTTGGGTGATGACCAAATGATCCAATCAGATCTTCTCAGACATGTTGAATTTGCCACAGATTGAGAGGTTGGATTATCACAAGAACACTGTGTACCAGACCTCTCTAAAACTCCACATTTCAAACAACAATCGTTTATTATTGCTCATGTTTGCAGATCTGCGGCTCTGAGTCAACTCCACAGATCTCTTATCCTCCTCCTGGAATCACAGGACGGCTGGGGCACATTTACTTGGCAAAGGAGAAGAGAGCAAGTGGAACCATGGGAAGCCTCTTAAGGCTTAGGCTCAGAACTGTCCTATTGTTGCTTTTGCCATGTGCCATCGGGCAAAGTTAGTCACATGGTCAAGCCCAAAGCTAAGGGGCAAGGATGTATGTGTCACTACAAAGAGATCATGGCAAGTGTGTGGACTGAGGGAGGGATGAAGAAGTGAGACTGACGATTCTACGCCAGAAGACGGCACTGCGTGGAAGTGGGGACACAGGCCTGGAGGTGCCCAGAGGGAGGGTCAGAAGTGGAAACCATGAGGTGGCAAGAGCGGGAGGCCGGAAGTATTGTTGGCTTGGTGTCAGACAGATGTCATTGTGGCAGTTGGAGGAGACACACAAGGAACGAGAGAGAAAGTGATCTCAGGATAAGACTTGAAGGATGATTTAGGACAACCAGCATTATTGATCTCCTACTCCAGACCAGGCATCACACTAAGTCCTTGACATGCATAACCTCATTTCATCTTTAAAACCTGATGACCGCAGTTTCAAAACTGTGCACTGAGGCACCCTGAGGCACGACAGAAAACTCACAGAGGCACTACAACGTATTGAAAATTTTGAGGGAAACACAATGACATCTGTCAGATAATATGCCAACAACTATTATTATGTTGTTTGAAGCTAACTACCTGATAAACAACAGCTACACCTTCTGGGGCGCCTGGTACGCTGTGAAAAATTACTAAGATGCTAAGGGTGTCATGAATTGAGAAAGTTTGGGGACCTCTGCCTACGAGATTGGTACCATCATTATCTGCATTACGTAGACGATGATCCTATTACTCACAACTTACTACAGATGTGAAAACTGAGGCTCAGAGAGGCGTGGATTTCCCTAGGATCACTTCAGCCAATAAGTGACAGAACTGGAGTTAGGACCCATCCTCCCTCATCTTTGTGGGGAGGGTCTTGCCTGTTGTCTCGAAGTGGTGGAGACTCAAGCAAGGGCTCAGGCCAGGCCTAGGGTGTTCTCTGCCCTGCACAGTAGTGGTGCTGACAGGAGCTCTTGGCGGTTAGAGTCTGGCGCTCTGTCTTTGGCCTCCAGCGCTGACGCCTAATTACCCTGGCAAGCCATTTCTTGTGGTTAACTTGTTTGGATGCATTTTCATTTATTTTTAATCCCACTCTTAGGATTCTGGCTCAGAGCACATTTTACTTCATGGGCTCAGAAAGGATTGGCACATGAAGAAGATGGGAGGCGGAGCCAGGAGGCCTGCAAAGGGAAAGAACTTAAAACCCTGAGTGGGGAAAAATGTTACTAGCAAATACGAAAGCCAGAATGGCCAGCCATTCATCATCCATGGGCAGCCAATACTACTATGAATTCCCTGTGCCAGACTCCGCAATGCATGCTTCGAGTACAGTGGTGAGCAAGAAAGACCTCTCAGGGCTTGTGGCCCAGCAAGTAAGAGGGTCCCTTTGCAATCAGCTGGTTCAAAATCTTACTTTATACCCCAAGCCTGGTGCAATACACACACACACACACACACACACACACACACACATATATATGGCAAGTGGGCTCATGTATTTTATATATATACATTTTACATATATAAATTATATGTATATAATATACTTATATGGGAAGTGGGCTTATGTATTTTATATAAATATAATTTTTATATAAATGTATATACAATTTGGCTAGGCATGGTGGCTTACACCTGTAATCCCAGCACTTTGGGAGACTGAGGCAATTGGATTGCTTGAGCCCAGGAGTTTGAGACCAGCCTGGGCTATATGGTGAAACCCCACCTCTACTAAAAACACAAAAATTAGCCAGGTATGGTGGTGTGTGCCTGTAATTCCAGCTACTCAGTAGGCTGAGGCAGGAGAATTGCTTGAACCCAGGAAGCAGAGGTTGCAGTGAGCCAAGATCAAGCCACTGCACCTAACACTGGGCAACAGAACAAGACTTGGTCTCAAAATAAACAAACATATATATATAATTTTATATAAAATATAATTTTATATTCATATAAAATACATAAATGAGGCAAGTCAGTGGATATGACAAAAATTGCAGGCTATCCCTCAATATCCCTTCTTCCTTTCACACATGGGAAAAGACTGCATTTCTCAGACTCATTTGCAGGTAAGTGTGTCACATGATTAAATCCTGGCCAATAGGATACAAATGGAGGTGATGAGTTCAATTTCTAGGTTAAGGTTCAATGTCTCTTAAGAAGAAGGAAGAAGGTGCCTCCTACTTCCCCACATCCTCCTTCTGCTGATGCAATGTGTGTGACAAGGGCTGGAGCTGGAGCAGCAAGGTGCAAGGTGGCCGAGCAACAATGCAGAAGGAGCCCGGGTCTCTCGTGGTTGGCGAACCAGCATGTCAGCCTTAGCTGCCAAGTAGACTTTTCTATGAGAGAGAAATACGTTCTGTTTTATTGAAAGCACGATTATTTTGAGTGTCTTTATTAACAATATAGCACAGAGCTACAGCCAAGTCCCCTAATTTCCCCTTCCAAGCCTTTTCCATAATCCCCCCACCTATGTATTTAAGTGTTTTACCCTCTTTCAAGTGTTTTCTTTTTCATGACTGTATCTGCTCCTTACAATAGCTCTCTGTGAAGTCCATAGGAGAGAGAGGACTTCTGTGACCCTCACTATGCAGACAGGGAAAACAAGATGCAAGCGTGGTAGGTAATCTGCCTTGAGACAAGAGGGTGGAGTTATTCCCATTCCTCAGATGGGGCAAGTGGGCTCAGAGATGTCATTTAGCTCTGCCTTTGTGTCCAACTCCTAGTCCAGGGCTCTTCCATCCTTTTGGGCTGCCTCCCCTCCTATTCTGGGCACATGAGCGCTCATCCCCTTTGTGAAATACGAATGAGGTGGAGGTCTAGCAGAGAGAAGTGTCTGCACCGTTAGAGCCCCTGAACCCTTCAACCTGCCTTTCCTACCACACAAGCACATGCAGTCACTCTAACCAGAGGGGGCATGGGGACAGAGTACCAGTTGGCTCAGGGGGCCCATTACCATCTCTCTGTAGCTCCTTACCCACTTTCAGCAGGCTCTTCCTTTGGCCTAGACAAGCAAGGCCAGTAATCCAATCATCTGTCTTCTGCCTATGCCCTGTACTGTGTCCTTTTGGGTCCTGAACACACATGCCCTGTTCTCTGTGTCTTCTAGCAAATGCTGTGGGCCCCACCCATATTCCCTCAACACTTACCTTCTCCATGTGTGCCTATGGCTTCCTACTGCAAGCAGGTCTTACTCTGCTTAAGGAACATGCTTGACATGTGCAGAGGACAGTCTAGAAGTGCAGGAATAGCCCCCAGCAATGACAAACAGGTGCTGGTGGATAAATAGTGAGAGCCCTGTGGCCTCAGATCTCAGGTGGAACAGTACTCAGTCCAATGGGACTAAGCCCCAGTTGCTCATGGCAGTCAGGGACTCACGAATGCACCTGTAGTGTATTGGATGCACTTCCTTCTTGCTCTCACTTCCCATTCCTCTGCTGGGCTTCCTGGGATGACTTTCCAAATAAACCACTTGCACTCAAATTCTTGTCTTGGGCCTACTTCTGAGGGAACTCAACTTACAACACATTTGCTATGGTTTGAATGTTGGTGTCCCTTCCAAAACTGATGTTGAAACCTAATCCACAATGCAACAATATTAAGAAGTGTGGTCTTTGGGAGGCAATTCATGAGGGCTCTGACCTCATCAATGGAATTAGCACCCATATAAAAAGGCACCAGGCTGAAGGGAGTGCTTTCTTGCCTTTCTGTCTTCTGCTGTGTGAGGACACAGCAATGAGGCACCATCTGGTAAACAGAGCCGCCTTTATCAGATGCCAGTGTTGGTGTCTTGATTGTGGATGTTCCAGCCTCCAAATTTCTGGGTTTTTTTTTTTTTGAGACAAGGTCTCTGTCACCCAGGCTGGAGTACAGTGGTACGATCACAGCTCACTACAGCCTCAAAAGCCTGGGTTCAAGAGATCCTTCCTCCTTAGCCTCCCAAGTAGCCGGGACTATAGGTGTGCACCATTATGCCTGGCTAATTTATTTATTTATTTGTAGAGATGGGGTCTCTCTATGTTTCCCAGGCTGCTCTCAAATCCTAGGCTCAAGCAATGCTCCTGCCTTGGCCTCCCAAAGCACTGGGGTTACGGGCATGAGCCACGGCACCTAGCCATGTTCTTTATAAATTATCCAATCTCAGGTATTTTGTTATAGCAGCAAAAAGGGACAAAAACAGTGTCCTATCCATATGTGCCTTGTACACATCAGCACCCTGCACCCCTTTCCGCACATATCTATCGTCTGCGTATCTGTCTGGAGTGTTCTGGACACGGGTATTCTCGCCTCTGCTCTGCACCTGTGTTCTATGCACACCTGTCTCATGCCGGTGTATCTAGGATACCATCCTGCCATTTTCTATTGTATGGAGGGCAGCCCTTGACCCTGGTGAGATGGTGGAGACTCTGGTGAAGCAGAATAGGACAGAGAGAAGAGCATCCCTTGGCCTCAGCTAGGCTTGGGTGTGACTCTGAGGCAGGTAGCCTGATTGATCTGAGCCCCCATTTCCTCCCATGGTGAATAAACTCCAGGTTCCAATCTGTCAGAGTGCAGAGGGACCAAGTGCGGGGACTGCCACACAGAAGGTGCTCCATCAAACAACCTCCTTTCTCCCTGGGCCCACCCTCTCCCAGGGGAGTGGCTTGGAATCTACCTAACCCAGCACTCCCAGTGTGCTAGGCCCTGTGCTGGCACATGGATGAGAGACAATAAGACCTCTGCCCCAAGGAGCTGC
The DNA here is from genome assembly GCF_037993035.2 of Macaca fascicularis. Taxonomy (NCBI): domain Eukaryota; kingdom Metazoa; phylum Chordata; class Mammalia; order Primates; family Cercopithecidae; genus Macaca; species Macaca fascicularis. Next base: position 86,198,510 of record NC_088384.1, read on the forward strand.
TAAGTAGGGGCACTCACTCTTGGTGAAGCTAGGAATATGGGTCTTGATTTCTCTTTTTCCTTGCCTCCCCGCTTACTCTTTCCACAGCAGAGAGAGAACACAACACTCAGGATTTCTATCCCCCAAGGCTGGGAGATCCATCCAGACCAGGTAGAAAGGGAGGGAATGCCAGCCAGGCCGGTGGAAGATTTGTGTGCGTGTGAGTGTGAATGTGGACACTCCTTCCAGGGCCTGGAGCATGACCACCAATTAATTTCCTGAAATCCCTGAACCATGTCCCATTACCATGATATCAAGGCCACTCCATGAAAGTATTAGAGCTCCAGGAAAGCCAGATGAGCCAGGCTCGTGCCAGGGGTAAATATGACAAAAGTAAACAAACCCAAACACCAGATCCCAGCCAGATTCTGACAGAAAGGTGAAAACAGTGGGGTATGGGTGACTAGGCAAGGGGCTGATCAGCCCCAGGACTTTAGGTCTATCTAAGGTCCCCAAATCAACCTGAAGTCAGGGGCCCTTGGGTCTGACTGGAATTTTCCTTCCTTAGTATAGTAGTAAGGTAATCTCCTTTCTCCTTGGCACTCAAATTTCCCAAATGTGAAAACGGAGATGATAGTAACAGCCTCTTAAGAATTTTGTGAGTGCTTTGAAAATTGCAATGAAAGCCAGCGGAGTGGTTACAAGCACTGAACTGAGTTCTGGTTTTGAATCCCCAAACGTGAGATACCAGTTGTGTAACTTTGGACACAGAGTTATTAGCCATTCTGTGCCTTGATTTCCTCATCTTAAAACGGGGACAATAATAATATCCACATGATCAGGTGGTTAAGATGATTGACTGAGTTAATATTTGTAAAAACATGTGCCTCGCATAGGGGAAGGGTTATGTAAGTGTTTGTCAAATAAAATAAACACACAAATAATTTGCTCCTATTACTTCATCTCTGGGCTTCAGTGTTGTTTCCTTTTCCAGGAACTTTTCCTTGCTCCACTCACTGCCTTCACCTAGGAAAACCTTAGTCTCCCTTCGGTTATTACTTCTTTCCTATCATCCTCCTGGACACACTACCGGTTGGCTTCAGAGATTTCTTACCTGGGACACAGGGGATCAGATTGCATCTGTATTTCTCAATCTTCAGCTATTCATATACCTGTTCAATTTTTGCCTACTTATTCTACTTTTTTTTTTTTTTTTTGGGGGGGACTGAGTTTTGCTCTTGTCGCCCAGGCTGGAGTGCAATGGCGCAATCTCAGCTCACTGCAACCTCCACCTCCCAGGTTTAAACGATTCTCCTGCCACAGCCACCTGAGCAGCTGGGACTACCAGTGCATGCCACCACGCCCAGCTAATTTTTGTATTTTTAGTAGAGACAGGGTTTCACCATGTTGGCCAGGCTGGTCTGAAGCTCCTGACCTTGGGTGATCCACCTGTCTTGGCCTCCCAAAGTGCTGGGATTACAGGGGTGAGCCACCATGCCCAGCCTGATTCTACTTTGATTAACTTAGTTCTTCTGAGTGATAGAAAATCCCAAGTAATAGTAGCTTATACAAGACAGATGTTTCTTTCTCTCACCCACAAAAGAGGAACTATCCCATCCTAGTGTTTCCAACTAGTCATCTGTGATCCAGGTTCCTTCAATTTTGTTGCTCTTCCAACCTAATAGGCGTCCACCTCATGACCCAAGATGGTTGCTCAAGTTCCAGCCATCAGTTCTGCATCCTGGCAGCAGGAAGGACAAAAAGAGAGTAGGAGGGCACACTCCTTTCCTTTCAGGAGACTTCATGCATTTTTCCCACACTACCTCCTCTCATATCCTAATGGCCTACCATCCACTTGGCCATACCTAGCTGTAAGGAAGGCTGGGAAATGAAATCCTTCTTCTGGTGCACTGTACCCACTACTGATCAAAGCTTCTATTACGGTGGAAGAAAGAGTGAGTGAATACTGGAGGAAACCAGCAGACTTTAATGCATCAACTTCATATGGACTCGTATTTCTGCCCTTACTCTAGTCAATATCACCCATGATATCTTTGGTTTCATGAGCTAGTTATATATTTTCTAAAACAATTTAAAATAAACACTTAGCCATTGAAATAAATACACATGTATAGATATGTGTGTATATAGATACAGAGATAAATGTAGTATAGATGATGGGGAACTGTTACTCTAGTTGCTCCCAATGACACATGCCTCCTGGTATTCATATCCTTATGTAGACCCCTCCCCTTGAATCTAGGCTGGCCTATGACCTGCACTAAGCAAGAGAATGCAGCAGAAGCAATGCCAGGCCATTTCCAAGCCTCAGTTTTAAGATGGTCCAGCAGCTTTTTCTTTTGTGCTCTGGAGAAAGTTGCCTGCCATGTAAGAACTCTGACTACCTTGAGACCACCATTATGTAAGGAAGCCTACGCTAGCTACATGGAGAGATCACGTAGAAGAGAATGAAAAAACCCAGCTGACAGTGAGAACCAAGCCCATAGACACACAGTCAAGTCTGAGCCAGCTCCCAGCTGTTTGTGCCACTCCAGCTGACACCATACAGACAAGAGCGGAGCTGTCTCAGCTGAGAGCAGCCCAAACTGCAAAACTGTGAGCAAATAAATACTAATTTTCTTTTAAGCTGCTGTTTTGGGGTGGTTTGTTATGCAGTGATAGATAATCAAAACATCTTTATTTACTTAACACCTAAAATTATGTTATATACCACTACCTTTTGGAATATTGCAGACTAAGTGATGCTCTTAATGTTCCTATAGGAGGCCTCATTCTGTCTCTCACAGATCACACATCTCCACAGATACATAATTACAGCTATCTGGTTGAGGACTTTCTGTGTGCCAACATGACCATGATAATCTCTCACATGATCTGTTTTCTCTCTTGTCCCCTTGCACCTGGGAGTAGCCAGAGGGAGAATGTTTTCACAGTACAAATCTACTCACATCACTCCCTCACTTGTCACCCACTGCCATGTCCACAAGGGAGTCTTCTTAGGTTCAACTACACACTCAGGTTCAGCAAATGACCACACTTGGCATTGACCTACTCTGAAGGATATAGCACAAGAACTTTCACTTGCTAGCACAGCACTCAGTGCTCTTCTTGGCAGGAATCTTTGCTTCTTCCGGCAGAGCAGTACCACTCAGATGCCAGATGAAATCCCCATCAGGTGGGTGCAGGAACGATCCTGACTTAAAAGTTTCATGTCCCACAGGAGCCAATGTCTTTGGACCTGTCCAGTTACATGAATCACTATGCTCAGGATGCCAAAAGTATGACTTCCCACCAGGTATTTATAGTTCCCTCCAGCCCAGATGCAAGTTATCTCTCAGGGGTATTTAAAAGCATCATCAACAGCAACTTATTTTTTTACAACAGTTTTAGATTTACAGCAAAAATGGGAAGATGATACAGAGAGTTCCCATATATCGCTGTTCTTAGTCTATTTTGTGTTGCTATAAAAGAACACCTAGGCAGAGCACAGTGGCTCATGCCTGTAATTCCAGCACTTTGGGAGACTGAGGAGGAACAACTGCTTGAGTCCAGGAGTTCAAAACCAGCCTGGACAGCATAGTGAGACTGTCTCCACCAAAAAAAAAGAAAAAGAAAAAAATTAGCGGGGTTTGGTTTTGCACACCTAGTCCCAGCTACTTAGGAGGCTGAGGTAGAAGGATCGTTTAAGCCTGGGAGTTCGAAGCTGCAGTAAGTTATGATAGTGCCAGTGCACTCCAGCCTGGGTGACAGAATGAGGCTCCATCTCTGAAGAAGAAGGAGTTGGAGAAGAGGAAGAGGAAGAGGAAGAAGAGGAAGAGGAAGAAGGAGAAGGAGAAGAAGAAGAAGAGGAAGAGGAAGAAGAAGAGAAAAGAAGAAGAAAGAACAAGAAGGAGGAGGAGAAAGAGGGAAGGAGAAGAAATGAATATCTGAGGCTGGGTAATTTATAAAGAAAACAGGTTTATTAATATTTGGTTCATGGTTTTGTGGGCTTGTACAAGAAGCATGGCATTAGCACCTGATTCTGGTAAGGACTTCAGGAAGCTTCCGATCATGGCAGAAAGAGAAGGGGGGCAGACATCACATGGCAAGAGAGGGAGCAAGAGGGAGAGGGGAGGAAGGTGCCAGGCTCTTGTTTTAACAATCAGTTCTCTAGTGAACGAACAGAGTGAGAACTCACTTATTACCGTGGAGATGGCACAGAGCCATGATTCAAACATCTCCCACCAGGCCCAAAGTCCACCACTGGGGATCAAATTTCAACATGAGACTTGGAGGAGACAAACATCCAAAGGATATCAACCCCATACCCACTTTCCCCTACTGTTAACATCTTACATGAGTATGATATATTTGTTACAATTAACCAATACTGATACACTGTTATTAGCTGAAGTCCATACTTATTTAGATTTCTGTAGTTTTTGCATAATTTTCTTTTTCTTTTCCAGTGCCCCATCAAGGGTACCAACTACATTGAGTTGTTATGTCTTTTTAGGTTCCTATTGTTTGTGACAATTTCTCAGACTTTCCTTGTTTTGATGACCTTTTGAGGAGAACTAGTCAGATGTTTTGTAGAATATTCTTCATTGGGATTTGTCTGATGTTTATCTGATGATTAGATTACAGCTATGGGTTTTGGGGCGGAAGACAACAGAGGTAAAGTGCCATTTGTGCCACATCATATCCAGGGTACCTGATTTGACTGTTGGAGTTGACTTTCATCACCTGGCTGAGGTCATCAGGTTTGTCAGTTTCTCCACTGTAAAGTTACTTCACACCGCCCTACCCCTGCCCCGCCACCCCAGCGCTTTCCATAAAACACTCTTGGAAAGGGAATCATGATGTGCAACTCACACTTTCAAAATGGGGAGTTATAGTTCCCCTCCTTGAGGACTGAGTTATCTACCTACAGAATTTGGAATTCTGTATGGGAGATTTATCTTTTCCACCTGTTTGTTCAGTTATTTTTATCGGTATGGACTTGGAGATATTTATTTCCATACTTTTTGTTACATTCCAATATTACCTTATTTATTTTGTCACTTAAATTTTTCCAGCTTTGGCCATTGGGAGCTCTTTCAGTTAGCTCCTACCCCCACCATTTGTGTGTGTGTGTATGTGTGGTGTGTGTGTATGTGTGTGGGGTGTGTGTGTAGTGTGTGGTGTGTGTGTGTGTAGTGTATGTATGTGATGTGTGTGTAGTGTGTGTGGTGTGTATGTGGTGCGTGTGGTGTGTGCATGTGGTGTGTGCGTGTGGTATGTGTGTGGTGTGTGTAGTGTGTAGTGTGTTGTGTAATGTGTGTAGTGTGTGTGGCATGTGTAGTAGGTATGTGTAGAGTGTGTGTTGTGTAGTGTGTGTGTAGAGTGTGTGTGGCATGTGTGTAGTGTGTGTAGTGTGTTTGTAGTGTGTGGGTGTGTAGTGTGTGTGTAAAGTGTGTGTGTGGTGTGGTGTAGTGTGTGTGGTGTGTGTATTGTGTGTGTATAGTGTTTGTGTTGTGTAGTGTGTGTGGTGTGTATGTGTAGTAGGTATGTGTAGAGTGTGTGTGTAGTGTGTGTGGCACGTGTGTGGTGTGTGTGTGGTGTGTGTGTAGTAGGTATGTGTAGAGTGTGTGTGTTGTGTAGTATGTGTGTATAGTGTGTGTACAGCATGTGTGTGGTGTGTGTAGTGTGTGTGGTGTGTGGTGTGTAGAGTGTGTGTTGTGTAGTGTGTGTGTAGCGTGTAGAGTGTGTGTGGTGTGTGTGGTATGTGTGTAATAGGTATGTGTAGAGTGTGTGTGTTGTGTAGTATGTGTGTGTAGTGTGTGTACAGCATGTGTGTGGTGTGTGTAGTGTGTGTGTGGTGTGTGGTGTGTAGAGTGTGTGTGTTGTGTAGTGTGTGTGTAGCGTGTAGAGTGTGTGTGGTGTGTGTGGTGTGTGTGTAGTAGGTATGTGTAGTGTGTGTGTAGAGTGTGTGTGTGTAGCATTTCTTTACTTTCTGGCACTATCAGATGCTCCAAGCTCATCTTGTAGTATTTCCTGCCCAAGTCCTATAAACAGCAACTTCTCCAAGGAGCCTTGGATCCTTTTATTGGAGAATGGTATTAGAAACCAAATTTCAGTGCTACGTGTGCTTGTTGCTATGGAGTATCATTGCTTCTAAGCCCTCTCGCCTGACAGTAAGGAAATATATGTGTGTATACTAGCCCGTGTGTGTGTGTGTGTGTGTGTATATATATATATATATATATAACTTTCTATATGTAATCATCTGCATCTATATTAAGCTAAACATGAGTTCATTCTGGTATCTCCAATTCTAATCTGTTGCCACATGGATCATTCTAGCCTCCTCCTCAGGGGTCATTTTTATCAGAAGCAATGTTGCTTAGTAACATAGCAGACATATGTTTATCTGTTTCTAGGAAACAGAGCTTCCAAAGGTCAAATTCTCATGCAAAAGAGGAAAAGGTTTTGTTAATCCTTTACTTATATTCATCAGTGAGGATCTCCACTGCTCTGAGGATAAAGAACAAATTCCTTCACCTGCAAGGCTCTGCAGTGACCTGACCTGGTAATTCCAGGCTCGTCTCCTACCACGTTCCTTATCGAGCCCTCCATGACAACCACACGGGTCTCCTTCAGCTCTCAAACTCATCACACACTTCCTTCTACCCCAAGTTCTTCGCCTATGCTAGGCCCTCTGCTGGACTTCTCTTTCCTCCCCTCTTTACCTGGCTGCCTTCTACTCATCCTTCTGATCTCAGCTCAACCCACACTTTTACAGGAAGCCATTCCTATCCCCAAGACTAGGTTGGCGTCCTTGTTTGAGGCTTGCACTGTATACATTTATTTTGTAGCACTTACTATAACTGCAATGTTACATTTACTTATCCTTTTCTCCCACTAGAATATGAGCTATTTGAGTGTAGGGATGGAGTCTACCTAGCTGACTAGTGTATAATATTTGCCCATTTTCTCTGTTCTTTATTCAAATGAGCACTTATCCAGAGCTTCCCAGGTGGTAGCCCCTTTTCTAGTGTCTGGGGATACTGCAGGGAGGGAAACAGGCAAAAAACCTCTTCTCTTGGCACTTACTTTTTAGTGGAGGTGGCAATAAGCAGACAGAAACTAATGTCAGTTGGTAAATGCTGTAGAGAAAAATTCAGAGTGAGGGAGTAAAGAGTGCTGGGGCACTGCTATTTTTGAAAGGAGGGCCTGGAATGGTGTCTCTGAGAAGGTGGCATTTGAGCAAAGACTTGAAGGAAGTGAGGGAAGGGGGTGAGGGCGGGAAATATCAGAAAGAAAAACATCCCAGGCAGAAGGAACAGCCAGCGCAAAGGCTGAGGTTGGACAGCGCATGACTGAGGGAAGGAACAGTAAGTGCTTTAAGGGAGGTATCTCATCTCATTCCCATAAAGCTTCCCACATCCATTTCACAGAGGAGGAAACCGAGCTCCAGGAGGGGAGTCCTTTACACCAGGGCAGCCAGCTGTGGGGGTGGAGCTGGGATTTGAACAAGAGTGTGGTGCCAGGGCTAGCATCCCTTTGAAGTCTCTAACAACAGGCCAGGCCTCTGCCAGACTGGGAGGAAACGGAGGCCTTCCCAGCCCTGGTGGACCTGCCCAGGGCTAGGCTATGCTGGTCTTGAAGGCACAGGCATCCATCATCCAGGGTGACTTCCAGTCTCCTGGTTGGTGAGGACTGCACAGAACTTTGGAGGAGGACAGGTTAGGCTCCGCTCATGAGGTGGCCGAGGAGGACATGGCATTCTCATTTGCCTGTCCTTCCACATGGCCAACTTCTGCTGGCCCTCCCACAGCCCTTGAAGGCTGCACATTCCCGTTCCTCATGGACAGAAGTGGACACAGGCTCAGAGGCCAGAAGTACTACCCCAGGCCACACGATTCAGCTGGTCACAGTGTCTTCCCTGAACCTGCACGATTCAGACCAAAGCTTTCTCTGGGGCTGGCGTGTGTTACCCAAAGAGGAAATGTCTCCTTGAATTTGGTACTCTAGGCACTTCACTCGACTCATCTTAACTCCAGCCCAGCCCTGTAAAGGAAGTAAGTGAAAGTCACTCCTATTCACAGCCTGTTCACCCACACCCACCTAGGTCGTTCTAGGCGATCAGACACGGGTCCTGTTCTCCAGGAGCTGCTAATCCGATGGAGGAGGCTGACCCTTAAACAAAATCACGACCGTCAGAGATCAAAGCAAACAGTGCAGGCAAAAGGAGAGCCCAGATGGAGGGGCCCCTGGGATGAGTGGGTGTGTGTGCCCAGGGAGGGGTTCCAGGAGAAGAGGCCCCACAACTGGGCCTTGGAGGGTGAGGGTGTGTTTGGCCATTGGCTATGCCCCCAAGAGAACACCCCTCTTGGGCGGGGCACTCCACTGTCCCACAGAGAAAAAAATTGCAGAGAAAAGGGGGAGGGGGCTCGTCAGATTCTTTCTCGCAGCCTTCAGGTGGCGCCCTTGAGCCATGGAGCCGCAAGCGCCAGAGGAGACTGTCCCGACCTAAGGACCTCAGAGAGGACCCGGGGTCCTACCTGGGGGCTGTGGGGGGTGGGGGGTGGGGGGAAGGGGAAGTGGGAGAGTGGGAGTAAGGAGGGGGCAGGCACCTGGGCTTGGGGCAATAGGGGCTTTCCAGTGGTGTGGAGAGGCAGGCGGCGGGGGAGGGGTGTTCTCCAGCACCCCCCGCCCACCCCGCCCCTACGCCCGGGGACCGCGGGCTCGAAGCCCCAGTTCACTAAGCCCAGGCGCTGGCGATCCAGATCTGCCTGGAGGGGAGGGGAGGACGATGGATTGGAACCCCCGCACCCTCACCCCAGACCATCACACGCCTTCCAGTCCCTCTCTGTGCTAACTCTCCGGGCGTCCTCGCCGGCCGCGGGCGGAGCTCGCTCCGCGGCGCTCGGCGATCCCCGGCCCCCGCCCCTTCTCCTGTCCCTCTGTCCCTGGATCCCCCCCCAGCGGCAGCCACCGCCGCCGTACAGCTCCGCGCGGCGCAAGCAGGTACGTGCGCCTCGGCAGCTGCTCCGGGCCGGGCCGGGAAGGGGGCGGGAGACCGGGAGGGCGAGGCAGTGGCGGCCAGGCCCGCGCCCTCCGGGCTGCGCCGCAGGAGAGACACCCGCAGGCGGACGCCGGCTGCAGGAAGGCGGACGGGCACTGGGAGGACGAACCCTCGCCCGCCGGGCGCCCTTCGCCCCCGCGTGGGGAGGCAGGGAGGGAGGCCCGGCACAGGTACGCACGCGGAGAGGGGACTGCCGGGGGGCGGCTGGAGGCCGAGGGCCGGGGGCGGGGAGTGGGGGCGAAGGACAGTTAGCCTGACCTCGCGGCCCGCCGAAGGACATGCGGCCAGGGGACCCGGCCTCCCCGGGCCTCCGCCTGGTCCGATTCGGCCTGCCCTGGCCCGCGCCTATGGTCAAGGGCAGGAGCAGGGGGTGTGGACTACGGGCCGGCGGGAGCGGGCGCAGTGGGCAGCCGGCGTGCTGGGGCTTTCTGCGCGCAACTTTGGGTACAACAGCGTGGACCTGCGTGTGCGTATCTACGCGCCCCAAGGCTTTGTGTACAACTCGTGCGTGTGTCTATCGATTGGGTTTTGTGAAGCTTCATCCACAGCCGCTGTGCGTCCCTCTCTCCGGGTGTCAGTGCGCGCGATGGGTGGGGTATTGGGCCCCTGCGGGTCTTGGTGGATCTGGCTTGAATCTTACTCCCAGGGGCACTTAAGAGAGAGAGAGAGAGAGAGAGAGAGAGAGAGAGAGAGAGAGTGTGTGTGTGTGTGTGTGTGTGTGTACTCGCGCGTGCGTGTGACCAGTCCTGCCCCCTCCCAGGGTATGGGTAATCGTGTGGCTGGAAGATCTGAGGGTCACACTACGTGGCTTCTGGGTGTCTGTGGGTACTGCTGTGGGAACAGCTGCTGGGGGAGTGAGTGTGGAACTGGAGTGTTCCTTTCAGGACCTGTCTGACTGCAGATGAAATTAGTGACTGGTGGGGTCGTGGGGTGTGAACGGTGGGCAGGAGCAGCTGTGTCAGTTGGTGTGTTTCTGTTTCTGTTTGGGTAATTGGGCACGGCCTTTGTGTAACTGGTGAGTATCTCTGAACCTGTGCATGAAACAGAGAGATGTCCTAACTCTGGGTGAGAGGAATCCTCTTTTTTCTCTGCCCTTTCACTGTGGCATCCTAAGAAAAAAGTTTTGGGGTCCTGCAGCATGAAGGAGAGCCCTGCTCCCAGAATGTGGGAGCCCCAGATTTCTTCCAGGTTATGGAGGCATCAACATGTCAGTCTGGGAAAGGGGTTTCTGGGCCACTCCAGGAGCTGAGTTGGGTGGAAGGTGCTGAGGGTGTGGTTGGGGGCCACTTCTGAGCACCCACATGGCACCCACTGCTGGTACCTGTTTGTGGCTGGGCACTCAGGAAAATGTTTTTGGTGCTAAGAGTAAAAAGCCAACCAACAAACACATCTTTTTTTTCTGTCTATTCACTGGAAAGTAAGAGGAGTCTGGGCCCAGGCTGGGGACCCAGATGGAATTGAAACTTATCCCTGCTCTCAAGGTGCTGACGGTTGCTGTTAAACAGCCAGATAAAATGAAGGGTCTATGAGTGAGGGATGCAGAGCCAGGGAAGGCTGGTGGAGTGATGCCACCAGCACAGGGGTATGAGTTTGCAGGTTTGTACGTGATAATAATTCTTAGGGAACCTGCATTCAATTCCTGTCCCACCCTCCCATACAGGCCATGGGATCTTGGCCATGTAAATGGAGACAGTGATTCCGGATCGTGGGGCTGGGGAGGGTGATATGAGATACTCCTGCGTGAAGTGTCGGGTACACGGCTTAACAGCTAGTAGGTGCTTGGTAAACATTTACTAAAATGGGACTCTGGAAAGAGAGATGAAGTGATAGAAACGGGTTGTAAAGGGAAAGGAGCTTTGTACTCACATGAAAGGCCCTATATGTGCTAAGAGGAGGTGTCTGAGGCTAGTCCATATTGACAGGAAGGTCAGAAAGATTGAAAAACATGTCTTCCTGCACTGAGGCTCTTTGAGTTTCATTCATTCATTCCATTCATCCTCACTTCATTTGCTCATATTTACACATACACACACACAGACAGAGAGAGAGAGAGAGAGAGAGAGAGACAGAGAGAGAACCACAGTGCACTGGAGAATAAACTCCAACATGAGAATGCAGAGAATCATGTGTGTGTGCATGTATGTGTGTGTAGACACACTGGAGCATGCGAGCCACTTTGCACCTGGGGGTCTCTGTAGTCCGTGGACTTGTGTGCCTAGGGCTCTGAGTGTATGTGCATGTGCCCTCAGGCCATCAGTATATACAAAGAATGATGCAGTTCTGCTGTGGATCAGGAATGACACATGCCAGGCAAGGAAGGGGGCTGAGGTAGGACCTGCCAGGGAGAGGCTAGATCTAAGAGCCCCGATTGCCAACTCCAGGTGAGTGTTATAAGGGAACGGGGGCCTAAGGTGGCCAGATTCTTTCATTTTGCAGGAGAAGCCAGGAATCCAACATTTAAAATGTAAAATCTAAAATCTTTTGCTAATTCACCAAAAACAAATGAACAGGCCAGGAACAAAACAAAGCAAAACTTCTGTCAGCCAAATACGGTCCCCGGGCTGTCAGTCAGTATCCTTCAGCGGGAATGCACATGTGCTGTCTGTGTCTGGGTGGGTGTGTGTTCAGGTTCTTGGGTGGGGTAAGTCCTTTTGCAGCACAGACAGTGTCCCTCTTCTCACCTCTCCCTCCTGGTTCCCCTCCTGTGGTCCTAGTCCAGGTCCCCACCCTTTTGTTTACATAAAAGCATTTGGCTTTGACCTAGTCATGGCTCTCCAGTCTGCCCCTTCCTCTTGGCCCTTTCAGCCATGCCATCCCCAACCTGCTGGCTTCCTTGCTGGACCCCCGTCCTCCACTTTGCCCACTCCCATCCCATCAGTCCTCCTTTCTTCTGAAGCCGAGGCAGATGTCAGCACTTCCCGCTCCAGCTCCTCAGCTCGCATGGCTCTCAGGCTCCTTGGCCTGGCTTTCAGAGTCCTTTGTGAGCCGGCCCCAGCTGGCCTCTGAGGCAGTCTGTTCCCCTTTCCAGAATGCCCTCATCACCTTCCATTGCTGGGAAATATCCAATTCATCTTCTGAGATCTGGCTCAAATGCCACCAACTCCCAGAAACTTCCCTTCCTCTGTTCCCACAACTTCTGCATTTCTACCCCCTCCCCCACCTCTGTCATCCTTCCCTCATACAACAAGGTTCATGGATTGCACTAGCCAGGGTCTTGCATGCACTATTTTATGAAATCCTCACAACAGCCTTATGAGGGAGGCATTTTATTCATTACCATTTTACAGATAAGAAGAAGACCGAATCTGGAGAGGTCACATCACTTGCCCAAGCTCAAGTGGTGAAGCTGGGATTTGAGCCTGATGTTCACGCTATCTACATTCCCTCCATCGTAATAGGAGCTCATCGCTAACACTGAGCACTCAGGGTTCTGAGCACTTTGCATAGGTTATCTCGATCCTACTCCAGCTTTGTGAACTAGAGGGGAGTAGTAGGATTATTTTATAGGTGGGGAAACTGAAGCCAAGACAGGATTAGTGAATTGCCCACAGCCATACCCCAGCTGGTGGTGGAGTGGGATCTGGGCCCGGATCACACTGTTCTGTCATTGTCTTATTCCCTGTCTTCCCCTCTGTCTGGCAGACACCCCCAAGTGGGAATTGTGCCTGACTCACCTTCATGTGCTTGGGGACTGGTGTGATGTCCTCCACAACAGGGAGAGGTTGCTACATTCAACTGACTTTCTGTTTTCTCTTCCAGCTGCCAAGGGGCCAAGGGATGAGCTGGGGCCCTCCTTCCCAATGGCATCTCCCCCTGGTCTGGAACTGAAGACACTGAGCAATGGTCCTCAAGCCCCAAGGAGATCAGCTCCCCTGGGCCCGGTGGCCCCATCCAGGGAGGGTGTGGAGAATGCCTGCTTCTCCTCAGAGGAGCACGAGACCCATTTCCAGAACCCTGGGAACACGAGACTGGGCAGCTCACCCAGTCCCTCTGGGGGTGTCTCCTCACTGCCCCGATCCCAGCGGGATGATCTGTCCCTGCATTCAGAGGAGGGGCCAGGCCTGGAGCCCGTGAGTCGCCCGGTGGATTATGGCTTTGTTTCCGCCCTTGTTTTCCTGGTGAGTGGGATTCTTCTGGTGGTGACAGCATACGCCATCCCCCGTGAGGCTCGAGTCAATCCGGACACAGTGACAGCGCGAGAGATGGAACGACTAGAAATGTACTACGCCCGCCTAGGCTCCCACTTGGACAAGTGCATCATCGCAGGCCTGGGGCTGCTCACGGTGGGCGGCATGCTCTTGTCGGTGCTGCTCATGGTCTCCCTGTGCAAGGGCGAGCTGTACCGCCGGAGGACCTTCGTCCCCGGCAGGGGCTCCAGGAAGACCTATGGCTCCATTAACCTGCGCATGAGACAGCTCAATGGGGATGGGGGCCAGGCCCTGGTGGAGAATGAAGTTGTCCAGGTCTCAGAGACTAGCCACACCCTCCAGAGGTCTTAAGTACTCCCACCTTATCTGGCTGCTTTAGCTCCAGTGCCACAAGATCTCCCCACACCCGCTCCCCCGCCAAGGCCTGGGGTTTCCAACTGAGCTCACATAGGGGCTTGTGGAAGAAGTACTGGGTACTGGAGGGAGAGCTCGGCGCCCAGCCCATGCCCCACATGGGCAAGCAGCCCACTGGTCTGTTTTGTAGCTGAGGTTTTGCATACGGTTTTGTTTGGAGGATGGCTTCTGCTGCTAAAAATACAAAAGTTTGGAAACCACTGCTCTTGGAGGATGAGGTTTCTTGGCATTTCTGAAGACCGGGAGCTGTTTGAAAGGTTGCCCATCTCGTTCCCTCATGCCTTGGGAGTGAGGGACCTCTTCTGTCCTTATCGGCTGAGTGAGGGTGTTGAGGGGTCCCTTTCAGCCCTGACCATCTAAGGTGGGAGGTGGCTTCATGATGAGGGGAAAAGTCAGCACCAGAGTGACCCCCAGTACCCCCACTGACTAAACTGTGATCCTACCCTCACCAGGCTTCAGTTGCCCTGCCTTCAAGTGAGGGGGTTGGACTGGATGACCCCTGAGGTCCCTCTAGTTCTTCCCTGGGAATGGGAACCCAGTCTCTGTCTCCAGTCACCCCTCCAGGGGAGGAAGGCATCCACCAGGCACTAACCATTCTCCCTGCCACTTTCTGGCCTGACTTCAGGAACCACCACAGCCAGCAGCTCTCATGGTCTCAGGAAAGAGCTCCCTGGTGGGGTTGGGCTCAGTTCAAAGTTTGCGACAGCCTGGTTTTCGTCTTGGGGTCTAATTTCCTGCAGTGACACATCTTTACAAAGCCAAGTGCACAATATTCCCCAGTTCTTTGGGCAAGAAGGATCTTTTACACAGGAAAGGGTGAGGGCTTTATTGTATTTCTGTGGGCATGATGCAGGCCTTGATCACCTTCTCCTCAATAGTATGTCTCTTGCTCCTGACCTTATTTGGATAGCAGGAAAAAAAATTTTTTATGTTGAATTTGTAACCTTAATCTCCCCCATATAGTAGTAAAGTGAAGCCACAGTTTATTCGGGGGAGAAATCAGGCACATTTGGGTGACCTAGACATGCTGGCCACATTGCCATTTGTTTTCTTCTTATGAAATGTTTCTAGGTTCCTGCAGACTCTCTTTAAACTCTTGATAAGGAAAGGAAGTAGGCCCTGGGGCAAGAAGACATAGGTGTTTGAGGACTGTGGGGAGGCATCCTTCAGTCTGAATGGCCCCAGAGGGCTTCGAGAGCACATGCCTTCTAAGCCACTGGTGTAGAGACCCTACAGGAGTCATTTTAGTGAATCCCCTGCCCAATGTAGGTCCTACTTACTCCATCTCAGTTGGCCACATGGGCCGAGGATCCTGTTTCTTGGGGATGGGAGGGTGGGGTGGGCATGGAGTCTGTAGGGTAGAGAGGCCCTGATGAGCTGTAACTTGAGCCTTCAGTCCAGTGAGTTGAACATCTGGGGAGTGTAATATCACAGCTTCTATGACAGATCAAATATCTGCTCCTACTGGTAGGTTTTACCAAGAGCTGAGAGCTAGAGGAAGGCTGGAAGGGACAAGGGTTGTTTATCTTGGCTTCCCAGATTTTTGTTGTGGTATTGAAGGGGTGTGGTTTGAAAAGAGCAAAGCTCCAAGATGGTAAAATACTGACAAGTCCTAGGCTTCCGCTGTTGTGTCGCTTTCTCCCAGGCTCCAAGCAGGCACAGCCACAGAACGTGGCATGAGCTGTTCTAAGTAAACTACAGAGGATTGGACATCCCAAATCATGGGCTAAGGCTTTTCAACCCATAATGATAATAATAAAAGTATCAACCAAGTCATATGGATTACTGTGATGGTGGCAGACTCATTTGGATACTAATGATCTGTCATACCTGTTGAGTGAATGCATCTGGGACCATCAGTTCATATCAGTTTAAATGCAACGAGTTTACTTAGGGGAGAAATCAGACACATTTGGGTGGCCTGGACACGCTGGTCACATTGCCATTTGTTTTTTTCTTATGAAATGTTTGATGTTAATCATCAAACAGATTTAGGGGCTAAATCTGTTTGATGATTAAATCCCAGGAATCTCAGGTTTTTCTAAGGCAGAGAAGTCTGCTTTGCATTCTAATGTTGAAACTCCTTTAGAAAATGTGTATAATGGACCAAGGCAGTTATTACCTTGTCAGTGAATTAAGAAAGCTTGAGAGATGACAAAAACATTTCCCATGATTACAGCTGAGATCTGCCAGCTGGTGGATCAGAAACAGGTTTAAGAAGGAGGTGATTAGGAACACGGAGTAGGGTGCTGAGAACTTTCTTTGCAGCATCCCAGGGGCCCCTGTGGTTACTGAAATGTGCCTCTCCTCCAGCAACTGCCTCTCCCACCAGCCCGCTCCTAGGGCCCCAAACCTTGCTTCTCCTGGTGCATCAGAACAGATACCGATTTTGGAATTGGTAAGACTAAAGTTGGAATCCAGGCTCTGCCACTTACTGGCTGTGTGACCTTGGGCAAGTTACTCCACTTCTTTGAGTCAGGATTTCTCTATCTGTGAAGTGGGTTTAACGAAAGCTCTGCCTCAGGGTGGTGGTGCAGATTACAGATAAAATGGAGAACTGCATAGTATAAGGTCCAGGAATGATGATGCTGTCCCTCCCCACCTCAACTGGGGATAGCTGGATTAGGCCTCAAACGCTGTGGCCAACCCTTCTGCCTTTCTTCTACAACACCTCACATCCCAGATCAGCACATCTTGTCAGCTCCACTTTCAGAATCTGATCGCTGTCCACCCTCGGCTGTCACCTGCCAGTCCGGGGTTGCTCACTGGTGTTCTGGCTTTCTCTCTTACCCGCTTCTCCTCCCCTCCTCGCCGCCCCACCACCAGGTTCATCCTCCACTCAGCAGCCAGAGGAAGGCCAGAGGGTGGTCAGGTCATGCCACTCCTCTGCTCAAAACTCTCCTATGGCTCCCTCTCCAGGCAAAAGCCAAAATTCTCACCACAACCAGTGGCAGATTTATAGCAAGACTGGCAAAGCTTAAGTGTCCGGGCCTCTCTCCACAAGCCCCTTCCAAGGCCCTGAATTGATTTATCTATCTTGAAGATGCCCCCCCCGGACTGCATAAGCTTCAGGTAACCCCAAACCGGCCTACAAGGCCTTAAGCAATTGGGCCCCTGTGCTTCTCTGACCTTATCTCTCACCCCTTACCCCTTTGCTTACTCACCCCAGCCACACTTGCCTCTTGACCATTCCTCAACCTTACTGGGCATGCTCACATCCAAGGGACTTCAGACGTGCTGTTTCCTCTGCCTGGAAGGTACTTCCCCTCAATATCTGCAAGGCCCACTCCCTCACCTCCTTAGGGGCTTTGTTCAAATATCTCCTCCTCAGTGAAGCCTTTGCTGAACACCATATTTAAAATTGTACCCCACCCCACTTCATTCCCTTTTCTCCTTTGCGGCCTTATTTTTCTCTGATCACTAATCACGACCCAGCAGGCTGAGCCTTGTACTTGTCTTTCCCACCCACGACCTGCCCTACTGGATTGCAAGCTCCATGAAAGCCGGAATTTAGGTCTAACTGGTTCTTGCTGTACTCCCAGTGTTAGAAACATGTTTGGCACATTATAGGTGCTCATTGTTGAATGAGTGGATGAATACATGTAACAAAAGCTTCCTATACCTGCCGGTGCTGCAGAGCCATATGCAGGACCCAGAAGGCCCATGGCTCCTTCTCAAACTCCTGGAGCCCTCTCTAGGGGTGATGATCGGTTGTGCAAAGGATCACATGCCTCAAAGGCGCAGATTTTGTCAGTGGACCCTGCAGCTGGGAACTTGGGAACCCATTTGCCTTCCTCTCCCTGGGCCTTGGTAGGGCTTTATGTAGAAGGGTTAGAGGGGTCTCCCTCATGAAGACCCTTCTCCCCCAAACTTGTTGGGACATAGCCAGGTGCCAGCTAGACCTGGGAGACATTTGCTGGGTGTTTAGGGGCCTGTGAGATAAACCAACTGGATTCTTCCCATCCAAGGACCTTGAGTGCCCAGGCCTGGCCCTTTAGAACCCCAGTATCCATGATCACATCTACTCACTTACCTCAGGCATCTCCCAGCCAAAAACGCCAGCTGCCTGAGATTCCACCATTATTGCTCCCTTCCTTGAGAATAAGCATTAATTTCCCTGGGATTCTCTTTAAAATGTCCTCCCTGTATGTACATATCTATACACACACACGTGCATATGTGCATGAGCACACACATGCGCATGCACGTACACACACACACCCACCCACACACACACACACACACACACACAGAGCTTTCTCTTGTCCGACCTAGCCCAGAGGCCAAGGACACCTATCTTGTAAAGCCAGGACATCCTCTGGATGATTGACGATATTTTCTGTTTCTCCACCAGCCATAGGCCTTGCAGTTCCCAGGATGCCAACCTCACAGCAACAATCAAGTTTCTCCTCCCCAGGTGAAGCTGGTTTCTCTGTATTCTTCCTGCTCCCCGCACCCTTAGCAGGATGGGGAGAGATGTCCAGAAGCGTTTCTGTCCTGGCATTTCTGGAGGGGACTGTGTGGTCCTGGGCTGGGAACCAGGAGAACTAGGTCCTGCTGGTCACCCCTTCTCCCTGTGGGCCTTTAGGCAAATGACTCCATCTCTCTGGTCTACCACAGGAAAATTGGAAACCTTCCCACTCTGTCTTCTCTGAAAGCTAGGGGATCAGAGAACACAAGCAGAGGGCTTTCCGAAGTTGAGAGCTTGGTACTCTGGGTCTGGAGAGCTTTGAAGGGGCAGGAGTGGGGGGGGGAAGGGAGGCATTATTAAGAAGCCACAGGAAATGGGGTTCTGTGTCAGGTTCTGTCAGGAAGCACTCACAAAGTCAGGGAGGCCCTCCATCTGGGCCTGCTGGTCTCTCCTGGAGAATGGACTCCTTTTGATGGTCCCCAGGAGGTACATTTCAGCTAGAGAAAGAGAAACTCGCTGAGATCTGGGCTGGAGTGGTAGGGAGCTTCTTGTCAGTGAAGGTATGTTAGCATCTACTGGTCAGGTGCTGGATATCTTAGGGATGGAGCATAGTGGAGATGGGTAGGATTTAGCCAAGAGACTCCCCAAGCTTCCAATCCCCGCTTTGAGGGGAGCCAATGTCCCAATGGCCAGAGCCTGGCTAAAGACAGTAACAACCCTGGCCGTGTGGTATCTTCTTGTCTTTGGCCCAAAAACCCTCTTCGCCACATTATTTCTCTTCTAGATCAAGCTGTTCCATGAGCAAAGGGACAGGACCAGGACACCTAAATGGTGCAGAGGGTTGCAGGATGACCATCTTCCTCCTCCCAGAGGGCCAAGTGATTCTGAGCTTTCTCCCTACTCAAATCTCAGAGGGCTTGTCAGAGGCAGAGTCCCTTACAGAGGAGGTGCACTGAGGATGGTCCGTCAGCTGAGTGGGACTGCCTGGATGCTTGGTTGTAGTTTAATGCCTCTTAGCCTGTTTCCTCATCTGTAAAAGGGTAGTGCTAATAACAGTGCCTTCCCCATAAGGCTGTGGTGAGCAGAAAATAAAATGATACCTGTAAAGCACTTAGCACAGTGCCTGGCACCCCATAATTGCTTGATGTTAGCTATTCATGTTCGTTTGTTCATTCATTCATTCACACACAATCTGCATTCCTCCCTGAGCTAGGCGCTGTAGGGTACACACAGACCCTGCTCTTGAGTTGGTCACAGGCTGTCTGGGAAACA